>NC_073313.1:19530581-19856446 GCF_027595985.1 Sorex araneus
ATCAGCTGTTATCTGAAATTTTTGTTTGTTTTTGGGCCACAACTGGTGTGCTCAGGGATTACTCCTGGCGGGACTCTTAGGTCAATATGGGGTGCCAGGGATTGAACCTGGATTAGACTAAGTGCAAGGTAAGCACCTCATTCTGCTCTCCTATCACTCCAGTCCTATATCTGAACTTTTATTTCCCCCTCCCTACTTCATTTCACGTTTTCAAATGTTTATTTTTTTATTGCAATCTTGGCAACGGAACACAGGGTTTCATACATGTGAGGCACATGGTCTACTGTTGAGACACCTCCTAGGCCTATTACTTGAATTTATACACTTGATCATGCCATGTTAGTGTCAGCCTTCAATAGTTCCCAGTACCTAATGAATGAATGACACATCCACTCCTCTGAAACTTTAATAGAGTTTCTGACATCTATTTCCAGGACAGATTGCTCTCTGTTTCAGCACAAACCTTCTTCTGCAGCCTGGCTCATCTAGGCTCATCCCATATGCGATGGTCTTGCTTATGGTCCCTTGGCCTAAGGAAACATAACTTTAAGAAGCAGAGAAGTAGATCCCCCTTCAAGTAGTCTGCCCTGGGCACCAAGGAGCACCCCAACTATGACCAGAGTTACTTTTTACCTTTATGCTGTCTTTCAGATAGTCAGTGTTCTTTTACTTTTCAAAGTACCTAAAGTCCCTGGAAGGCTACGGAGTCATTCAGGCTTGCACTTGAGCAGTGGGTTCTCTGGTAATTAGTGGTTGGTGACATTGCTGCTAGTCAGTGTGTCTTGCAACACACAGGATATGCACATGAAATTATTAGCTGTAGAATTACAGTGTTTTGATCTTTCTAGGCTTATACAGATACACAACTGGTACTTAATTTCTACAGTGCGACAGCGTGCATAGACTGAGCCCACATTCATCATTGGCCCAACATTCCAAACTAGCTAGTGAGACCCAGTGACCTAGGATTCTGATTTTCCTGGCAGCCACCTTTGCCATCTCCAGGTCCAAAGAAATCAAGTTCAAATCCCAATGTTCTTCATACACAAAGCATCCCCTGTGTATTCAGGAATGCATTCAGGGAATAAGAGGATACTTCCCATGCTGTGGGAAATCCCATATTGTCTTCATGGGAATATGCTGACTGGTCACTTGCATTAAAATGAGGCTCAAATACTAAATTACTGTGGTAGAACCAAAAGCTAGTGAGGCTCACTGTGATGATTCTTTCTCATCACAGCAACTCTGCCCTTGGATGAGTTCTAAAGCTCCAGGAAGTCAGTATTTCTGTTATTGTTGCATCAACCCCAACTGTTGAAGGCTCATGGTTATGTTCTCTCACTAGGCTTGTCATAGGTTGACTGGGTGTATAAAATAGTTTCTGGTAACAGGGCAAATACTTTTGGAATTTACGATCAGAACAATGAGGCCCTCACAAGATCAGACCAAAGACTTCAGGGCAGTAATTGTTAAATTTAAATTGTATTAACAAATTCAGAAGAAAGAGCACTCAGAGACAAGAGTAAGCCCAGGTAACGAGGATGTTCATGTTGGGCACTCTGGTATCTCTTATAAACTCTGCCAACTGTCAGACATCTGTTTCTAAATTGAGCAGCCAGTGCAAATGAGACTGGAGCTCTTCCATGTTAAATCTTCCCTGACAGTGGTTGCCAAAGATTAGGGAAGGGGAGGGGACTGGAGAGAGTAGGGTGTGGTTATAAAAGGGCAGCAGGAAGGATCTAGTGGTGATGGAATAGTCAGTATCTTGACAGTGATGGGAAATACACAAAAATATGTATATGATAGAATTGTACACACACACACACACACACACACACACACACACACACGCCCACTGTAGTAAGTTGGGCAATCTGGTGGACTGTATCATTAGAAGCATCCTGGTTGTGATCTTGCCCTATATATAAAAAGTTGTTTTATTGGAGTTGAAGTAACATGGTTACAGTAGTGTCAATGTTCATGATTTTGGTATAAAAGGTTGTGGTACAGAAGCTTCTTAGTTTGATATAGTCCCATTTAGCTTTGTTTCAGTCTGCTTGGTCAATACTTTTGGATCATTTAATCAGACTGGATCCAATGTCATGAAGTGTTCTATTTATGTTTTCCTCAATGTAATTTATGGATTCAGGCCTGATATTGAGGTCTTAATCCATTTTTATTTGGCTTTTGTGCACAATGTTAGGGATATGAGTTCATTTTTTTTTGCACTTGACTGACCAGTTTTTCCAGCATCAGTTGTTGAAGAGGCTTTCCTTATTCCATTATATATTTTTTGCTTCATTTTCAGGGTTACCTGTCCACATATCTGTGGATCTATCTCTGGATATTCAATTCTATTCCACTAGTCTGAGAGTCTGTCCTTATTCCAGTACCACACTGCTTTAACTTAAGTATAATTTAAAACCAAAGAAGACAAAGAAGACCTTCTACTTTCTTTTTCCTTAGAATTGTTTTGGATATTGTGGGTGTTTTATTAATCCATATGAATTCCAAAAGTATTTGGCCTATGTCTTTTTAAAAATCTGGGTATTTTTATTTTTTTATTTTTTATTTATTTATTTTTTTGCTTTTTGGGTCACACCTGGCAATGCACAGGGGTTACTCCTGGCTCTGCACTCAGGAATTACCCCTGGCGGTGCTCAGGGGACCATATGGGATGCTGGGATTCGAACCCGGGTCGGCCGCGTGCAAGACAAACGCCCTACCCGCTGTGCTATCACTCCAGCCCCCCCCAAAAAAAAAAAATCTGGGTATTTTTATAGAGACTGCATTGAATCTGTATAGTGCTTTAGGCAAAATTTTTATTTTGATAATGTCAATTCTTACAATCCATTAACAGGGGGTGTTTCCATTTCCTAGTGTGCTATTTTATATTTTAGTAGTGTTTTATAGTTTTTATAGTTTTCTTTGTATAAATATTTCACTTATTTTGTTAAACTGATTCCCAGGTACTTGATTTTCTGAATGGTGTTGATTTTTAAATTTCTCATTTTTCTTTTTTGGTTTTTGGGCCACACCTGGCAGTTCTCAGGGCTTACTCTTGGCTTTTTGTGCTCAGAGATAACTACTGGCAAGCTCAGGAGACCCTATGGAGTGCTGGGGATCAAACCCGAGTCAGCTATATACAAGGTAATTGCCCTACCCATTATACTATCACTCTAGCCCCCAATTTCTCTTTCTATTGCATTATTTGTATGTAGGAAAGCCATGGCTTTCTGTATGTTGATTTTGTAACCTGTTGCTTTTTTGCACAGGTCTATTGTTTTTAGGAATTTTCTTGTGGAAGCGTTGGGATTTTCTTAGTATCATGTTGTTTACATAAATTGGGAGTTTAATATCCTTCTTTCCAATCTGAATGCCCCTTATATCTTTTTCTTGCTTAATTACTATTGCAAAAACCTTTTAATACCATATATAAAAAGTGGTGAAAGTGGGAAACCTTGTCTTGTGCCTGATCATAGAGGAAAGGCGTTCAGTTTTTCACCATAGAGTATAATGTCTGCTTTGGGCTTATGATAAATGGCTTTGACTATGTTGTGGAGAGTTCATTTCACCACCATTTTATTGAGTGTTTTTATTATGAATGAATGGGTATTGGATTTTGTCGAATGCTTTCTCTGAATATATTGATATGATTATATAATTCTATATCAAACTATGAAGCTTCTGTACCACAAAGGAAATGATGAACAGAATAAAAAGACACCCCACAGACTAGGAGAGGATATTTGCCTACCACCCATTATATAAAAGGTTGATATACAAGATACATAAAGCACTAACAGGACTAAAAACCCAACCCCATTAAGTCTGGAGTTATTGTAGAGTAGGGTACTTGCCTTGCAAGTGGCTAACTCTGATTAGACCCCTGGTACTCCTGAGCGAGGAGTAATCCCTGAGCAAGGAGACAGTAGTAAGTTCTGAGCATCAGCAGGTGTAGCCCAAACAACAAAAATGTGGGGGAGAGAGAGGAACAGAAACCTGATCTATAAGAAGATATATAGAAGACCAAGGGGCATATGAAAAAATGCTGAGAACCATTATCATCAGGAGAATGTAAATCAAAACAATGGTTATCACCTCACACCAGTGAAACTGACACACATCACAAAGAACAAAAATAATCAATATTGGCATAGATGTGATGAAAATGGGGCTCTCATTCACTGCTGGTGTGGAAATGTTGACTGGTTTAACCTTTTTGGAAAATAGCATGAAAATGTCTCAAAAAACTAGGAATGGAGCTTTCATATGACCCAAAAATTCCACTTCTGTGCATCTACCATGAGGATACAAAACTTAATTTAGATAAGATATCTGCAAGCCTGTGTTCATACTCTTCACAATAGCCAAAATCTGGAAAAGACCTGAGTGTTCCAGATCAGATAACTGGATAAAGAAACTGTGGTCCATAGTATGTATACACATATGTATCACATATATACATACATATTATAAATACTGCTTGGCTGTAAGAAGAAATGAAATCATGAAATTTGCTGCCACATGGATAGATCTGGGGATTATCATGCTGAGTGAAGTTAGAAAGAGAGGGACAGATACAGAATGATCTCTCTTATATGTGGGACATGAAGAAATAGAATAGAGTAATAATGAATACCCAGAGGCAACAGAAACTCAGAACCTGTCTTTAGTAGGAAGCATACCATGGAGGGAGGGGAGTGTGGGGCGAGGGATCATGAGACATTGGTGGAGGAAGTGCATGCTTGGGTGGAGGGTGTGGTGCTAGATTAGTTTATTATAAAATCCTACTAATAACAATAACAGTTTTATTTTAGGTACCTAAAATGAAAATAAATAAAAACTTAGTTACCTTCACCATCACCAACGGGTCAAAGTTCCTCCACCATCACTGTCCCTGTTTTCTTTTTCTTTTCTTGTATTGTCTTTCATTTTCAGACCACACTCAGTGGTGTTCAGGGCTTACTCCTGTCTCAGTGCTCAGATAGCACTCCTGACAGTGCTTGGGGGATCACATGGAGTGCCAGATCCAGATCAAATCCAGGTAGACCATGTGTAGCCCTACCAACTGTAATATCACTCAGGCCCCATATTTCTAGTTTTCTGTTTTTAAATTTTCATTTAGATATATAATAGAACTTACAATAATGTATTATACCTGTGGTGATGCTATACTATGCCACCACCAAAGTTCCAGGACCCACCCACCATTATCCCAGTGTCTTCCTCAGCACTCCTCCCCTGAGCATCCTTAGATCACTTTTATTAACTCTGCTCACAGGAAACCCGGTAGAGTACATGGATCCCTGCACTATTCCTTAAAATGGTAAATCAATCTACAATTCTTTCAAGGTAATAGATGTGATTTCAAACAGCAAAATCCCAAACGTAGCGTTCCCAGAGACTACTAACTTATGAATGTGATAGGAGAGATACAAGAGACAAAGTTTAAAACCAGTTTAGTCCCTGAACCTGGAGTTCTGAAAAGGGCTGTCATCCAAGTCCAATTAACAGTGGACTCAATCAGTATACATGGGGCTTCATGCCCACTATATCTCCTTCCCCTAAAACAGTGAGACCCTCACTTGTTTACCCATGGAGCCTTTAGGATCCTTGTCACATTTGTATGGTGGTACCGTGACCTTGGGAAAACTTACTTGTGCTACTGAAAGTGGCAATTAGCACACTAATGCTCATTTTAGACTCAGTGTCAAGCCAGTGAGCAGCAACTCTGCCATTCAGCATTTTCACCTATTGCCCGCCCCCCGCTTCTTTTTCACATGGAATGCAGAGTTCACAGGAAAATATGAGCTTAGGTGAAAAGGCCCTCTTCTACAAAAAAGTTTATTCTTCATTTCTCTTCCTTGCAAGGAACTTCTCGGGCAGGAAGAGTGAAAAAGCTCAAGCACTCTACTTTAATGTGGTAACGGCCATCACATCACTTCTTTACAAAACGGCAAGGCTGTGAACCAACGGAGAACCGCTGGTCTTGCATTCAGCATGTTCTGTGAGTTCCGGTCGGGCTGCTCCAAGGGACCAGCCCAGCCCTGCATTTCTTTGAAAACTCTGCAAAGAGAAGCAAGAACGCTGTCCTTACTCACCGATATCATTGCTGCGGTCGGAGAGATCCTTGTCCAGGATGCCGGCTAGCGAACTGCCCACCAGATCAATCTTTGGACCGTCACCCCTACATTAAAAACACAATTCCAGGCATTTAAAAATGGGTGTGTGTTCTTATCATTTCTTTTGCCAGCTTTCCTGCTGCACACGCATTAAGGAGTGTGCTGGGCATGGGGCGGGTGGCACTGCTGCCTGCCGGCCAGCCAACCACATGGGCCTTGATGCAGTGGCCAACAGGCAGGCTGCCCCCTAGCCGGCAGGCACTCTAAAAGATGGCTATTTTAATAACAGCTGCTCAGCAATGCACTTTCAACCCCATCCCCCCTGCTGGTCCACCAGGTATGACTTGGGGGCTGCCCCAGCCGCCCTCCGGTCCACCAGCAAATGAGAATGGGGAGCTTCCCTTTTAAGGAACAAGTAATTTAGCCAACGCTGCTTGTCAAAGGTCGGCTACTTTTAACCTTGACAAAAAGAGTTGCTGGCATGTGGGTGAGGCATCAGCCAGGCCGTTGACAGGCAGGAGGTGTCGAGTTGAGATCTGGCAGTGGGGTGTGGGTCTGTAAAATTAGATGGCGCTTGGGTGAGTGCCCCAAGCCCAGCAGGACACAAATGACTTCCCAGTGTAGCAAGCAGAGCTCAGAGGAACCCTTGGGAGGTGGGCACAGGACCCCCAGATGATGAGAGAAAGATTCCGCTCCTACACGAAGAGAGGTTCCTTCAAGTTCCTCCCCAAGGCAACTCTTTGTGGTGGTGGCAGGGATGAGCCCTGACTTTCGAACAGCTGTGATGGCGAAGAACGAGGAAAAGATCCCATCCCGTTCAGTGAGAGGGAAAAGCCAAGCAGCTGTTCCGAGGAAAGCATCAGGAACAGTTTGCTTGCAGCTCCCAGCTGTGTCTCCAGGGCCTGAGCAGGACCAGGTGTCCTCACAGAGCCTTTGGGGTACTGAGCGGGCCAAGCCAGGCAGCTGTGGACTCAGAAGGGGTTCGTGACCTGGGTGGGAGCAAAGGGCGGACAGAGCACCATGGGGCCAGCCAGCCTAGGCTGGGGAAGAAGTGGACTCAGACAAGTGTGAAGAGAGGGCGAGGCCGGGTGAGTGCCCGCATCTGATGGCGGCCCCAGGAGCCCGGGTCAGAGGCAAAGGGAGAGAAAATCTGATGGGGCTGGTGGAGGGGAGAGACCACAGTGTGGCCTGGGATCCCCATGCCAAAGCCTGAGGTTCCCCCCGAGCAGTGAGTGGAGGACGGTGGGTAAAGGACTCCCTGTGCTGGGCTGAGAGCCCCATGCAGGGGGCAGAGAGCAAGATGGAACCACAGGAGCCTGGAGGTCAGGAAGAGGGGGACAGGCCCGCTAAGGGCAGGGCGTTTGCACTCCGGCACAGGAGGTGGTGGCCGCAGCACAATGTGTGTCTCCATGAGAGATGGGCTCCCTGAGCCCCAGGACTGGCTCTGGGCCTCATGTGCCCTCGCCACACTGCTCGACCTCTGTCTAAAGGAAAGAAACAGGGCCCGGAGCGAGGGTACAGCGGGGAGATGATTTGCCTTATACGCCGCCGATCCAGGCTCGATCCCTGGCATCCCATATAGCCCCCTGATCACCGCCAGTGGGTGGTTTCTGAGTGCCGAGTCAGGAGTCACCCCTGAGCATTGCAGGGTGTAGCCCCAAAAAGAAAAAAAGAAAGAGTCCGTGTGTGTGGGCTCCCGGCCTGCAGGCTGTCCAGACTCAGTGACAGGCTCCCAGGGTTCGGATTAGTGCCCGGGAAGAACCATGTCCTGGGAAGGTCAAGCGGCTTGAAGTGCAGAGCCTTATTTCCTGTCGTCCCAATGTCCTAAGGCTGTGTGTGGGGCTTTCCCCCACTGCCCTCTAACAAGCTCAGGTCCTGCAAGGCAGACACTCTCGAGCAGATCCCGAGCCAGCAGGAGCGGCCAGGCTGAGGCAACTAAGTTCAAAACATTGTGTTGGCAGAGCCCCAGCACCCGCTCATTTCAATGTAACTCTCTGAATGACACGTTCTGGAAATGCAGTATCGAGAGAAGCACTGTCATTCTTGAAAGTTCTCGAGGGCCCTTAATATTTGGATTTGGCATCCACTAAGCCTGGACGATTTGCTGCGCTCATCCTCCCCGCTGCCAAACAGGACTCTGGAGAGACGGCAGCCAGACAGTCCCGTCCTTTTGGGTTCATACCAAGGACCAAAGCTTCCGAGAACACATGTTCTGTCCGGGGACAGAGGTCATACAGGCAGCAAAGGTCCAGTTAATGCCACTGGGCCTTTTATTCTCTATTTTTTGCCAAGGGAGAGGACAGTATGAGGTGACAGCCTGGTGGGAAGTTGGGGAGAAAATTCAGACGGGGTGTTGGTGGGGAGAAGGAGCTTTACACTTCGGTGAATCACCTGTGTCCCAGGACAACCCAGCGGCTTCTGGACATGTGCTGTATTCGTGCACTTGATGACTGGGAATCCTGCAGCTGCCATTTCCCTCTCTGACTTGGCAGCTGGAAGCTTCCAGTCAAATGTGAGCGGATCTTGAGGGACTAGACAGAAGCCTACTGGACATTTTAGTGCTCATCTAATACTTGGGCTTTATTATTGGCCTACCTTTAACTCCCATATATTGTCTCTTGCAAATATTTGATTTGGAGGGGAGAGTCACTCAAGCAGTGCTCAGTGGCCCAGGGTCAGTCGCAGAGATACCCTGCCCAACTGTATAGGCTGGGAGTTCAATGCTCAGCCCGGCAATGCAGCTCTGCTTGGGCTCAGTGGGGCCGCATGTTGCCAGAGCTACTAGCAGTGCTTGGGGGATCATGCAGAGCCGGGGGAATCAACTTGAGGCCTCAGTATGTCAGGCATGCACTGCAGCCCTCTGTGCTATCTCCCCAAGCCCAGCTATTGGATTCTTCACATGCAGTTTTGAAAGTTACCTCCAATCCTCTGTGGAATGGTGCAGGGCAAAAAGAAGTAATGTTTAAAAACCAACTGTGTATCAATAGTGTTTAGAACAATCCTATGCTTTAAACCAGTTCTGAGGGTTGATGCTAGAGATACCACATTTCACCGCATAATTGTTGCGCCCTGTTTCCCCCCAATACCATAAGCGCATTAAAAAAATAGCTTCCCATGATCTCTCCCCTTTTTCTTCCCCCAAAACCTACGGTATAAAATCTGAGTCTATTATGTGGTGAAATAGGGTAGCCTGAAACACCATGCTGAGTGTCATGCATCAATGGGTGTAACACAGTTACCTGTAACACAGAAGAACGTAACTGGATGCTTTCATGAGCAAGGGAACAGTAGGATACTTGATGGGCTTTTATGAACTTATCAAAATATTTATAGTTGATCTATTACCAAAAAGACAAGTATTTAGGTTACAGTGCCAAGGGGCAAAGGCAGCAGAAATTACACACTGCGACACAAACACAAACACACTTCAGGTATGTTAGGAAGAGGATTTTTGGAAAATCTTTCTAGATAATCTGCTGGGTGATTTCCAGCACTCATCTTTGCTGGAACATTGTAGGAACTCAAGAACACTTGTGTAATGAATGAATATTTACCATTTTTTGGAAATGGGAATACATTATGTATTGGTATAAGTGCCATTTTCGCAAAACACATAATTGGATGGCATTCAGTATGATCACGCATATGTACAACCAATGACATCCAAACCAAATTATGTACATAGGGAAAAGAAAAGAAAGAGCTTAAGAGGTTAATTAATAGTAGCTGTCTCAATGATAAGAAAGACAAAGGAGGGGCTAAAGCAAAAGTACAGTGGGTAGGCCATTTGCCTTGCACGCAGCTGACCTGGGTTTGAACCCTGGCATCGCACATGGTCCCCTGAACACTGACAGGAGTAATTCCTGAGCTCTGAGCCAGGAGTCACCCCTTAGCAACGCTGGATGTAACCCCCAAAAAGCCAAAAGCAAACAAACAGAAAGATAAAAAGAGACTTGTCTTTCCTTTTTTAAAGTTAAATTTTTGCAAAGGTTCACTTTTAATTTTTTCTTTCTGGGAGTGGCACACCCAGCAACACCAGTGCTCAGGGGACCATATGGAGTGCTGGGGATCGGACCAGCATCAGCTGCAAGCAATGCAACTGTCCTATTTGCTGTACTATCTCTCTGACCCCATAAAGGTTCACTTTTAATAACAGGGAATTAATAAAAGGGAATCTTGGCTTTTTCCTCTCTGGATAAGTTTCTGTTCTCTCTTGAGTGCCTCTTACTCCCTCTCTTCCTCTCTAACTAAATTTCTTTAAACAAAACTTTCTTCAAAAAATAACAGAGAGGGGGCTGGAATGATAGTACAGTGGGTAGGGCATTTGCCTTGCACGTGGGCGACCCAGGTTTGATTCCCCAGCATCACATATATTCCCCCGGGCACTGCCAGGAGTAATTCCTGAGTGCAGAGCCAGGACTAACCCCTGAGTATTTCTGGGTGTGACCCAAAAAGCCAAAAAAAAAAGTGTAAAAGAGAATTTTTTTTCCAAAAAATAACAGGGATTCTTAAAATTTAGGCATTTTATGTTCACTTTCCATGTTTTCTCTCCTTTCTCCCCAGCAGTATCAACAAGGTGAAAAATGGCATAACCTGGTCCTTACTTATCAACTACTTTAAGAACATGCCCGGTGGATGATTGGCCTCCTAATATATGCACTGTAGCACTGTCATCCCGTTGTTCATGGATTTGCTCGAGTGGGCACCAGTAACATCTCCATTGTGAGACTTGTTACTGTTTTTGGTATATTGAATATGCCACAGGTAGCTTGCCAGGCTCTGCGGGCAGGATACTCTCAGTAGCTTGCCGGGCTCTCTGAGAAGGACGGAGGAATTGAACCCTGGTCAGCCTCATGCAAGGCAAATGCCCTACCAGCTGTGCTATCGCTCCAGTCCATATCCTACCATATAGAGAAAACAAACAGATGTTTGTTTTCAAGGCAAAATAAACTTTTAGACTATAACACCAATTAGTGGATATCATAAAGGAAGAGGGGCAAAAGGGGTTCATTGCAGGAATTGGACTTTTAGTGGAGACCATAATGAAATCAAGGTTAATTTGAATAGTTAACTGTGTTCCAGGTGTTAAGATGGTTGCTAGAAATCACATGTGGATTTTTAATGATGCATACGTGCAACTTACATAAGGTTATAATGCAATTATACCATTATTATTTTTTTCTGACTTTTGGGCCATATAAATACCGCGCATTAACTGATTACACCACTAAAGCTGCCTTTTGGGCCATGGCTTACTCATGGCTCTGTGCTCAGGGATCCACCTGGGCAGGGCTTTGGGACAAAATGGGGTACTGGGAATTAAATTCAGGTCAGCCACATGCAAGCAAACTCCCTACCCACTGTACTATGGCTCCAACCCAATGCAATGCTATTTTTTAAAAAATTGAAAATAAATTCCCCCAAACATGTGTCCATGAGGTTGCCTGCTATAACTCACATGGGAATTAGCATGTGGTGAAGGTAGAGTTGTGGACCCTAGACCGAGAGGTCCAGGCCCCAAGAGACCACCCTGAAGTAGCAACAGGAAGTTCCCATCATTGAGTGACAGCCCCCTCCAGGTTTGAAAGTATGAGCTTCCTTTCTGACATAAAGGAGATGGACCGCATCCCCCACCCCTTCAATGGAGAACCTTGATCCCTCATGCCAAGAGCCAGACACCAGCTTTCAGCTGAATTATCATCTCTCCAGAGCCAGAAGAAAGCCTATTTTGAAAACACAGTAGGTGTAGTTTAAAAAAGGTTCTGATCCTTCCAAGTAGGGAAGCTGCAGCTGGTGTTTTGACAGTGTTCAGACTGTGGGTGTGGAAGCGTTTTACAATGTCTATTTGTAAATGCCTTTCACTGTATTTATAGACTCTTACAACAATGCTAATGAATTTGAGTCCCAAAAAATACCAGCGTTTCTGAAATTCTCAAAGCAAGTGGTTGGAGCTGGTGACACCCAATGAGCCTAGAGCCCTCCAAGGTCCCTGCTCTCCTCTGGTCCGCCCAACACACGGGTACCATTTTGGCAAAAACATTACTGAATTCAATGAAAGAGGGGGATATCATACTTCTGTAATTTTCTAGTGTTGGTATTTCTGTTTGGGGAGTTTTCATGTCCAAAGCTATTAAACCAAAGGAGAAAATAGAAAAAAGCAGGTATATCGTCATATAGCCAAAGGTTTTGAAATCCACACAGTTCTCTCTCTTCTTTATTTTTAGCCATTTTTGCTATGGAAACTGAGAGCACATGATCTGGACGCCAGGGATGTGGCTCAGTGATAACGCTCTTACCTTGCGTGTGTAAGGCCTTGGGTTTGATCACCAGCACCACAAACCAAACAATCTACCAACCAAACATAACTCACATGAACTGCAGAGGCAACAAACAGCTAGAAGTCTCTTTGTTTTTTACTGGACAGGACACCTATGTGGCAAAGCAGGGATTGAGTTGTCTGAGGACACTTGTGTGTGTGCACAGAACTCGTGATTAAACAGATTTGGCAGCAGCAGTCACCATTTGTGTACTGCCAATAGGGTGTCAGGTTCTGGGAGAGCCCTTCTCATACATCATCACAACTACTCCTTGCGGTCTCTACTCATGTCAGACACAGAGCCAAGCCTCTCACAGCCCCCTGCAGCAAAGAGTCTGTCCTGTTCTAGAGGATTCCCTTCAGGGACCACCTCAGCTACAAAGAGCCCCGGTGCTGACCTTTTCCAGGGCAACATGCACCCCATAATAAAAGACCTGCAACATGGGCAGTTTAGCCCCCAAAGTTCCCAGTGGGGTCAGCAGCGGCCTTAGTGACCCAATATTGCAATTTGACTTTCTCTGTCCAGCAGTGCTCCTTCTCCCTTCCCTGGGCACTGAACTCTCGAACTGATCTTGCACATCCAATACTACTTCATGGAGGCCCCAACCTACGATGCCCTTATTTTCATGATATATTAGGAAACTGAGGCTCAGTGACACTCAGACACTTGCTGAGAAAAGGCCCTATGAGTAGTAGTGTGTGTCCACTCTAGAAGTAGTATGGGATCAATCCAGGGTCTGGAGTTGAACCTACTGACATGGCATCCATAGTCCATGCTCCCGCCCACTTCTCAAGGCTGCTTCGCTCAGCCGGGCCCATAGGCTGCAATGATTCGTGGAGATATTTAAGTAGCCTCTGTCATCATAATTCACCACCAGCTGGGAACTTCACTTCTGCTTCCATATTAAAGAGTAGTACCAATGTAATAAGAAAGGTTGTATAATCAGAAAAGACCACAAGCAGTCAAAGCCATGCTAAAAATAAGAAATTAGGAGATATTTTATTACCTAATTTGGAACTATATTATAAATCTATAGTGATCAAAACTGCATGGTACTGGAATAAATATAGACCCTCTGATCAATGGGTCAGAATCAAATGCTCTATGATAAAACCCCATATATTGGCAGTTAATTTTTTATAACACACCTGAAAACATGAGATGGAGTAAAGATAGCCTCTTCAACAAATGGTGCTGGGAATATTGGATAATTATATGTAAGAAATTAAAGCTGGATCCATATCTTACACCACACACAAAAATAAACTCAAAGTGAATCAAAGACCTTAAGATCTGACCATAAACTATAAAGTACATTAACAAAAATATAGTCAGACCACTTTAAGATTTGCATCTCAAAGATGCCTTCAATGATCTGATACCACTGGCAAAGGCAACACAATCAAAAATAAACAAATGGGACTACATAAAATTAAAGTGTTTCTGCATGGCAAAAGAAACAAGGGCTAAAACTAAATGACAGCCAATTGAATGGGAAAAATATTTGCATTCAACACATCAGAAAAAGATTTGACATCCAGGATATACAGTCACAAAAATCAACAACAAAATTCAAAAACCCTATCAAAAAATGAGGACAGAAAATGAATAGACACTTCTCAGAGGAAGACAGGTGGATGGCCAGTAGGCACATGAAAAAAATGCTCCGCATCACTTATCATGAGAGAAATGCAAATTAAGATGACAACGAGATACCATCTCACACCAGCAAGAATGGTACATATCAAAAATAGTAGTAACAATATGTGTTGGCAAGGATTTGGTGAAAATGGAACTCTCAACAACTTCTGGTGTGAATGTTGTCTGGTACAATTCTCCATACTGTGGGAAACAGTATGGAGAGTCATCAGTAAACTTAGAATTGAATTACCATTTGACCCAGCAATTCCACTTTTGGGCATCAACCCCCAGGGCATAAAAACACTCAACAAGGTATATGCACATCATTATTTATTGCTGCACTCAGTACAATAGCTAAGCTATGGAATTAACCTAGGTGTCCAATGACAGATGAATGGTTTATGAAGATGTGGTATAGATACACAACAGAGTACTATGCAACTGCAAGGAGTGATGAAATCATGAAATTTGCTGCAATGTAGTTGAAACCGGAAGATATGTTGAGTGAAATAAGCCAGAAGAAGAAAGACAAATACAGATTGATCTCACTTATCTGTGGTATATAGAATACCGGATGAAGAAATGTATTGTAGAAAAAAGAGATGCCTATATCACCCTTGACCCCAGTGTTTAGAGAGGCAAAGGAGAGCAAATGAAAGAAATCAAGGCAAGAATAAGAAGGAACAAGGAGTAATGAATGAACAGGATCCAAGGCTTCAGTTATACTGGTGATATGGTTGGGTGGTATAGCCACATGTACAAAACACAGACTCAACAACAATGAAAATATGAGATCTAAGCAGCAACCACTGAAATCTTATAATGTTCGGGTCAAACTGACAGGCGGGGAAGGGTTGGGAGTTTGGGTGGGGAGGGAATATGGGAATGCTGGTGGACGGAAGTTGACACTGGTAGTGGGATTGGTGTTTAAATATTATATGCCTAAAACTCAAATCACAGTTCTTTAATAAAGGGAATAAAGCAGTACAAATATAGAGAAAGCACATACCTTATTCACCCAGAAAGGCATATTGTTTCCATGCCAACCCCACCTGAGATGGACGGTGTGGGGAGGTAACGTGTGGGAGCTGTACCATGTACATCCCTTGAGACTATGAGTCTTGGTGAGAGGAAAGGCCTAATTTTTTAATATTTTATTGAATCACCGTGAGATAGTTACAAGCTTTCATGTTTGGGTTACAATCACACAACGATCAAACACCCATCCCTTCACCAGTGCACATTCCCCACCACCAATATCCCGGGTATACTCCCCCTTACCCACCCTCCCCCTGCCTCCATGGCAGACAATATGGACCAAACATGATGACCTCTCGGTGTCTGTGTTGCAAGTCATAATGCCCAAAATTAGAGAGAGAGTATGGGGAATATTGTCTGCCATGGAAAGGCCTAATTTAGCCCAACTGGGACAGCCAAGCCAGGACATGTGCCAGGAAAAGGCGCTGAAGCATTCAGGAATTAAGCAAGCAAATGAATGAAAAATAGGCCATTGTCCAAGGCCAAGTACGCTTGGAGGGATGAGGTCAAGGAAAGGGATGTGCTTTCCTACTCTCCTGGTTGTTCTTTTCCTAACATCAGTCTCCAGAAACGAATGCTGGGTAGCCATGACCCAGGCCCAGCCCCAACTTACAAGGGTTCAATGCTCCCAGGGCTGGAGTTAATGTGTCCAAAGATGCACAGCTCATGTGCATTGTAGAGCTGAAACTGGATGAAGGCCAGCTACTGGCCAGTCCTAGCTTTGCTCACTATAAGGAGTAAAATGGCACGAGTCAAAATGAGAATCTACGTAAGTGCATTCTATGTATATTGCCACATAATTGTTGCAGATTTTCTGACAATTGTTTTGTAAAAAAAATAGGGTGCTGGAGTCAGAGTGATAGTACAGTGAGTAGGGCAGTTACCTTGCACATAGCCTACCCAAGTTGAATCTCTGGAGCCCCATATGGTCTCCCAAGCCCACCAGGAGTGATCCTTGAGCACAAAGCCAGGAATCAGCCCTGAAGCCCTGAGTACCAAAACCAGAAAAAATAGGGGTATGGCCCCAAACCATAAAAAAGGGTGCAACCATTATGTGGAGTCTTAAAAAAGGTTATCTACCACTTTGGGGACTGAAAAAATAGGTGCGAAGAACATGGGATGGTGACAATTATGCAGTGAGATATGGTATGCTTCTAGAGCTTTGCTTTTCCACCCTCAAATAACTACCAGAGGTCACTGCCTTTTTGTGAAGGTAATAACCATGAAGGCAGCCTGGCCCAAGAGACACCCATCAGCACAATGCAGTCCACCAGCCACCCACTTCCATCTGAGTGGCAGGGCAGGAGGACCCTTCGCCCTCTCCCTCAGCTAGTATTTGCGTTTCAATCCTAACTCCCCACACAGTGGTTCACAACATCCAGGAGTCCCAGGCACCTGTGTCCTGCAAACTTCCCATTTCAGTATGAGAGGTCACACTGGACACAGGATGGAGAGTGGCTTTGGGGTGACTCTCTCCTTGCACTGCAATCTTGCTTAGATGAACACCAAAAAAGCATGCTGGTGGGCGTATGCTGGAATGTGATAGCATACTACCCTGCCCCTAAGTCCCTAGTGGATTTCTGTTAGTGCAGCCCAGGCCGCACCATCCCACAAGGCCCAAGTATGCTGACCCCACAGCCCTTCTGTGTGTACCCACAGACTGGCCTTCCGGAGGTGCCAGCTGTTCTAAAGGCATAGAGCCCAAATTTGGAGCTGCACGGGAGAAGTTGCTGAGCTATTGCTCAGAAAAGGAAAAATCAGAGCATGAGCTGGAGGTAAAAAAGCCTTACATGAATCCACTCAGACAGTTCATATGACTCCCGTGTACTGTTCTAGCCTGGCTCTGGCCATGGCCAGCAGGAAAATCAGTACAGACAGGGCTGCGGCATCATCTGGTTGCTACTACTGATTCACACAGCAGTGAATAAAATTCATTGTAGGTGGGGGTGAAAAGGAGTAGAGAGCGCAACTTCAAGTTACAAGTGAAATGAAGTTCCCCCAATAATGCAAATATCCCTATTGGATTTTCTCCTGTCTCCATTGTTCCCCCAGGCACAATAAATCAAGTAGCCCCCTTCAATCCCTGACCTACCTGAGTCTTAATGTTTCCAGACTCTTGCTTGTTCTAGGGAGGCCATTAGAGCATCCATTCCTAGAGATCTCCTCATGTGCCACCTGAAGGTACCCACTTCTTTACTTCCGGAGGCAGCAAAGCATGACTTGCTACCATGTGGGAACCCCTCTCCCACCCAAGGCTGCCCATGGCGCTCTCTGAAGGAGCGCGGGAGCAGCAGGCCCAGTGGGCTGAGTAGCAAATGAGGGTCTGGGGGAAACTGCTTCTGGAACTGTGAACCTGGGCGAGGCCGACCTCACAGGGTCCTTTTACAGAGAGAACCTGTGACGGGGAGGTGAAGAATGCTATCCAAGTCACAGGGTAGGTTGAGAGGTGGGGTTCTGAACCTGGGGTGGCTGACTTCAGAGCCCATGTAAGTAGTGAGTGGGGGCCACAAAAGACCTGGTTACCATAGTTTACTACTTCCCAAAGAGGCCAAATGTAGGCACTTGACGGATATCTGAAAGAAATGAATGGACACAGGAGCCACGCTTATACCTACGCACATGCGCGCGCACTCCTCTCTCATCATGAAATCCGTATCTAGCATTCATTTCACACAGCTAGGTTTCTCATCAGACAAGTCTACACATGCTTAGCTATCTGCCCTTTCATTTTTCAACTGCCTCCACGCCTGTCACTGGCTCCTCCCAAGCACTCTACAGAAACTACTAAACTTGGTTCATCAAGGGCTGACTAGAATCTGAAGCCCAAGGGTGCCCTTTGGTTCCTGTGGTGTCAACCATGGCAGAGGCCCTCCGGTACATTCAGTCAGTCAACAGCCTTGGAAAATTGCTAGACATGCAAAAATTTTGGCCTAAGATACAAACTGGGGAGAGCAGTGATCGAGGTTCGAACCAGTCTCCCAAGTGATTACAGAGCATTTTCACGTATGAGAAGTCGGGACTGGTCGACATTCCCTTCTAGGTATTTCCTGCTTCCATGGCACCATACTCCTCCACCCTTTACAGTGGTTCCTAGTCCCCCAGCCCACTTCAATAATGACCCTGTTGTCTCCATAATCTTCCTGAGTAATTACAGCCATGCCAGGCTTGAAATTGCTATTCTGAGCCAATGACACCCACCTCTGTGAATTCCAGCCAAGACTTCCTTCCACAATTCTCCAAGACATGTCTTGGTCCTGACTTGTAGAAAGAAAGGGAAACACTCAAAAAGCACACAACAACACATCACTAGGAACCTTTGCAAAGAAATATGGGAAACATGAATACTCCAAATTCAAAATGAGGGCCTGATCACCCAAGCATACTGAGAGGGGGAATATTTGCAAGCACTTTGGCTATCTTCTCTTCTCTAAAGAATAATCAATTAGTTCATATCTAATAAGAACAAGAGGGGTTTTTTGCTTTTATTTGTTAAAAAAGGGTCTTTTGGGGACTGGAACGACAGGACAGTGGGTAGGGAGTTTGCCTTGAAAACAGCCAACCTGGGTTCTAGCTCCAGCATCCTGTAGGGTCACCTGAGCACTGCCAGGAGTGATCCTTCAATGAAGAGCCAGAGTAAGCCCTGAGCACCACCAGGTGTGGCCCCCAATCCAACAAACAAACAAATAAATAAATAAATGGGGCCTTTCCAGCTGTGCTCAGGATCTTAGAGCCAGTCTCAGCGGTATTTGGTCCAGTTATTATGGTTGAAGGATGGGTTTAGGTCCAGTGATGCTCAGGGCCCATCAGTGTTACACTTGGCAGTACTTGGGAGGCCATGCAGTGCCAGGGATCCAATTCAAGGTCTTGTGGCTGCAAGACATGTGCTCTAGTCCTAGAGTCATCTGCCTGACCCCAAGAACATACTATTTAAATGCTTTTTGGGGAGGTTGGTGGTCTTGAGGGTTATACATCTCATAGAGCAATCAGGACCAAAAAAGCTTATTTCCTGCAACTGGAGGATGTAACTGGAGTTACAACTGGAGTTGTAACTGGAGGATGATCTGGAACATCAGGGATGCCTGCACAAATGTAAAGAAAACTTAACTCTGGCTTGAGTAAGAGGGTTTTAAGAGAGACCATTGTCCTTCGCCAAGACACACTTAGTTAATGTTTGGCATCCACATGTTTACTTCATCTCTGCCTCAAGCTAAAATGGCTCAGAGCTCCACAATCCCTGACCACTGTCCAGAGGCTAGTTCCTCTTGAGTGCAGGGTGCCAACCTCATTCAAGGGAAATGTCTCTAGCTCTGCAGCCTCTCCCCACTGGATCCTGTGCTCCCAATCTCTGTAGAGCCTCTGGCCCTTCGTAGATGAGGTCCCTGATGTGCAAAATAATAGGTGATTCCCCAGGTGCGGCTGAGATAAGAGGTTGCTGGGTCTCCTGCTCACAAACCAATATCAAAGATGCAGTAGTTCACCTTCTCCCTAGAGGCACTGCCTCCCACACAAGCTCCCCCAACTGAAGTCCTTGGACAGTACTCTCCAGTAAGCAACTCCCCCACATCTGGACCTTCTTCCTGAGTGACCCCTCTACTACCCAGACTACTGAACCTTTCTTCTCCCTGACTGCCACTGATGCTAGAACCCAGTGACCTCCACCTGGGAGGACAGTGGATGCTGTAACACCCACCTTGCCTGCCATCTCCCTGATCGATGACACCATGGCAGCTAGCTCTGCCCTGACCATCATCACACAATTCCATCACCCACACTCAAGGCGCCCCCTGCGCACTTCTCCTTTGCAGAAGCCCCAGCTTCTCCCATCTGACCTTCATGTCTAGATTCCTGGCCGTCGACTCCTCCATTCCTGCTCCCAACTCCATCCTCACTCCACTCACCCCACACCTTTGACTTTCTTTCTTGCTGTCCCAGAAGTGCTGTCTACCAAGTAAGGCTCCTGGCCCCAGTCCTGACCCTCCCATGCTGGTCATCTGTCCTATCATCTCTGAGAGCATGAGCTGCTCTGTGCTAAAGCAAGAAATGACAAAAGCTCTCCTGAAACTCAAAATGAAGGTTTTATTTTTTTGCTTTTTGGGTCACACCCGGCGATGCACAGGGGTCACTCCTGGTTCTCAACTCAGGAATTACCCCTGGCAGTGCTCAGGGGACCATATGGGATGCTGGGAATCGAACCCAGGTTGGCTGCGTGCAAGGCAAATGCCCTACCTGCTGTGCTATCGCTCCAGGCCCTCAAAATCAAGCTTTTGCCCCAGTTTCCCTGGGTCCTGCCCCGGCTTTTAGGAAGAAGAAAAAATAATTATGGACTAGAGAGATAGTATAGGCAGTAACACACTTGCTTGCATGTGGCTGACCCTGGTTTAAATCTCAGGCACCAAAAATTGCACCCTGATCACTGCAACAGATCACTCCTGAGCACAGAGACAGGAATAGTCTGTGAGTCCCAACAAGTGTGTCTCCACCCCACAAGAGGAAAAATTATTATATGAGTTCTATCCTAGCAGTGTGTGAACTTACTGAGCACTGCTTGGTATAGCCTTGGGAGCTCCCAAACACCAATGGGGTGGCCTGGGTGGCCTTGGTGGCCTTAAGTACCTCAGGGCTCAAGTGATACTACATGGCTGGGCCTGAGCATTGATTTGTCTGGCCTAGTGGGCTGAGTATCACCATGCCTAGCCCTGGGACCCTGGAGCACTGCTCTGGACCCCCCACCCCAAATAAAATAACTCTTTCAAAAAAAAAAGAAAAATTACTTGGGTATCTGTGTAGGAGGGTGAACCCAACTGCTTCAGTCTAGCCAGCCTGCCTCATTGGCTTTCCCTGCCCTTGAGGGCACGTGCTAACCTCTGACCTCTGGCTCACTCCACCTGGTACACAAATGACCAGAGCTCAAGGAAGTTCTGTGCTTTTGTGTATGTCCCAGGAGTTTTCTTTTCATCTTGACTTTTGAGAGGGCCTCCCCAATAGTGCAGAAGGACTCAAGGGTTCTTAGACACTAGCAATTCTTGGCCAGTCAGGCCATCAGTTCAGTGCAAGAGCTTGAGGATGCAACGGTGCTCAGGTCCCACAGTGCCAAGTATATCCAGGTCTCCCCAATGGTGCCAGGGGCCTCCAGGGCTGTATTCAGCATTGCTTGGGGGACCATATGGTTCCAGGTATTGAACCTGGGTAGGGTGCATGCTAGGAATTGCCCTAACCATTGTGCTATTCCCCGTGCCATATATTTTTTAATTTAAATTTTATTTATATATTTATGTTGTTCACAATATTTGATTCTATTTAATATTTGAACACCAATCTCACAATCATTATACCTTCCCAACATCATATTTCCATCCCAAACCCCAAACTCTGTCCCCAAAGCAGAACCAAAATAATTCATTTTGTATTGCTTGTTATGAATAATCCACTAAAACCGAGACAAGAAAGGTTTCTTAGAGGACAGTGAAGATTGTTGAATTTCATCCAGGAGCCATCAAAGCCTTCTATAGGAGATTAGTAACATGTTAAAGGTTGAGCTCTGTGTGTTTATATGTGTGTGTGAATATATTCCCCCCCTAAGAAGATTGGTTGCCTTCTACTTTAAACCCCATCAAGTGTGGTGTGTTACTCTTGGTATATTGGTGGTGTAAAGTACGAGATGTTCAGGAATAGGTTGACTCATGGGTGAGGCTTGTCCGAGTGAGTGGAGAGAGGTTGTGAGCATGGCAGTGGTTGAGTTCTGGAGGGTTTTGGCTTCCAGGGCTGGCTCTGTTGGGGCGGGGAGAGGCCTCACCAGGCCTGCTCCAGGTTGCCCCAATGAGACAGCCTGATGGCCCCACATCGTTTGAACTGTTTTCCAAAGTTTCAGGACTTGTTCTCATGAAGGTCTTTCAACTTATGTTCCCTAAGTTGATAAGACACCTTATTAGACATACAATAGCACATGTTCTTGCGTGTATGTGTGTGTGGACACACACATGCAAAAAGGATGACCTATTTTCCATCACTTGACGTCTACTTGTTTTTAAAACTGAATTTTAGTAAAAGGTAAGAGATTTTTTTGATCTAAGGGAAGCAAGAACATTTATGACACATTATCAAAACAAGTAAGTAGTTGCTATATATCTGAGCCTCCATTTTCTTAAGTGTTAAAATAAGGGCAGGCTGAATATCCTCTGGGGCCCAACCACCTGAGTTATGTGTGGGTTGGAAAAGCCAGGCAAAACCTGTTTTACATGCTATGGAACAAGTTAACAGTACCTAGGGCATTCCCAAAGCACAGACTTTTAAACAAAAGAGACTCATAGTACCTTCTCCTATTATTACTTAATTTTAAATGAATTCTGGCATTAAATTGACAGGGGAGTCTTTACTTCCTGTTAAAGTTCCATCTCAACATACTTTCTAGAAGTTAGATCATCCTTATCAATGATAAAGTCTGTTACCAGTATGCTTCCACTTTCTCAAACTAGACATGGTGTAGTTTCCGTATATGGTTCCTGAAAAGTGGGTCCACAATCATTGAGTCCACCGTAACTAAGGTCCAGAGCAGTGCCCGACCTACAGTGGGTCCTAAACACATTTTCTGTTAAGCAAATATGTCTAAAAATTTCGCTCTCAACAGCCCCCACAAAAAGTGATTTAAAAAGGAGTCCAAAAAAAAAAGGAGTCCAGGGGCTGAAGCTATAGTACAGTGGTAGGGCGTTTGCCTTGCACGTGGCTGACCAAGATTCAACCCCCAGCATCCCATATGGTCCCCTGAGCACTGCCAGGAGTAATTCCTGAGTGCAGAGCCAGGAGTAAGCCCTGTGCATCACCGGGTGTGACCCAAAAGGCGGGAAAAAAAGGAGTCCAAAGTGATAGTACAGTTGGTAGGGCCTTGGCATGCAGCTGACCTGGGTTTGATCCTTGGCATCCCATATGGTTCCCCAAACACCACCAGGAGTGATTCCTAAGAGCAGAGCTCAGAGTAACTGCTGAGTATCATCAGGTGCAGCCCCCAGCCCCTCTGAACTCATAGTCTCTTTTTCTAAAAGCTCCTAGTTCCTGTTTAACTGGTAAGAAAGCCATGTCTTCTGAAAGCCACATATGAAAGCAAGCATTCTGGTTAGTGACAGGAAGCCAAACCCAGGTACTGCAGCTGAGAGCCAATACCTCATTCCCCCCAGAAAGGGCAAACACCGGCTGTGCACGCATTCATTCAACTGTCCATCCACCCTTCCATCCATATGCTCAGGTAAATCCTTGTGAGGAACTGAATTCATACAGCTCCACGCCACCCTTTCTCCAGAGGAGCACAGACACTGACTCTCTGAATGGAGTGAACATTCCCACCTCAAATACTGTGGCAGAACAAAACAAGGTTGTAAACCAATATGCGGGTTGGCCGTCCAACACAGCTGCTCAGCAAGAAGCAGGAAGCACACGAAGCACTCAGAAATAAGCCTTTACATCCGAAATGCCTGCATATTGAAATCCATGGTGCCTGGGGTGACCGGAAGTTAAGAACACACGGCTCTGAACCCACACAGCGGCTAGGAAGAACGACGGGAAAGGCCCAAATGGAAGCGTGGTGACCCCCTTAAGAACCATGGTATTCATCATGTATGTTCAGTGAGCCACTACCCTATCCTCAGCATGTGGATGACAAAACACACTTGATCCACTTTAAATCCCTTAAAGCAATCCGGGGCAGCAAGGATCCCAAGGGGCTCAGTATAGGCCACACGGGGGGTGGGGGTGGGGTGGGGTTCATCCACCAGAGGCGAGACCAATCATGAAAGATCAGACAGGCTCCCAGGTGACAGGATGCTAAGGGACTCTAATGCCAGGGGTTGTGTTAGCAGGAACAGAAAGGGTCAAATGCATGATGGCTGCATCCAAGTAGGGGCCAGGCTGGGGGCCTTTCCAAGGCTCTGGAGAACGCAGCCTTGGGCATCGCAGGCTGTGGGCCTCAGTCTCACCATCTCAGGAGCTTGTCAGGAATGCAGAATTTCAGATGGCCCTGGCAGGCCTGCCGAGATGGTCACTGCAGGGTGGGGACCACGGCGGTTCGGATTTGTTCCCTGGGAGATCCCAATGGGCACTAGAGAGAAGTAGGAGTGGGAGACACAGAGAAAGAGGGAGAGAGACAGAAGGAGGGAGAGGATGGATGGGGAGGAGAGGAGAAGGGAGAGAGGAGGGAAGGATGAGGGGGGGGACACAGGTGTGGTCCCCACACTGGCTGAGGACCTGAGCTCCTGGCATGACGTGGGGTGACTGTGAAGGCAACAAGCCAGGGCCTTGTCTCCCCACTTTTCCCTGTCCTGCAAAAAGGTGTCTTGGTGGGGTACAGGAGGCTGCAGCAGCCCCCCATCTCCCAGGCTGCTCGGGAGCCACACAGCATAGGGAGAGCAGCCGGCTTTCACACCCACTTCTGTCCGAACACTCTCAGTCACTCTCATTCTGGACAGCCGTTAGGGGAAGAGCTATAGGCAGAGAAGAGCTAGACAGAGGTGGAGGGCAAGCGGGACGTCTCGGCATCCGAGGGTGGGCAGTGAACGGCTTCTTCCCTGGCACAGAGGTCTAAAGCCTGTACCCATCCCATAATGAGAGGGCTGAGAGCAACGGTCAATGTCAGGAAGCCCTCAGAATCGCACCTCTCTGGGGAGACTATCAGTGATTATCAGTGAGAGCAGAAGAATATTCTGGAAGTTAATAGAGATGTCTGTCAGCCCTACAGGGAAAGGGATTTGGCAGAGGCCCCTCTGTTTGTCCTGTTTGTATGACCTTTGCCCCCGGTTTCCTGCACGCCTGGTTCAGACTCATTTCAGCAGCATGTAGAGAGATTCACACAAGGTCCTTCGGAAATGCTGGCCAGGATCTGCAGTGGCCGTGCTACGGTCCTGTCAAGCGCCCACACCACGCGCACATGCAAATAGCCTGACACTGTTGAGGAGCAGGAGAGGGCGCTCCCTGGAGTCTGCTCCAAGCCGACTTCAAGAAGGGCCTGCAGAATGACATGACTGCACCAGCAGCCCCGCAACGGGGCCCACACACACCTGAGAGAAATGTGCCATGTCAACTTAGCCTGAAAGAACAAAACTCAGCTGAGTGGCTGTGTTGAGCGGTATTAAGACTGTATTACCGGGGCTGGAGCAATAGCACAGCAGGTAGGGCGTTTGCCTTGCACGCGGCTGACCTGGGTTCGATTCCCAGCATCCCATATGGTCCCCTGAGCACTGCCAGGAGTGATTCCTGAGTGTAGAGCCAGGAATCAGCCCTGAGCATCGTCAGGTGTGACCCAAAAACCCAATCCCCCCCTCAAAAAAAAGACTTTATTACCTCCATATTGGACCGTGAGAGGAATAATGTAGCAGCAGAAAGTTCTATGTCAGGGATTGTTCTTGGTAGGGCTCAGGGGACCAAATGGGGTGCCAGGGATCAAACCCGGGTCAGCTGCGTGCAAGGCAAGTGCCTTACCTGTGGTACCATCTCTCTGACCGTGGTAGAAAGTTATGGCAATGATCTTGTGGCATAAACTTACCCCTTTCTTGCTATCTGGTGGTACCTCCGGCACAATGTCGAACCCTGATCTCATATTCCCAGGACACTCTTCCAGCCAGCCAATGACCAAACTGGAGTTTTCTCAAATTTGGCCAGGAAAAGAAGTGCTGGGTGCCTTTTGCCTCTGCGGTCTTAAGGACAGTATGAGTCAAGTGGGTCTTACCTGGACCAGTGACAGGTATAGAAAGAGGTGCCACAGAGCAGGGAAGGTGACGAGACAGAGTATGCCCAGCGCACAGCCTGGTAGCAGGGTATCCAGGTGATGAGGGTGAGCACAGCCCTCGTATTTCCAGTCTAAAGGGTGGCTGGCTCAGCTCCGAAAGGATGTAGTGGCCGTCCTGACACCCACGCCATCCCCCTGGCTTGTGCCTACTTCTGTTCCCCTGGCCAGGAGCAAAGATGGCTAGAGTCTTTAGAGAGCTTTGTCCCCTCCCCCAGCCAGCCACAGTCCAGCGCCATCTCCCATGCCCCCTGCCACCCTGGGCCCAAAGGGGTGCAGTACCTGGTATGGGTCAGGGGACCCACGGGTCTTTCGGGCCTCCTGGGGGGCAGTGCACCTGGTCGGCTGAGAGAATTGGTCTTGGGAGGCCGTGGCTTTTTTGGTGGGATGGCAGGAACGGAAGGCTTCGGTAGGTCCAGTTTTGGCTCTCTCTCTGGTCTTTCTTTAAGTCAGTGTTTCCAAAAGCAAAGAAGAGAGACAGACCCAGTATAAGCAATTGCCTTTAGATGCTTCCTGCTTCCAAAGCAAGTCACCCATGTCATCTACCGGAAGGTGAAACTGGAAGACCCCAAGGACCCCATCTTCCTGTTCAGCTTAAAAAAGAAAACCCTGCCAAGACTCAACTCATCCTCTGCTTTTGCTCAAGATGGTGCCCAGAGGCCCCTTCTGGTCACTGCTTACCCTGGGCCAATGCACGTCAGGCCTGTTCAGCTGAAAGGCGGCAACACCATGTCTCTTCTCAACACTGGGCTGTGCGCCAGGCATGCTGTTTTGCTTCCCCACCTTCCATCAAAGGGAAGGTCTTTCTCCATGGGCTGTACCCACATGCTCTGAGGATACCGTCCTCTCCCTAGCGTCCTTCATGGGTCCATATATCTATAGGTACCCAGGAAGAGTTGCTGGGCTTGGTAAACTACCTGTGGTGCCTACTGGAAGAAGTGTCACATATGTCTCTGGTTGGCCCAGGGAAGAGCTCTGAGATAAATATTGGAAAATGGTTCAGGGAACAACAACTAGCTCTGGATTCTTTCTATGTCCTGCTGGAATGTGAAAGGTAAACCGGGACTTCTAACGCACACTGCTTTCCAAGGCATGTGGATTCAGGGCTTTTAGAATGAAGTTAACATTACACCAAGAGACCCAAATTTTAACAACCAAACTTAGAAAGGTGCCTATCGAGAGGGCAGGCTGTGGGGGGTACAGGGGGGATATGGAAGGGAACCTGGGAACACTGGTGGCGGGAGGCTGACACTGATGATGGGATCAGTGCTACAGTATTGTTTGTCTAAAACTCAACTATAGATAAAATATGGGGAAAAATAAGTTGCTTTTACAACATTGAAAAGAGAATGAAGTTAAAGTCAGATCTGGAGGCCACAATGGCTAGTGTTCAGGGACGGTCTCGGGTTGGCCTTTTCCTATGCATGGTGTAAAAAACTCATGACCATATTCTTCATAAAGACAATCCTTCAAGAGTCGCCCATTGGCCACCAGGAAGGCTTTTGGTGGGAGCAGAAGCTGAGAACACATTCAACCTGCAGACACAAACTCCTGCCGGGTGGGTCTCCAGGCTACCAGGAAAAGCCCTGCAAACTCTGCCAGGTACTGTACAGAAAACAGGTGCACATCCCACAATGATTTTGGCAGAGGATTTGCCGCTTCAGGAATGCTGTGAACTCACGGATGGAGCCAGAGAACCAGAGGAGGAAGGGCTTAGCTGAACACAAAGAGGGGAGCCCCCATTACTGAAAGAACTGGGACCTCCAGCAGCCTGCAACATGAGTTGGGAAATGGGCTTGGCCCAACAGAAGGGCTGTCTCAGGGGTGTGGCTGGCTTTATGTTGCTTCTGGACAGGGGCTAGGCCTTCCTGACCTCACTCTGGCATAGGATAAGGAATCATGGAAGAGCAAGGAATCAAGAATGGTCACGTGGCAATCCAACTAGTGTGGCTGTTGACATGTCGTCTAAGTGCATATGTTAGGATGGAAGAGAGCAGGAAGGGGCCGGGACAAGCAGCCTGACAGCCAGAAAGTTGCCATGGGCCCTCCATGAGAGTGAGGCAGTGTCTGGTCACATCGGGTGACACATTTTTTTTTATCAAAGCATTATTTGTATGACCATTACTCTTTGGCCATCAGACCTGGCCCTCCCAATGAGTTCCCACTACTCCAGATTTTAACTGTTCACTGAGAAAGAGGTAGAACTTCTCGAGAGCTTCCATTGCTGGTGTAACTTCGGGAAGGCAGATGATTGAAAATGTTAAACAATAAAATTTCATGAGGCCACCCAGAAGCACCTCCAAATAATTACATTCATTAATTTAGCATTTCTCTTGAGCTTTGCAAATAACTGTTTTAAAATGGAATTTGCTCTGTGTCCCTGTTCATAAAAACAGTATTTCTGCCTGAAAATGTGTGTTTGATCAGATCTTAAGACATAATATGATGACTCCATCCACAGCATGCAGATTCTGTTGGGAGAGATACTCAGAATGGGAAGGGTCAAAGATAGCGGGTAAGGTGCGTCACGCTTCATCCTTGAATATGACATCTGTGGCCAGCTTCAGGAAATGGTGGGCACTGAGTTATTTTTCCCAGTTTTCCCAGGATCCAAACCCTCTGGGCCAAGGATAAGCATCTTTAACCAGAATCAATGGTTACTCTGATTGAAGAAGAGAGTTTCCATCTTCCTGGATGGGAATTTCTCTAAGCCACATCTAGTTTATACCAGGCCTGGGAGTGGGCTGAATAGAAACTGTCACAGATACATCTGGACCCTACGGAGACTTACAGGCAAGATGGCATCCTGCCTTCACTCCACTGCAGGTGAAGGGTGGATGGTGACAGCAGAAGACTGGGATGAAGCAACCTGATAGGACTGGGTGGGTAGCTGTGTATTTGTGGACAAATTCTGGGGCCCAAAGAAGCACCACATAACCAGCTCTCCCATTTCCTCAGAAACAGGATATTTAAAAGCAATCCCAAAAAATCATAATCAGTGTATTGCAAAGAAAAAGCAAATTATGTGGGTAATTCAGAGCAGCCTTGTGACACGGACAGCTTTGTTCTTTGCTGTCTGAGAAGTGCCGGTGAAGAATTGATTTCATACCTTTTTCTTCTGTTCTGTTGGGAAGCGTTTCTGGTCTTTCAGGAGGTATCTTTTTAATTTCATGTTTTCTCTCAGTGGTACCTGGGGAGGTGAGTAAAGGAAGAACAATGATCAGAAAATGTCTCTGTTTGTTTATTAGACATAACAGCATTTAAAATATTTAGTAGGTACAGCAAAGATCAATAAACATTTCCCCCAAAGCTGAGTGCTGGTGTTTCCTGTTCAACACAAGCTGCTTAAGAAAGCAGGAGAAACTGGTTTGGTCCCATGTCATCAGGTGTGCCTGTCATATACCCTTCTTTTATAAGAACACCACTGGTGGTGACTCGAACTTTGTTAGGCAAGAGACTCAGGAAAATCACAGGAAATCAGTGGGCCAGGCAAAGCTAGGGAATATGTATAAGTAAATAAATACACAAACCAATCATCAAAATACGCAAGGGGTGGGCTCTACAAATAAAAAAGGATCTTGAGAGGAAACTGGATTCTAGTTTGTAGGATTTTAAAAACATGGCTTCAGTGGCCGGAGCGATAGCACAGCGGGTAGGGCGTTTGCCTTGCACGCGGCCGACCCGGGTTCGATCCCCGGCATCCCATATGGTCCCCCAAGCACTGCCAGGAATAATTCCTGAGTGCAAAGCCAGGAGTAACCCCTGAGCACCGCTGGGTGTGACCCAAAAAGAAAAAAAAAACATGGCTTCAAGGGCTTTGCTCCCTCAACTGTCAAGAGTCTAGGACACGTGTCTGGGTTAGGGGTAAACTGATGACTGCTTCAACCAGTAGCTGATGCAATTCCATGCCATTTCTGCAGTTAGGTCATGAAAAGTCATGTAGCTAGAATGCCGAAAGAAGTCTTGATGTCGCTGTGTGGGAAAGGCACACAGACACTTTAGGTCCACAGCCTCAACCAAACTAGACCTCCAGCCAGCTCAGCCAAGGAGAGCCAGATCTGACAGGAAAGCAATTATCTTCAAAAGGATCCTCCAGCCCTTCCAGCTGAGGTCCCAGACATCAGCGAGCAGAAAGGCAATCTACCCCCGCTGTGCCGTCTGATTCTTAACACACAAAATTCGTAGGCCTAAGAAGATGACTGTTTTATGCCACCATATCTGGGGCAGTTTGCTATGCAACAACAGTAATTAGCAGATACTTTCAAGAGGAGGGACATGCAGAGAAAATAGATGGTCGTTCTCTCTAAATCCTTGCTGTTTACAGTTAAGTCCTTCTGTAATCTTTCTCTTTTTTTCAAATGTGCCAATTAACAATCACCATCATCCCCAAGGACCCCGTACCAGCTCTCTCACCTGGGGTAATTAATGTCAGCGGCCGCAGCCATGGAAGAGCACTTGCAAAATAGCTAGAGCATAAAACCAATCACAAGTATTCCTTGGATTTACAAAAATAAATTGAGGACTCTATATGACCAGCCCTAGAATTGGGGATTTGGTACTAATAATCATCTGAGAGGTCAGAAGGACTTGAAATAAATTCACCATATACATGCCTTCCCTAAAGCTAATGATTTTCTATAAATTTAATGCTGTATTTGATTTCTGTCAGTTCCATATTTGATATGGGCAAGTGGAGGATCAAATAAGTATCAGGAAAGTTGATGATGAAGAAAATATGTCTATCTACCATCCTGTCACAAGGCAGCTCCAAAGATCATTCAGCAGAATAAACAAGCAGTGGTAGCAATAATCTAGAAGATTAAAAGCTATCTAGCTTTATCCCACAGACATCCAGCATAACCTTTGATAAAATTGCTTTAAAAGGTCAGGTTACAGGTCTATCATGCTACAATCTAATCTCCTAAAGAAGTTCAGTATCAATCCTAGTGACACAGAAGGAAGTGACAGTCCTACTACCATGAAGAATCCGATCCTTTTTTTTTTTGGTTCTGGTTTTTGGGCAACACCCAGCAATGCTGAGTTTACTCCTGGCTTCGCACTCAGGAATCACTCCTGGTGATGCTCAGGGGACCATATGGGACACCAGGTATAGAATCCATGTCGACCTCATGCAAAGCAAACGTCCTACCCGCTGTAGGATCATTCTGACCCCAAGAATTCAATCCTAAAGAGTCATCAGTCCTCTCATAGTACCAAGGCGTCTAGGGCAGTGGTTTTCAACGGTTGCTGCCTGTTTCCATGGACCTGGTGATGGTCTGCCTGTGAAAAAAAGGTTGAAAGCCACCGCTCCAGGGGAAAAGCTCCTCAGAGTAATTTAGTCTGCTTTAATTTCAGCACAGTGAGATTTTAATCCTGCTAGGACCACTAGGTGGCAAAATGGAACTGCTCATTGGAAAGGAGGATGGGAGTGGAACAGAAGGGGTAATTAACAGCCCATTACAGGGCTTAATCTCTTTAATTCTCAACTCGCCTAAGGGAATGACAAAGGAATTTGGGGTCAAGCTAAAACCACCCTAGTCCCAATTCGGTGGGTCCAAAATTGCTTCTTAATAAACCTATAAACCAACCAATCTGGAAATTTATTCACACATTACATGCCATAGAAACCATCATAATTGTGAATGTGTAGAACTAAAACAACCCTTATTCTTCTAAGTTATTTGTTTGCTTGTTTTGATTTGGGGGCTACACCCGGATGGGCTCAGGGCTTACTCCTGGCTCCCGGCTCAGGAAACACTTCTGGTGGGCTTGGAGGACCATATGTGGTGTCAGGGATTCAATCTGGGTCAGTTGTGTGCAAGAAAAGCACATTACCTGCTGTACTATTGCTCCAACTTTTTTGGTTTTTTTTTTACCTTTTCACGTTTTAAGAATTAAAGAACTGTGATTTACAACGCTCTTGACAGTTGAGATTTAGGCGTATAACACTTCAACACCAAGCTCACCACCAGCGTCAACTGTCCTTTACTAATGTTCCCGTGTTCCCTCTCAACCCCGCTACCCACCCCATCACCACCTGTCAACTTGACACAGCCTGTTGTTTCTTCAAATGCCACGTACCTACTTATTCATGTAGAGATTTCTCTCCATAACAAAAAGGGGAGCTCTTTTAGGAAATGTGAATGATCATCCTTACGTAATCTAGCACAGAGTGCAGCAGAGTTATCAAATGTCTACCATCAAGCCTTTCTATAGCACTCAACCTTATTAAAAAAAAAGTGAACTGAACTCTGGTGAAGATTAATAAAGAATCAGGAATAAAAGTACTTATTGCTAGAAAAAATATACTTTTCTTTTTGGTTTTATTTTGGGGGGGTTAAGTAAAGATCTGGGTTATCCACAGGGGACACTGAAATTTCAGCTGCACATACATGCAGACACTCTAACCCAAGTTGACCAATGATGGGTAAAGCAGCATAATTACATTCTTCCCTCCTTAAGAGCAGTTTATTAAACAAATAAACAAAACTAGTTTATTTCAAAGTTCTTTCTGGTCACTGTCTTTGGGAGGCTAGATATTTTCGCTGTCCCAGAGAGACATTTTAATGATATGTTTGCTTTTTTTAAGGAGAAACAACAGTATATTTAAAACCTGATTGTGGGGAGAAAATTTTAACTTCCTAATTTGGTCATCTGTGGCATCTAAATCTAAGTATCTCCAGCTCTATGAAGAACGATGGGAATAAAAACGAAGAGAAAGACACGCATCTTGGTGTGCCAATGAAAGGTACATTACCTGCCCCTTGCTTGATGACTGGAGCGGTTGGCGGAGGTGGCTTCTTGGGTCTCTGAAAAAGTCAAATGATCCCACATGAGATTGTTGGCACCCTTGGCCTCCCTCTCACATAAGGACGACAAACACTGTTTTCTAGATGGACTTTGGACAATCCAGAAAAATAAAACAAGCAACTCTCTCATGAGGGAGGTCAGATTTTGGCACCTTGAAACAAGTACTAAAATCAATTTAGTCAACAGAAACAAAACTCTGATGCTCTGATGGACAAATGACGCGCCCCCCCCCCCCATTTGTAATAGTCTTCTGGAAAGCAAAACTCTGCAAAAACCAAACAAACAACCATGGCCCAAACCAGCAAGCACAATGGTTCCCTACACTGAAAGCACATTTGCAATTAAGATTTAATCTGCTGAGTAACCAAGTGATTGGGAAAGAATCTCTGGATCTTGAATAAAACCAGGTTGAGGGGCACACTGTGGCTGGGAGGGCTCTGCATCTCCTAGTCCCACCCCCAGACTAGTCGTAGCCTGGAAAGGGGAGCGGAGCTGGTACGCTGCCAGTTCCCTGATGCTCTGCCACACAATCTATGCCCCACTACCCCCAAACTGGTGTCAGGATGGCTGCTTGGTCACTAGGCAAATGACTGAGTGCATGGAGAAGCCAACTGGGGTTCAGTTCTTAGCAGTCTGGGGCTGGCGGGGAGTCGGGGGTGGTGGGGATTGTGCAATCAAAGGCAAAAAGAACCTTTTCAGTAACACAATCAAGGAAAGTTGGAAAATAGGGAGGTCTGAGCCAGGGATCCATATCACCGGTGACCCTTCTCTTGGCCCATCGGAGTACAAGAGGCTTTTATAAAGTTCCCCAGGTTTTTTTTTTTTCATTCTGAAAATGCACTCGTGGGACATTCCCACAGGGGCCAGCAAAATCTCCCCACTGGGTCAGGACAGGTGCTGACCTGAGCCTGATGCATTATCAGGGCCCATAAAATACAAGTTTTTCAGCAGAACCTAAAGAACATGGGCCCTATAGGAATGCTATCAGGCAGTCCTCATAGTCAGTAGGCTGGGAATCCAAGGACATTTTCTCTATTCGCTGAGTGACTTGGCCAAGAAGCACCAAGTATGTAGTCTAGCACTGTGGGCCACAGGTGGGGCCTTGGAATTTGACTCTATGATGATTAGCTGTGGAATCATCTCAGTGAAACCTCTCAATCGTAACCGTAACAGTATCACCTTCCCTGGGAGAGTAGGTGCTTTCCCTTACACAGGGAGTCAGCACCTCGTTGTTTAATCCTCATGACGACTCTCTGACTAGCAAAATGTTCGCGTCCATTTTGCAGATGAAATCATTGAGGCTTTGAGTGATGAAGTCATTTCCCCAGGTCACTAAGCAATTAAATAGGGGTGGAGGCTGGAAGTCCGGCCCAGGGCTGTCTGACCCACAGTAAAGGATCTGGTCTGCTAGACAGCACCCACAAGACACACCATTGTGTGACTACAAACCACACTGTGTTGATGAAAGTCTGGGGAACTGCAGTTTGGTAAAGTGGAAGAAGAAATGGTGCCAAGTTGGCACAGACAGTATGAGCTCAACTTTATTGCGACAGAAAGAGAAAAACACCAGAATGAAAATTTTATAGGGGTGATCTTGGATTAGTAGGATTATGAGTGCACACATGTGTGGGTTTTCCTTCTGAATATTCTATTTGTAATGACCACATGTGATCAGGCAAACTTTATTACAAAAGAGGCAAAATAAAGCTGCTCTATAATAGCTGGGAATTATCACACTGGACAAGATCTGAGGGTTAAAAGTAGGTAAGGGATATTCTTTTTTAAAAATTTTTTATTAGTGAATCACCGTGAGATTCAGTTACAGACTTACAAACTTTCATGCTTGCATTTCAGTCATACAATGATCTAGTACCCAATCCTCCACCAGTGCCCATTTTCCACCACCAATGGTCCTAGCATCCCTCCCACCACCTGCACCCTGTCCCCTCCACCCCGCCCCCTGCCTCTGTGGCAGGGCATTCACTTTTGCTCTCTCTCTCTCTCTCTCTCTCCTTTTGGCTGTTGTGGTTTGCAATAGAGGTATTAAGTGGCCATCATGTTCAGTTTATAGTCTACTTTCAGCCCGCATCTTCCATCCCAAGCGGGCTCTCCTAGTACCCTTTACTTGGTGGTCAGGTAAGGGATATTCTTGATAACCTTTCAGTCCTTTCAATATCAGTATTGCAAACCACAATGCCCAAAAGAGGAGGGATGAAGAGAGGGGAGGGGAAGAGAAAGAGAGAAAGAGAGAGAGAGAGAGAGAGAGAGGAAAATCTTCCTGCCTTAGAACAGGCTGGGAGGGGATGGGGGGTGATGGGAGGGAACCTGGGGACACTGGTGCTGGGAAATGTACACTGGTGGAAGGATGGGTGTTGGAACACTGTATGACAGAAATCCAATTATGAACAGCTTTATAAGGATCTATCTCACAGTGATTCAATAAAAAGTTTTAAAAAATAAAGAAAAAGTAAAGAAATCAAGCTGTTCTAACCTCTTGCACAGATGGAACAGCTTCTGGCCCACAAATCTATCCCTATTGCCAGTCCCTTTGAGTTCACTACCCTGCCACCTTCGTGGACGCAGGGTGGTGAACTTCTTCTCCCCTTTTCTGTATAAAGTAGACTGAGACAGATGTATGCTTACCTATGAAGTTATACCAGAAACTCTGCCCAGTAACCCTCCTTTACTCAAGATCAGAATAATTTCTTCTTTACAGAACTGTCAAGATCTTGTGACCCAATTTTTTGTGGCCACATGCCAGCAATGCCTACCCCCCTCTTCTGCTTCTTCCTCCCTCCCTCTGGTTTGAACACAATGAGAACTAATTTCTTGGGAGCTTTCTCTTTTGGAGGCACTTTCCTCAGCGATGTTGCCTCAAACCACAGGCCCCAAATTTTTTTTAAAAAAGACAATTACAAGTCATCATATTTTCCAAGATCACTCTGTGAGGAGAAAACTATCCCATGCTGTCATATCAGATTTGGCACGAAGTAGACTCATGCAATGTGATTAGGGAGAGTTCAGAAAGGTAGATATGGTACCATCATGGTGCCTGCATAGTATGGCTGTAGCCCGTGTGTGTGTGTGTGTGTGTGTGTGTGTGTGTGTGTGTGTGCATATATGTGCATGTGTGTGGCTGTAACATGGCGGAGGAGGAGGCAGAAGTATGAGGTTGGATTTTGAATCCTGGCAGTTACAGAGGCAGGTGGGGCAGTTGAGGAAGGAAGGGACAGACTGTGAACCACCTGCCTGCATCCACCATCCTTGATCAATGCTGGCCAGGGGCCTGTTTGGATCATTAGCAAAGCAGTTTGTAGATGGGGCCCTGCTCTTTCCTTGACTAACTTCACTCTGTCTCTGGCAGACTCAGTCTTCCCGTCTCCTTAGATGAGAAATTGATGCCACGCTTCCAAGTAAGTTGATTCTAGGGCTGGGGATGTGGTTCAGCAGTAGGTCACTTGCTTTCCATTTCCTGGATCTGATCTCCAGCTCTACATGATCCCCCAAACACTGACAGGAGTGACCCCCTAAGCACTGAGCTGGGAGTAGCTCCTAAGCACCATTGGGTGTGGTTCCCAAATCTCAAACCCAAAAACTAAGCACCAAACAACAAAAACAATCGAAGAGTCATCCTTTCAAAATAACTGGAAACCAAAATCAGGGTGAGGATGACCCCAACAGCTCTTGATTGTTACCATGACAATCAAGAGCAGCACTTGACACTCCAGTGATTTATTTTCTTTCACTGCGACCAGAAGATAGGGCAGTGAGAAGTGGGTAGGCAGAGTGTGATGGTGAAAATGCAATCCTGGGAGTTTGAGCGGGGCACACCACATTTAGATGATTTCCCCAACATATCTGGCTGAGACTGGTATAAGGAAATGGGAGTATGGGAACCTCCTGGTTAGGTCTGACATTTTTTCTCATGAGGTGGTCTTCGATCTCCAGTACACATTCTGGTTGCCCATCTGCAAAAATTTCCTGCCACTCAGAGAAAAAGTTAGTGCCACTGAGCACATGGATCCTGTAGTGGCTTTCACAAACTCACAGAAAATTTCTGTAGAGCGGAGTTTGCAAACCGCTACCCTAGTGAACTGAGCAGCGTTCCCCTACTCCAGTCCATTCAGACATTAGCGGGCTTTGAACTCGCGAGGTTTCCAAGACGTGGCTTTTCAGGGGCAAGTGTTTTATTGTCTTTCTCCCTCCTTAGGGAAAACAAAGCCCTCCACACTCCGCACTCACGTGGATTCCACCTGAGGGTAGCTGAGAAAGTAGAAAGTGGTAGAGCTAGGGGTTATCTCAGGGGCTGCCCATTACAGCTGAGAAAACAAAAACCACAATGGATTACATCGACGGACAGGTCGGACAGCCTAGGAGGGCACAGAACTCTCACCTTTCAGAGTCCAGTGGAAAGTCACTAAAAAGGAGCCAACATAGATGTTCATAACCAAATCCATAAGCCAATCTCCTCTGCCCTATGAACCTCACATGCACTGGGCACTGAGGCCGGGTGCAGACTAGCTGGCTGGTCAGAGAGGCAAATCGCACCCTTCAAAGGCTACTGTAGTGGCTCTCCTGCCCCGATCGCCCAGAAGGCAATGGGTCTGAAGGCTCCGGAGTGCAGACGGCAGGAAGGCTGCCCCGGCTTCTGCTGAAGGAGTGCTCAGTCCTTTGTGCTGAGGCGGGAGAGCTCTGAGCAGCTGGCGCCCACAGCCTCCCTGGCAGGGATTCTCATTTGCCAGTTGTCAGCTGGCCTTCAGAGCCCTGGCCCCTGACATCTGTTCTGTGGCAAATAAACAGAGGGGCATGCACACTCCTGAAGGCTGGGGAGCCTTTAGGATGCTGTGTGAGAGGAATAGATGTGATCAGGCATTGACAGCAAACTCGTGCTTGACCTTGAGCAACTTTGGCTCTTGAGAAACCCAATTCCACAGGTGTAGGGTCGAGTGGCATTGGAATCTCTGCGGGTGGCAGTGTGTCAGGCTGGAGTCGATGCGGTGGACAGCTCCTGACCAGGGCACCAATGAAGAAGTTGTAGAAATACCAGGGGTGTCCCCATGCTTTCTTTTCCTCTCCCAATCCCAGGAGGATGCGTCACAGCTTTTCGCTGGGAGGCTATTGTGAGTGATGACTGCCTGTCTACAAGCCCTGCACACTGCAACATTCCTAACAGGTGAGCCCTGGAGCTCCATGCACCCGGCCCCAGGCAGGTGCTTTCCAGAGCAGAAGCCCCTACACTCATTTAGCCAGCCAGCGCCTTTGCAGGAAACAGGCCTATAAACCAAAACTGAGCCTGCCCTGAAAGCTACATGCAAACAGAAAGCATTCCCCAATTATGTCTGAAGTGACTACTGTCCCTTGGATCACTCCAGCGTCCCTGGGAGAGGGCAATTAGCATTACCTTTGGGAAACACAGAACCACGCTTGGCGTCCATCTGGTGGTCTGTATCAGTGGTGTCCTTGACTGGCCCAGCCAAATGGCTGGCTTCCTGTGATGCTCTCATATCCCTCCCTTGACCTTCCCCCATTAGTCCCAGCCACCCCCTGGAAGTGAGACCCCAGTGTCATGAGTAGACCTCCCATCCAGATGGAAGAATATGGGACCCTTTGCCTGGGAAGAGAAATCAGATAGGGGTCCAGCTCCCTCCCCTCCTTCATTTATCCTAGCACAGCAGGGCAAGGAGCAGCAAGTAAAGGGGGGAGAGAGGGACAGATGAAGGGAAAGCATACCTGGTCACGGAATAGCAAAAGGACAAAGGTTCTGAGCACAGCCATGTGTTACGCATGGCTATGGACCTTCCCCACAATTCACATCTTGGAATTTAACCCACAGTGTGAGGGTCTATGGGAGGTGATAAGGAGCTTTGGGAATAGGGATTAGTGCCCGTATAAAGGGTTCCACAGAGCTCAAGGTAAACTAATGAGAACCAGTGCCTCTTGGCCTCTTGTTTTCATCCCCTGCTCTCCTAGAAAGCGTCAAATGAATATGGTACCCTATAGACTCCGCTCAGAAATGAAATCCACTGCAAATACCCAAGGGCTTTGTTTTGAGTGGTAAGCTGACATGCTGCTCCCTGGGAAAGTCTCTGAATTGGCAAAGGTGAGCCTGCACCACAGTCAGACATGGTTGGATAACTCTGCGGGTGGGGTCCTGTGACCCCGAGCTTGAGAGGCTCATTTGCCAGGGACACACCTATGGGAACCTTAACAAGATCCTTATTCATGACATGATGCACACTGGGAAAGTCCTCCAGAAGGATGCAAGCTAGAACAGAAATACCTTTTGATGACTGAAACAGACCCGCTTTAAAGAGCTGGAGCCTGAAACTTGCTTAAGTAGTCTTTCAGAATGCCTCTATTTTATAAGTTTTAATGGGGGGAGGCATTCCTAGTGGTACTCGAGGAACCACAGTGGTGCCAAGGATTGTACCCATTCCCTAGCACATGCAAATGCTCTCTACTTAATCCACATCCCTGACCCTTTCTAACTTTTGTAAGGACCATGAGTTGTTTCTGCTATTCTTGAGAGCCTGACTTGCATCTTTTCCTCCTATAATAATGACAAAGCATGCACATTGCCTCATTAGATTGCTCAGAATATTTAATCTTTCCATTCTGATATTCAATTTGACTGCCAAGGCTTAAAATAAATAGAAAGCCATGAATTCTCAGTTCACTCATAAATAGCTTACATAATTGCTCTAAAATATGCACCAAGAGATCAATGGGTGCTCTCTGCTAACAGCTTAAGGAAAAGCCCCAGAGCACCCATTATCCTGGCGAATGGGCTGAGCGCTTGCTGGGAAAAAAAAAAGAACCCCAGGAATTCCCAAAGGCCATCCCATGCTGGTATCAACCGCAGCACGCTTGCCTTGTCTGAACGCTCATTGTGGCCCACTGATTCGAGAGGTCTGCTGTTGAAGAAATGCTGCTGGGGGTTGTTTACCCTAATCAGCACAGATCAGCCTCTTTTCTGGGTGAATGACTGCAACCCCAGCCACTGGCAAGACAAAATGACATCTGCTGAAACTGGTGGCAGAAAAACGTCGCAGACTCTGCCATTCACTTAGTGCCTTTGTGTTAATGATTCTAATCATCTTTACACAGTCAACTCAGCCAACGGCAGCCCCATCACATGGCCAGCAACTCACCAACACTCTGGGTGCAGCAATAAAGGCTGGAGTAACAACCCGTGCAAAGCTGGTTGGCTGGTTTTATAGGCCAGATGGAGATGAAACAGGATGCGATACTTTGAATTTTCTAAAAGCTTATTGTCACATTTATACAATCACTTCCCAGCTATACCTATTACTGTGTCTGACAGGTATGGCTATTGTTTCCCTAAAATTGAGTTCCTGCTTCTTAGGAGCGAGGTTAAAGGATGTAGCAATGGGATGACTGCCGCTTGTCAGGGGTCAGAGAGGTGCCTGTGGGGTCCTAAAGAGCGTGCTTGCCCCAATGAGCTGGTCAGGATGAGCAACTTGGCACAATTTCACTCTGTCAGTGCAAGTCACTCCTTAATCCCTTATGTAACAGAGCAGAGCTTCTCCAAAAGGGAGGCCATTTATTGTCCCAGTAAAATATGACTGGGAACTAGAAGACTGGCTGCCACGATGCAGGCCACCACAGGCTTCGCCTGTACTTACAAGAATGATTAAACTGTAGTTTTCAGACTCACACTACCTCCATCCAAACCGAGAAGGCAGCAACAGAAGGCAGTGGATGGTATGCTGGTAAATCTGTGTGTTCCAGCCTGGGCACTGCATGCCCCCTGCCCTCCCCCCACCTGGCACAACCGGTTTGCTCTGGTGGCTCCCAGCATATCTGTGTTCAAGCAGCCCCATATCTCTGGGCCTCAGTACCATCAGGCCCAAAATTCTGGGCCAAGTACTCCTGGGAATGGCCCCTGTGTCCACATCTTCCTCCAGCACTGCTGGGGGAGGCCCCTATGTAAAAAAAAATCATCATCACCCAGAGATCCCAAAAAATTAAAAAGGGAGAGAAAAACATGAGGATTATATCATTCTGTGCTAATTTGTCTCTATGAATATATTTTATAAAGCATTCATTAGATTTCTTTTCAATGACTAGTCATCAATACATTTTGAGTGCCGGGGCCTCGCTCCAAGCCATCAAGAGAATTATCGTTTGGTGAAACAGAACCAGACTTCTATCATTATGGCAGAGCTTCAGCGTGGGAACAGTAATGACAGAGACCAGGCTGGTTATTGTGTGCTCGCGTTTGCCAAGTGCTAGGCACTGCACTAAAGATTCATTTGCACGTCTCAGTACATTTCAATAGTTAAACAAGGTAGGCAAAATTATCCTTGCAGTTCTGTAAATGAGAGTACTGAGACTGAGGGCCAGTCAGTGAGTTGGCCTTGAACAGACCTGGACAAAGCCAAGATTCAAGCCAGGACTATCAGACTCCAAGGTATTGAGTCCTGACCACAATACTCTGTCAACGTTTGCCAAACCTCATTCCTGTCTCCTGTTGTTTCAAAACACTATGGAGTCATTACTGTCAGCCTCTGCTTTTCCCAGTTGTTAACTGATCATGCAACCATGGTAATGCTCATTGGTAAAAATGGCTTGAGAGGTTTTATTTGATGAACAATTCCTTTATTGAAGGATGAGCTCTCTCTGCTTCGGGAATACATTCCACTCCTAAAATATGCTTGGGAACCGGAAGATGGGGCTATCCTCACTTACGCAGACACCTATTTCTATACCAGTGTTCACCACATTGCAAGGTGATAACAGATCCCTTGGTGAGCTTATTAAAATGAAGGTTCTGGTGCATCAGATTTCAGGGTGCTTCTAAGCCAGTTTAATTAATTAATTTATTTAATTAGTGAGTCACCCTGAGGGTACAGTTACAAATTTACCCATTTTCGTGCTTGTGTTTCCCTCATACAATGTTCAAGAACCCATCCCTTCACCAGTGTCCATTCTCCACAACCAATGAACCCAGTATCCCTCCCACCCTCCAATCCCATCCCCCCCACCCCACCCCGCCTCTGTGGCAGGGTATTCCATTTTGTTCTCTCTCTCCTTTTGGGTGTTGTGGTTTGCGATAGGGGTACTGAGTGGCCATCGTGTTCAATCTATATTCTACTTTGAGCACGCATCTCCCTTCCCGCGAGGGATCTCCAACCATATTTTACTTGGTGTTCCCTTTTCTATCCAGGCTGCCTTTCCCCCAGCATGTGAGACCAGCTTCCAAGCCATGGAGCCAACCTCCTGGTATTATATACTACTATTCTTGGGTGTTAGTCTCCATCTCTGTTATTTTATATTCCACAGATGAGTGCAATCTTTCTATGTCTGTCCCTCTCTTTCTGACTCATTTCACTTAGCATGACACTTTCCATGTTGATCCACTTACATGAAAAGTTCATGACTTCATCTTTTCTAACAGCTGCATACTATTCCATTGTATAGTTGTACAAAAGTTTCTTTAACCAGTCATCTGTTCTTGGGCACTCAGTTTTTTTCCAGATTCTTGCTATTGTTTTTTTTAATTTTTTTTTATTTTATTCTTTTTTTTTTAAATTTATTTATATTTAGAGAATCACCGTGAGGGTACAGTTACAGATGATTCTTGCTATTGTTAGCAGTGCTTAAGCCAGTGGTTTTTACCTATCAGTCCCTGGACCAGTGCTGGACCATGGGCCAGGCTGGACTATATACATAAAAAGGCTGAATACCAGGGCCAGGGAGAGAGAGAACAGTGGGGAAGGTGTTTGCCTTGCACATGGGTGGCTGATCTGGGTTCTATCTGCGGCACTCAATATGGTCCCCCGAGACACACCAGGAGTGATCCCTAAATACAAGAGGAAGAAACCCTGAGCAACACTAGGTATGTGCCCCCAGGAAAAAGAGTTGGAAACCACTCAACTGAGGATTTTTACCAAGCACCAGGTGCTGCTGATGTTGCTAGTCCACAGTCTCCACTTTCAGCATCAAGTAGAATTTCCAGATTCCAAATTCAGTTCAAGAGAAGTAGGGCAGTGGAACAAGACATATTTCAGTAAATAATACAAGGCAAGCTATCTAAAAGCTCAAATGTGGAGATCAGACTTTAAACCAATCCATTGCTTTTGGGGATGCTGACATCATCGGGCTTCTGGAACAATTATATTCATTCACACAACCAGATAGCACAGGAGGGCACATGCTGTTTATGCTATTTAGTATCCTGGCAAGCTACCGGGATTGTGGCTATCGTTCCTGAGCCACAGGAACGTTGTGAGTTCCTGAGTTCACAGGAATGTTGATAGGTCCAGGGCAGGTTTCTGCTTCAGTGCTCATAGGAGCAGAAGGTAGGACAGAGCCTGACCAAGGGCCAAGCAAAGCGCCCCGAAGCACAGAATGGGATGACTACAAACAACTCCATGCTTCTTTCCCATGTAGAACAGTGTTTGTATACTTTTTCCTGACTCTACCCTTCTTTGCAGCTTGTTTCCTTCCTGTGCCCCTCTTTCCTACTTGTTGGCCCCCTTTTCTCATGCCATGGCCCCCTGTTTATGTGACATTTTTTTTATTTTGTTTTGTTTGGGGGCCATAGGCTGTGCTCAGGAATTACTCTTGGTTCTGCGTTAGGGATCACTCTTGGCAGGCTCAGGGACCATGTGGGGTGCCAGGGATCAAACCTGGATCAGTCACATGCAAGGCAAGGCAAGAGCCCTACCTCCCTACCCTCCCTTCCGGCAGTCCTACGGTGCAGGCCCCTGTTTTTGTCTTGTTTTGTTTTTGACAAGAATGGAACAGAAGGGCTAATTAACATGCCATTACAGGGCTTAATCTCTGTAATTCTCAATTTGCCTAGGGAAATGGGAAAGGAATTTGGGGTCAAGCTAATGCCACCCCAACCCCAATTCAGTAGGTCCAAAATGACTTCTTAATAAACGTATAAGCCAACCCATCTGAAAATGTATTCACACTTTATATACCATAAAAACGTGATTCTGCATATGTTGAAGTAAAACTATCTCTATTCTTCTTTTGTTTTAGTTATTTTTGTTTGTTTTGGTTTGGGGGGTCATACACAGCAGTGCTCAGGGTTTACTCTTGGCTCTGCACCCAGGGATCATTCCTTGTGGGTCTTGGGTGACTATATGGGGTGCGAGTAATTGAGCCTGGGTTGGCTATGTACAAGGCAAGTGCCCTACATGCTGTGCATTCACTCTGGCCCCCATTTATGTGACTTTAACCTGTGGTCTCCTTGATATATTTGGGGGCTGACAGCCAGGCCATATGGCCCCCAATTGAGAGATGCCGGTGTAAAGAGCTTCTAATTTTTCTCCCTTCATTGCTATGTGAGCAAGAGAAGCAATCCCCCTGGCTGCACTAACACAGACTGTCTCCATCAAACAAGGGCATCCTAAAATAAAGCCCCATGAAAAAGCACAGATCAGAAGTGAGCGCAAACAAAACATGTACAGGTACACACAGGCATGCAAACACACATACCTTTTAGACATGATACTAAACACTCCCCACCCCGCCATAAGCCCTGGAAGCCATAATTTGGACAGCATGTGGAGCACTGAGACAAAAGCCACAAAGACTTACAGTCCCCTCCTTTTCAAAGTCTGGTGGAAGTAACTTGACGAAGTTATCAGGAAACACTCCTCTTCGGCCGTTGAGTTCTCCTTCCCACCAGCCGACATCAATGCAGTCCTAGGGAGCAGAATAACAGAGACTGAGAAAGGGGTTGCGCACCCTCCAGAGAGGCCTGATGTCTGAACGGAGGGCTCCTGGAGGCTGCTATCAGTGAGGTGATGGATACTAAGACAAGGTCGGCACAAACCCCAGTTAGTAAGGTAGGGGAAAGCCCGCAGGCGGGGACTCCAAACCCAGAGCTGTACTAGACGCCTTTAATCAAGATCAGGAGTGCTCTGCTTTAAAGACAGAGACGTCTTTTCTTCGTTTCAGTTTTACTGAAATAAAACTGTTTCATTAATGGCAAACATGGCTTAGAAAATATCACACGCACACATATCCTCTTTGATTAGCCTGTCACAGAGCTTTTTGAAATTAAAAAGGGCTTTGCGCCACACGGTTGAGCATACAAAAATCACACTTTCTGCCAGCTTCTAAGCACATGAAGCACCCTCACCTTCTCCTTTGGCTGGTGAGGGCGCACAATTGTCATCATGCACAGCCCCTGTTCCACCTCACTGAGATCACTGTTTGCTTCTTAAGTGAATGAGTAAACCTATTCATTTTTCTTGAGTAAACTGCTTCCTTTTGAAGAACCCCTAGTTTTTCATCCATTTGACAAGTGTTTATTGAGGACCTACTTTGTGCCAGGTCCTGGGGATAGCAAGAGCCCCCAGCAACCTTACTGTTCTCCAGAGGTGTATCCAGTCTCACACCATATATCCACTTTGATATTTTCCCCTACCCAATGGGTTGTAATGCTAATTTGTGCTAGTTTTATAAAATCTATTGTTCTGGGTTCAATTCCATGTCTACTTCCTCAATCCAAGCCTCGTGTAAACCTCCTTCATGGATATTTTTTCCTGCCAACACATGTGATGGTGTACCTTATATAATTACACATCATTGTCAAGTATAACTCTGTGAGTAAAAATCCAATCGCCACACCTTGATTAACAACTTCCAGCTGGAGTTCACAATCTGAGAAGGCTTTCACAAAAGTGCTGCTAACACACAAACTTGTCTATCTTGTGTAGCACTTTCCAGTTTATTCTTTAAATGCACACAATGGTTATTATTTCATGCCTCTGCTTGCAGTTGGCACTTGTGCTTCAGCATCTTTGAAAGTTATACTGAAAGCAGGAAATGTCCAAGAAATCGATGCTCATGGCTTTGGAGAGATGCTCAGGACCTTCCAGAATACTAATGAGACTGGAGAAGGGGACGTGAGGGCTCTGACAGCAGAGGGGCAGCTGGCTGAGGATCACAGGGCTTACGTGGCTCCCTTGGGATTTGCGAGATCAAACATTCCACAAGGGAAAGGGACGCCTCTGCCTTTATCACCAGCCTTCTGCAAAAAGTCTGACATGATAAATATTTGTGGAGTCAGTGAATCAATATTTGCGGAACATAACCCAGAGTTCTCTGAGCTACTAAAGGCTAAGACTTGCATTTCTGCAGAACAAGATGGTTTCTATCTACCATAACTCATGGAGAGTCTATGTAAGTCAATACAGGGCCCACCCTAGGTGAGAAGTGAAGGATCACCACCTTCCCCACTGGTATCTGTGACAAGGACAACTTGACCCCTTAGGAAAGAACACGAGTTTTGGAAGTAGGTTTGTAATCACAAGTTGTACATTCTAGTCCCAAACAATATCAGAAAACTGATAATGAAAGCATCATGTTCAGATTTACCCAGAACAAAATAAAAGTACCAAGACTCTGAACACAAGAGAATGTTTCTCTTCCTAGGTAAAAGGGCAACAAGAAGTCATGATCCTGTTCTCACCACACCCCGAATCAATCTAGCATCAATCCTCAAAAGACTCACAAATGGGGTGCTGCTGGGAGGATCAAGGTTCTCCAGGTTCTTCTGACCCTGAGAAATGATGACACCAAAGATGCCAGAAAAACTTTTGAAGGAGGTGGGGGGTGGGATTTCTTTCCTCCTAACCCTTAGAAATTAAGTAATTCAATGCAGAAAGGTTTGGCTTCCACAGCAATGTCTGATTCACTTTCTCTTTTTTTGGTCAAGCCCTTCTCATCTTCCATACCCAATGTGAAACTCATCTTTAGGACAGTGACTTAGATTTTCTCTGACACTTATAACCACATTAATTTACATTTCACAATATCCTTCAACAAACATGTATTTTTAAAACTGTTTTTATTATTGACTTAATCATTGGTTGACAATATGATAGGATTCCATGGATTTGGCTTCACACCTCTACAAGTGTGCAAGACTCACCTCTATGTTTCCAGAGACATCTCACCACCTAACAGGACTGTCTGCTCACTGCCCCTCAGTCCTTCCCTTCTTGAGGTCAAGCAAGTCTAGAAGGAAATTCTGCTTCTTGCCCATTCATTTGCTGTAATTATTCATATTCTACATGTAAGTGAAGCCTGAAGCCATCTAATAATGGCCCTTACCTATTCCTTAGCACAATCACTTCAAGTTCCATCCCCTTTGTCCCAAAAGACACAGTTTCTTTGGGGGATCCCAAAAAGTGCTCAGGGGCACAGGTCACTCCCAGACATACCTGGCAATCAATTTGATGGTTCAATACTCAGGCCTGGTGATGCTGCACTGCTTAGGGCCAGTAGTGCTGGAGGCCACGAGGGTCACACAGTGGTGCTTAGGAGGTCATCTGGAGATGGCAATTGAATTCAGTGCCTCATATATGCACACCAAGTCTTTGTTATCTCCCTGATCTCAGTTTCACCTTTGTCATGGCTGAATCATATTCCATGGAGTATCTATGTTCTACAGCTTCTTCACTCATATGTAAATAGACACTGAGATTAAGGGCATGGTTTGGATATCCTGAATAGTGCTTCTATGAATGTATGGTTTTCAAATTGGTGTTTTATAGCTTTTGCATAAATGCTTCAGAGTGATATCACTGGTGGGAGGACACTCTCTTCAGTGCTCAGAGGACCAAGGGGTGGCAGGGATTAAATTTTGGGTTTGCACATGCGAAGCATATGCTCCAGTTCTTTGAACCATCTCCCTGGTATCTTTATTTGAATTGATTTTTGGCTTGGGAGCCATACCTGACAGTGCTCAGGGGCGACTCTATGCTTTGAGATTCCTCCCTTTGGTGCTCCGGGTACCATGTGCTACCAGGGATTGAATTCAAGTCTCCCATATGCAAAGCATGTGTTTGGCCTGTTGAGTTATCTCTCCAGCCCTCAGTTTAATTTATAAAAGAGTCTTCACACCATTTTCCTGAGGCCGCACCAATGTACATTCATTCCCACCTATAGTGTACCAGGGTGCCCTTTTTTCTACATCCTTGCAAAGACTTCTTGGTCTCAATCTTTTTAACAAAAGTCACTTTTACCTTGTGAGGTAAGGAAATATCTCCTTGTGGTTTAGATCTGCATTTAAATGCCTATTAGATGCCTAATAGTGACATTAGGCATCTTTCATATGTCTGTGGGCCATCTTTATGTTTTCTGCGGGCCATCTTTATGTTTTCTTCGGGTTTTCTGTTGGTTTTTGCAGTGCCAGAGATGGAACCCGGGACCTCACACAGGCAAGTAACCTACCACTGAGCCACATTCCTGGCCTCATAAGTCTTCTTTGGAGAAGTGTGTATTCAGGCCTGTTGCCCACATTTTTTTACTGAGCTGCCAGCATTTTGGGTGTTAAGTTAGATGAGTTCTTTATATTTTTTTAAATATAATAACACCTTCAAAAAGGTGTTGGAAAATTATATTTTTAACTAATTGAAGTTAAATTTAAAATGACGGGAATTATATTTAAGTTTCTTTGGTAGGTACCAAACACTAAATATGCAAAGAACACCATTGCTAACCCCAAGAATCTTAGACTTACATGAATGGAAGACACGCAACATTAAACAAGGTCCTTTTTGATAACAAGTGTCAACTCAGAGTACCAAAGTGTTACCAAGGTGGGAAGAATAATCCACAGCTTTTTAAGTAATCTTGTTTTAGATGTAAACTTCAATATGGTTCATTGTTAATTCACCGTTTGATGAAAACAATGTATTTGTAGAAGTCAGCACAGATATATGTCACACTCATCCAGTTATCAAGAATGAAATAATGAAGTTACCTACATACATGAAAATGCATATACTCTGTTGAACATTAAATAATCTTAAACAAATCTTCTTAGATGAGAAGAATGAGATGAGAAGAATGGACTAGAGTGATAGCACAGCGGGTAGGGTGTTTGCCTTGCACACGGCCGACCCAGGTTCAATTCCTCTGTCCCTTTCGGAGAGCCCAGAAAGCTACCAAGAGTATCTGGCCTTCACGGCAGAGCCTGGCAAGCTACCCATATTCGATATGTCAAAAACAGTAACAAGTCTCACAATGGAGACATTGCTGGTGACTGCTCGAGCAAATCGATGAACAACGGGATGACAGTGCTACAGATGAGAAGACTATGTTTCTGTAAGGACTGGACTTCCCATCCACATTCATTTCAGATAATGTTATAGACTTATGTCCACAAAAGGCATTCAACTGTTCTTTAGTAACATAGGTTTTCTTTGTAAATTTTATTGAATCACTGTGAGATAGTTACAAGCTCTCATATTTGGGTTACAATCACACAATGATTAAACACCCATTCCTCCACCAGTGCACATTCCCCACCACCGATATCCTCGGTATACCCCCCCCCTTTCCCACGCTCCCCCTACCTCCATGGCAGACAATATTCCCCATACTCTCTCTCTACTTTTGGGCATTATGGTTTGCAACACTGACACTGAGAGATCATCATGTTTGGTTCATTATCTACTTTCAGCATGCATCTCCCATCCCGATTGATTCCTCCAGCCATCATTTTCTTAGTGACCCCTTCTCTATTCCATCTGCCTTCTCTCCTCCACTCATGAATCAGGCTTCCAGCTATGGGGCAATCCTCCTGGCCCTTGTGTCTACTTTCCTTGGGTGAGTGACACAGGTTTTAGAAAATAGTTTGTTTTCAGGCTTCTTAGGTGATGCCTATCGTTGGTGCTCTCTTACCCTATGCAGGGAGTAACCCAAGAAGCACTGTAATAGAGCCCTTTGCTTCCACATGTGAAGAGAAACAATAAAATAGTTAATAAGTCAAAGCATGATCTAGTATAACTTTAGAACAAATGAGGCATGTCCACGTGGCAGAAGGGGGCAATGCAGCTGCCATTATTTTTATGATATCTCCCATCAGTGGGGGAACAGCGTGGCTAGCTCACCTCTACTCTCCTTCTTCTGGAAAATATTGAGGGTGCTAATCATTGGGTGATTCGAGGTAAGGGCAAGGGAGGGAAAACACAAAGGTAGAAGGCAATCTGTCATTGTTCTGATCCCTCTAAGAATAAGCACAAGGCTCCTGCAGGAGATAAGCACATTCAAAAATGAAAACCACCAGTGTGACTGAGAATGCTAAGGAAAGTGGAGAAGGGAGGCTGCTGCAGAGTAGAAAATGCTGCAAGGTCAAGGTGCCTGGAGAGGGAGGATTTCTAGAGAATGGAAGGCCTCTTCCCCCCTAGCAATAGAAGCTAATTTAAAGGAAACAGGAACAATTTTGACAGCACAATGAGAAATGAAAATAAATCCTCTTCAACACACCAGACAAAAGAACTAGGCTTTTGATGGCAGAGATGAATAGAAAATTATTTGTATGAGGGCTGTGCTTCCAGACGTGTAAAAGAACAGCAAATTCAATTTATTTATTGAAGACCTAAAACAGCCAGGAGAGGAGGGAAATTCAGGGAGGGGGAAAGCACATCGTGCATCCTTCTGGGGCTGCCAAGTCCAGAGCCCAGCCAGAGAGGGAACCGCAGAGAAGATAAGGTTCAGGTGCACTGACAGGAGTGTTAAGCCAGACTTTTAAAAAAAGGGGGACCAAGAGAAGTCAAGCAGCCTGGAAGGAGAAAATGAGGGCAAAGGCAAAGGTAACGGAAAAGGCAAAGAGAAAAAAGGGAGGAAAGAGGAAGAATAGGAAGTGTGGCTCATGGAAGAGAAAGTTCAAGGACTGAACTTGGTGTGCAGGCAATGCTTGACCCCGAAGCAACAATGATGTGGGGTGGAAGGTAATATGACACCCAGGAGTGAGTGATAAGGCAGGTGAAGGGGTAAGCAGTCAACAACTGGCAAGGTCCGAATGCATGTGGCTGTCCCCAAGGAAGAGGTCAGGAGGTGGGTAAAGGCAAGACAGAGGCAGCAGCTGAGCATTGTGGAGTGAGGTGGTGTGGTGAAATAGGTGGGAGATGACAATATTTGGGGGGGTGAACATATCTCCCTTTGCAAACTCAGGATGCTATTCAGAAATACACCCAGGACCAAGGGCATGATCCACGATGAGGTCACCCTAGTGAGCTTTGCCTCAAAGGCAAGGGGATGGGCTCTGAACAAAGGCACATGTTTGCAGGGGAAAAGAGTAAAAGCATCAGCACAGAGATGAAAGCTTCCAGAAAAATTTTGCCATTTAAACCCTACTGGCATGAAAGCAGAGGTAAGTACACCTAGAACCTATCAAGAGTCAATAGTATGGAAGGAATTCTGACATCAAATGCTCATTCTTCTCTGAGAAAAGTCCTCAAAATAGGTTTTCCTCTGCTTTAGGAATAGAAGCATAACAGAGTAAAAACTACTTATCCTTGTAAGATCCAACCGGTTGTTTTCCTTTTAAAGAGTGGAAAAGCAGAGTCTTTAGTATACTGGAGTCCTACCTCTTGGGTCATGAATGCACTGTCTCAAGCGATCCCATAGATCAGTGGAGGAAAGAGAGAAAACATGGGCCATCTGATATTATTAGGAGGTCTGCTAATGATCTCTCTGTATCTCTCTTTTTCCATACATAGGAAAAGTCTCCGTTAGGTTAAAAAAGGGCCATAATTGCTGATTGATGCCATGGTAACTGCTGTGACTCTATGGACTGGTCCCGAGTTCTTGAGGGATAAGTTTACATGCATTTGTCATGTGATTAAGTGCACCCCAGCCCCTGGTTGCAGCTCACATGCTTGGAGGAATGCCATAGCCCCCTGATCCCAGTCAGGAATGATGGCTGAGTACTGTTCAGTGTGGCCATTCCCCAAACCTAATATTTCAATTCTGTCTGATTTCTCATTTCAGAATACGCACATAGAGTTCTCCAATATAAAGTACCCAAGTTATTTGATCAAAACACTACTGAACTATAGAACAATAAGAAGCATCTTTCATTATGTTACTATTACTATCCATAAGCAATAATAAGAGGTATGAGGTTTTCATGGTGTTTGTTTACAAAATGAGATTGATGCATAGATATTGTGTTACTTTATTCATTTGATCTTACATTGATATATTTTATTGCCATTTAATATAAAACTGTGATTACTCATTATATATAATATTCTCTTTCATAGCAGCTTATCATACTTATTATCCCTAAATGAAATGCACAGATAATATACTTATGAAAATAAGCAATTTGTTGAAAAGTAATATCATGATTTAGCTACAATATGTAGTATAAAGGCAAAGTATACCTTCTAATAAAACAATATAATTAAGTACCCAAACATAACTTCATTACAAGCCCAAATTTAGAATTCAATGCTTGTACCTATATGTAACGTAACACTGAATGTCCTGGCTGCAAAATTAATAGCCCGCAGATGTCATTTGTCACAGAAGTAATATTACATAAGTGAAATAATTTTCTTAAGTGGAGAACTACCATTGGTAAACTGAAGGAAAACTAAGTACCATTTTTTTCTCCATTTATACAATAGCTACATTTCTAGAAAATTCATTTTTATTTAATTTATTGCTCTTATTTTCTTTTTTGGGGGAGCCACACCTGCTTTTCTCAGGAACCACTTCTCATGGTGCTTGGGGGACTATCTGGGGTGCTGAGGTTAGGATTTGGGTTGGTCACCTACAAAGCAAGCACCCTACCTGCTGTAGTATCTGTAGTGTCTCTCCCACCCCAGAAAACTCATTAAAGCATGAGAAAGAAAAAAAGGGCAGGATGCCAAGGCCTGGGCAGATCTCAGTACTGGGCCTCTGATTCTCCCAGGGGCTGAGGCCACCACAGCCCCATTCCACACAGCTGCTACTCCAGGGACCAGCTGAGCTGTTCGTTGGCATACAACCATCATCAGCGAGTCACCTGTAGTCTAAGCACTCCACATCTTTAGTAAAGAACATTTTTTCCCTAAAAGCCAGCTGGCTTGGAAATAGCTTAAAAGAATAATCTGCTACCTCATCGTGGGCTCCACTTTATCAGGAATGCAAAGTGTTATAATGGACAAGTGCTTCTAAAACCTGGCTGCACATTTAAATCATGGGGGGAGAGGGGAAGTGGGGAATAAAGAAAATCCTAATGCTTGTGCAAACGCCTACATCACTTAAATAACAATTTCGTGAACGGTCAGGGGAAAGGACAGGAAAATGCATATGTTTTATGGTGTTTGGGCCACACTCAGCAGTGCTCAAGGCTTACTCCTGTCTCTGAGCTCAGGGATCACTTCTGGGGGGCTTAGGAGACCCTATGCAGTCCTGAGGTTCATAGAGGGTGGCCAAATGCAAGGCAAGTGCCTCAACCTCCATATCATCTCTGGTATTTTTAATTTCATGGGAGTCTCCAAATCTGGGCTGGGTGTGAGGGACAGGGATGACTCCCAATGATACTGGGCCAACCGGGTGAGATGGCTCCAGACTAGTGCCCAAGAATACAGTGCTATTTGTGTCCACCAGTGCTGGGGGTCACCACAGCCACAAAGGCAGTCCTTGAGGGCCACCAAGGGCATACCCAGAGATGCTCAGGGCTCTCAAAATCTACAGCCAGAGGTGCTCTATGGACAACACAGTGCCAGGAATCAAACTTATGGTTTTGTGCATATAAGCCATACACTCCAATTCCTTCGAACTAGCTCTCTGACCTCAGTTGTTGCCCATTACAAAGTTTCTATGTCCATCCAATGTGAAGGTGGAGAATCAATAATTTAGACCTATGCTTTTCACATGGTGTACTCAAGACTTTAATGTGTACAGTATCCATTTGGGGGTCCTGTGAAAATGTCATTTCCCTGTGTCTAAGGCAGGTATGAGATTCAACTTTTTGATTTTGGTTTGGTTTGAGTTTCAGGCTACACCCAGCAGTGCTCAGGGGCCCAGAGAGTACTGGAGACAGAACCCAGGCCACCAGTACGAAAGCATGTGCTCAAGCCACTGAACACTCTCTCCAAACCTAGATTCAGCATTTCCAACAGATTCTCAGATGAAATCAAAGTTGCTTACCTACGAGGCAGAATATGTGTAGTAGTCACCTTTAAATTTACTGGAATCAAAGTTGGCTGAATGATGAATAGATAAATGGCCCAATCTTCTGCCAGACTATTACTCTACTGCTCTCAATTTTCAAACCTCAGAAGTGAGGTCAGGTTGAATGAGGAAGAGACAAGAAGAAGTTAGCTACACAAAATCATCTTTGACTTCATGCTCAGGCTTACCTATTGATCTCTACTGGACTTTTAATGTATTCACACTTGTGGCAGCAACTTTAAAAGTAGCCCCCAAAAGGTAGATCCCCAGTATAAGAGCCCTATTTTAGAAAAATTTTATTGATTCACCATGAGATATAGTTACAAGCTTTCATGTCTGAGTTACAATCACACGATGATCAAACACCCATCCCTCCACCAGTGCACATTCCCAACCATCAATATCCCCAGTATACCCCCACCTTTCTCATCCTCCCACTGCCTCCATGGCAGACGATATTCCCCAGACTCTCTCTCTACTTTTGGGCATTATGGTCTGCAATGCAGATACTGAGAGGTTATGTTTTAAGAGCCCTGTTTGAGTTCAGACAGAAACGCACAGTTCAGATATGGACATACCAAACCCAAAGATGAACATGGGCTCATCAACCAGTCCCAGGGAAAATGAAAAGTGCCACTTGGTCCCTTCTGACCATCGATTGTCCCCACACTCCATACAAGCACTTTCTCGGAAGCCATACAGTGCAGCTATACCTAACAACCTTCCCTGATGCCTGTACTATTTTTCAAGAAGGAAGTGAGTGCTGTTCAGCTTGGCTGTTAAGTGAGCTTCTGGGTTCCCCGAGGGGGCCACCCACCTCCCCCTTACCACTACCGATGCCACCAGCAGTTCGCAAAGTGCTGCTTAATATTTACTAATGAACGCTTTCTGCACAGAGCTTCAGGGGGGCTCTGGAGAGAAAACTCCAGAGCAGCCAGGGCCCAGGAGCACTCAGCATTACCTCTGCTTGTTAACACCTCCCCAAGAGATGCAATTATTCTGCATGGCTGGGATTTCTGCTCAGAATTTCCAACATTCCCACAAGTCAGTTGCTAAAGCCGGCTCATCAACATCACAGCTTATGAAGTAACGGGGGGTGTGGAGTGCGGAGAAGAGAACTACAGTTGCTCTCAGGATCTGAAGGATTGCCTGGCAGACCCAAGTTAATGAGGGAAGCTGAGGAGACAGTCCCAGGGACAAGCCCACTCAAGAAAATGTCATACTCCACTTGCCAACATCCTGGTATCATTGAGGCTCAGGCAGTCACGCACTTATTCATGCTTCTAAATACCAAGAACAGTGCTTATGACACTGGGACATCGCGACCTTCAAGAATTCACCTACTTATGGAAAGAATGACTTTTATTGGACTATACTTTGTTATACGGATTTCTGATTTTTGTCATTTTGTATAACTGGCAGCCAAAAGAGTGGATGGATAGGTAAGATATATGAAAGCAGTCACCAAGCTTCCCAGGAGTCATGCCCATATTAACTAAAACCTGCACCAATGTCTGACAACTTCAAAAATGTCCCCATGCAGCTTGTCTCGTCTATGAAAGGCTAACCATGTCTTAGCTTGCATTTTCCTGCTTCCTTCTACATCTAGCCATTTGTGATTATAGGTCCTCAACAACTGTGTTTGCAGTATTGTTGAGAGACTGGATTTACTGTCTTCCTTGCAAAAACGTGCATTTTGGTGGGTAACTACCAAGAGTTCAACTCAGCCTGCCAAGGCTTGGTTTGAGGGTTTGTTAGGATTGGTCTAGTTTAGAGTAGCCAAATTCTTTGGCTATCACCTCTCTTTTCAGAAAACTAATTTACTCATTCCACTCCCCCTCTGGGAATCTACCTTCTTTAAGTGAAGTAACAGAGGGTCTTCTGCAAGGTTTTCTGACTATTTAGTCAGAATTCAACATCTGGGGCTGGGGATGGGAGGGGCCTTTGCCTTGCATGCAGATGATCTAGGTTCGATCCCCCGGCACCCCATTACATTCCCTGAGCCCGCCAGAGTTAAACCCTAAGTGCAGAACCAGGAATAAGCCTTGAGAACAGCTGGGTGTGCCCCCCCACCAAAATTTAAAAAAAGAAGAACCTAACATTTTCATTACTAGTGATCTTTGGGATATCCACTCAGCTCAAAGTATATTCATGCTTTATTTATTTTCTGCCAAGCTGGAGTTTTTGCCTTACTGATGTACAGACTGCTAGTTCAAAAACTACTCAATGAACCCCTATTCAGCTTCTGGGGTTCATTTGTTTTTTAAAAATTTTAAAAAATTATGAATCACAGTGAGGTACAGTTACAGACTTACGAACTTTCGTGCTTACATTTCAGTTATACAATGATTGAGTACGCATCCCTTCATCAATGCTCATTCTCCACCACCAATGATCCCAGTATCCCTTCCACCAACCCCACCCCATTCCCCCCACCCCATCTCTGTGGAAGGGCATTCCCTTTTGCTCTGTCTCCTTATGGCTGTTGTGGTTTGCAACAGAGGTATTGAGTGGCCATCATTCAGTCTATAGTCTACTTTCAGCATGTGTCTCCCATCCCGAGCAGGCCCTCCAAGCACCCCATAGTTAGTGGTCCTTTCTCTATCTGAGCTGCCTTTTCCCCCAGCATGTGAGGCTGGCTTCTAAGATGTGGGATAATCCTCCTGGTACTTATCTTTACTATTCTTGGATGTTAGTCTCCCATTTTGTTACTTTATATTCCACAAATGAGTGCAATCTTTCTATGCCTGTCCCTCTCTTTTTGACTCATTTCACTTAACATGATACTCTCCATATTGATCTGGGGTTCATTCTTTGGACAGCTTTTAATTAGAAGGGACTCACTTGATTCTCAATATAACTAAACTTTCAGCTCTATCTCTAAAAGTCTGGGCTATGAGGCCTACTTCCTGAAGAAGTCCTGAAGGAGAAATTTCTGAAATGAAGACACATGCCAGGGATTTTAATTATTCTGGCACTCCCTTTGCTAATCGTATGGTCTTTCCCTAAAAAATCAGGTGAAGAATTCCTGATGAAAAAGTAGAGCCATTGTTAAACCTCTTCATGTGGGAATGTGAATGAGATGCAGCAAGTTGAGGGCCACCCAACCTTTACCATGAAACAGCATGCACAGAAATGCAAACAATCTGGCTATAGACTTCTAGCAGATAAATGGTGTTGAAGGGCTATCAGCCCCAGAGAAGAGTCCAACCAGCCAATCAAGACCCTTCTTCCCCCACCCTAGCGACCTGGAAGGCTTGCTGTCTCACACTCCTAAAATTCATTCTCAGCCCCTGTCTTAGGAAAGGCTAAGAAAGTGACCTAAGAGTCCAGTTATCACTAAAAAATAAAAGTAAATCCCAAACCAAATCTCAGTCCCAGAAAGAGTATCCACAGCCATTAGGAGAGACAGGCAGGGATCAGGAAGGCTCCAGGGGATTTTAGCAGGAGGCAACCTAGATCTGACTCCCCCGAAGTCTCAGTACTCACAGCCTGTTTTCCCTTTTAGAACAAGATTCTTCCTGGAGCCTCTTCGGACAATTGGACCCATTAGCAATGTCAAGCAGGGCTACCATCACGGCCACATCCTGAGCCAGCAGGACATGGTCAGACCATTTAAGTACAATAAATATATCAGAACTGCTTTCTGATGTCATTGTTTCACATGCAGTTCCTATCATCTTAAGGCTGGGGCGACATTTGTGCTTTTAGCCATTTTTTTCTGGTATTAGATGGAAAGACTTTTGACCTCGTAATTACACTTCAAAAATGTGGCAATCACATGCACAAGAGATATTCACAGAGTCTTTCTGGCCCGTTCTTATCTGGCTTTGCATAGGGCAAGCAACACAGACTACACAAAAGGGTACAAGAACAAGTCACAAACAAATTGCTAACAAGTATGTGGATATTTCAACTTCTTCCTGGCTCACACCTGAAAGTGCTCAGGGCTTATTCCTGGTGGGGTTCCTGTGACTATATGGGGTGCCAGGGACGGAACCTGTGTCAGACACATGCAAGGCAGACCCCCTACCTGCTGTAATTCAGTTCCCCTCTACATTTCTTTCCGTCGATTTAGACCAAATCAAGAATGCGTTGTTACATAACAATGTTTTCATAGAGACTTCCTGTTTTCTACTTGTGAGGAGGCTTACATTGAGATGACCACTTGATGCATAATTGTAAAAGCCGCTTTTAATGACACTGTCAGCTGTTCAGGCACACAGCCGAAGGCTGAGATCATCTCTCAGGGAAGGTCATTCTAGAGTTGAGTTTTTATTTTCATTTAAGCTCAAAAAAAATATAGATTCTGCCCTGCAAAACAGGCTCTTCATTAAAAGAATGACAGATAGATTTAAAAATCATTTTGCTTTATTGACAAAGACACCAGCATTTCTTCCTTTTGTGTGTGTGTTTGGGTCATACCTGGCAGTGCTCAGGGCTTACTCCTGGCTCAGGAACTGCCCTGGGTTGTGCTCAGAGGACTATATGGGGTGCTGGGGATCAAAGCCATTTGGCTGCATACAATGCAAGTGATATCACTCCAGCCCCCAACACCAGCATTTCTAAAGCATCTTTTATTATGTGTTGAGATTTTCTTAGCTCCTACTCCAACTCTAAAAGAAGAAAAAGCAGTAGGGCTGAGCACTGGGAAGCACCTCCATGTGGCAATTAAGCATTGGGCAATAGTGAGAGGTTAAGGACACAAACATGATTGTTATGAAGGTCAAGAACAATGAAGCCAGCTGCCACGGCCACTAGTTAATTCCTGAAGTCATACTCTGGAGCTCCGGTTTTTACCAGACAAATCTACATTTCTTTTAAATTGTCCTATTAGGAAAATTTATTCCTTGGCATAAAAAATATGTTTAGGGGCTGGAGCGGTAGTACAGCAGGTAGGGCATTTTCCTTGCATGCAGGAGACCTGGGTTCAATTCCAAGCATCCTATATGATCCCTCAAGCACCACCAGGAGTAATTCCTGAGTACAAAGCCAGAAGTAAGCCCTGAATATCACTGGGTATGGCTCCCAAACCAAAACAAATGAATAAATAAATAAATATCTGTTTAGGGTTTCTTCCTCAATTCTCAGCAAATTTAGCTCCTAGGGCTGTCAATCAGTGAGAAAATTTTGAGTCCCAGGACTAATCTAGACCATCGGCTTACTCAGCTGAGTGCAGGGATAACTAGTGGAATGAGAGGACATTAGGGACAGGGGGACAGGGGTGGGCAGGGAAAGACCCTGTTATAGGAGAATCACGGACTTGCATTACAAAGGGAATGCAAGGAAAAATTAAAATAAAAAACAAGATCCCTGAAAGTCCTGCACTTACTTATCAAGCATTTACTTAATACTGGCTCAGCTGGCCTTGGGGGGAAAACAGGACCACCAGTAAGCTTTTCTTCATGGATCCTCTGTGAGGCAAAATTTTTTCATTCTGCCAAAGTCCACTTTAGTAGTTTTTCCTTCCCTGGATTGTGATTTCTGGTGTCACATTTAACATCTTTTCTCATGTGTTCCCATAAATAACTGTGTTTCCCCCCGACCCTACGTGTTGCCCTGTGGCTCGCTTTAAGCTAACCTCTGCACCATGCGCTTGGTTTAGGCAAGGCTTCATTTTCCATTTGTTTATGATCCACCAACTGCATCAACACCTTTCTTGAAAACATGACCCTATTTGTCTTATGTTTTCTTTACACTCTCATTGGAAATTAATTGGGTGTATTTTTATGGTTCTTTTTCTAGGAGTTCTATTTCAAGGGCAAGCAAACTACAGCCCTTGGGCCAAATCTGGTGTGCAACTATTTCTGTACAGGTCTTATATAGTCTTATTTTTTATAGCCTTATATTTTTAAGTATCAAAAGCATAATCTTTCAGAATGTGAAAATTATAAGAATTCCAGTGCAAGTGTCTGTAAATAAAGTTTTCTTGGAACTCAGCCACCATCTCTGACTGTTTTTGCTTAGTTTTGACAGAGCCTGCGTGGCCCACAAAAGCTAAAATATTTATACTCTGGCCCTTCACAGAACAAGTTTGCCAAGTCCTGGTCTAGGATATGAGGATTCTTGTATACATTTATGCAAAACCTCAGGAACTCTCTGAATGCCACCAGACAAAAATCACTGTAAGGACAGAAGCTTTGAATACCCATCTGAAAACACCAAGGAAAAAAGAAAAGGAATGCCTTGAATAGCTGGCAATGCTTTCCAAGCAGGACTCAAATATAAAAGCCCTATGTGAAACGCTTCTGAAAATGAGGAGTTTTGCTGCACTAATATTTATTTTCAATGACAAATTTTCTTAAATATCTCCATGAGTCATAAACTAAAAAAAAACATTTGGAATGTGAAGGATGACAGATTAATGTCATGAATTTAAGGCTTTGTTTAAAAATAAACATCAATTGGAAAATGACACGGAATTTTCAACTTGAGCAATCATTTAAAAATGCAAATACTTCTCAGTTTAGTAGAGATCAAAGAGAAGGATAATATTTAGGGACGGCAAGGTGACTGAAGCATTGTCGTCCACTCCTGTATGGAGGCAAATTGGCATCAGCTTTTAGAACCTCACTTAAATGACTTTCAAAGGCATTGTGGTAACATTATATATAGCAGCTTATTATCAAGAAGTCATAATAAGTGCTATCATCTATATTATATTTATCATAAGACAAGTACTGGAAGTGCTACATCTCCCTTAATTCCTTTATTTATTTATTTATTTATTGCTTTTTGAGGGTCACACCTGGTGATGCACAGGGGTTACTCCTAGCTCTGCACTCAGGAATTACTCTTGGCAGTGCTCAGGGAACCATATGGGATGCTGGGGATAGAATATGGGTCAGCTATGTGCAAGGAAATGCCCTACCCACTATACTATAGCTCCAGTCCCTACCTTAACCCCTTTACTCTGCAATAATCAGGTAATCATGGCTGCTACATTTGCCCATTTTGTGAATGTGTAAACTAGGCATGAGAGACCAAGCAACCTGTCTAAGGTTACACAAATAATAGAAAGTGGCCTAAGTATTTACAAGTGCCCAATAATTTACAAGCATGGTGAGGACTACATGCAACATGGTCTGAAATAGAGGAAAACCAGACCAATCTAAATAAAAGAGTATCATGGGACTCCACACGCCAGGGTGCTAAGGAATCATTGCGGCTTGCGGCCAAAGACACACATAATGTATTTTTGAAAAGGGGGGCTGCAAAATAGTGTGCGTGATACCTTATTTTTATTTTGAATTTAACTGTGTATTTGATAATGGAGAAGAGTAGATCAAATATTCAGGGGAGATGGTGAGGTCACATGTGATTTTAAACTTTCTTTACATTCTTTACCTGCTTTCCCATCATTTCCTCAAGAGCATTATTTACATGTTACCAGTATTTTTAATTAATTATTTTTCTGAATCACCATGAGGGACAGTTACAAGGCTGCTCACAATTGGGTTTCAGTCCTACAATGTCCCAACACCCATCAATCTACCAGTGTACATTTCCCACCACCAATATCCCCCAACTCCCTCCTGCCACTCACCTACCCTCTCCTGCATCTATGGCAGGCACTTGCCTTCTTTCTCTCCCTCCTTTTGGGCATTATGGTTTTCAGTACAGATACTGAGGGGTTATCATGTTTGCTCCCTAACCTACTTTCAGCACACAATTCTTTTTTTAGATTTATTTTTAATTTTATTAGTGAATCACTGTGAGACAAAGTTACAGACTTACAGGTTTTCATGCTAACGTTTCAGTCATACAATGATCGATACCGATCCCTCCACCAGTGCCCATTTTCCACCACCAATGGTCCCAGCATCCCTCCCACCACCCCGACCCTGTCCCCTTCACCCCATCCTGCCTCTGTGGCAGGACATTTCCATTTGCTCACTCTCTCTTTTTGGGTGTTGTGGTTTGCTACACAAACCACATAAAGTAGGCATCATGTTCAGTCTATAATCTATTCTCAGCCCGTATCTCTCATCCCTAGTGGGCCCGCCTAGCACCCTTTGCTTGGTGATCCCTTCTCTATCAGAGCTGCTTCTTCACCTAGCATGTGAGGTCAGCTTCCAAGCTGTGGAGTACTCCTCTTGGTACTTATCTCTACTATTCTTGGGGGTTAGTCTCCCATTCTGTTACTTTATATTCCACAAATGAGTGCAATCTTTCTGTGTCTGTCCCTCTCTTTCTGACTCATTTCACTTAACATGATACTTTCCATGTTGATCCACGTATATGCAAATTTCATGACTTCATCTTTTTTAACAGTTGCATAGTATTCCATTGTGTAGATGTACCAAAGTTTCTTTAACCAGTCATATGTTCTCGGGCACTCGGGTTTTTTCCAGATTCTGGCTATTGTGAACAGTGCTGCAATGAACATATAGGTCAGCACACAATTCTTATCCAGAGTGATCATTTCCAACTATTTTTGTTGTAGTGGTCCCTTCTCTATCCCAACTGCCTTCTTTTTGCAGCACTTGAAGCAGGCTTCCAACCGTGGACAAATCCTTCTGACCCTTGTTTCTACTGTCCTTGGATATTAGTCTCATACTATGTTTGTCTTGCATTCCACAAATGAGTGCAATCATTCTATGTCTGTCCCTCTCCTTCTGACTCATTTCGCTCAGCATGATAGTCTCCATATCCATCCATTTATAAGCAAATTTCATGACTTCATTTTCCCTAAAGCTGGAAAGTATTACAATGTATAGATGTACCATAGTTTCTTTATCCAGTCATCTGTTCTCGGGCACTCAGGTTGTTTTCAGATTCTGGCTATTGTGAGTAGTGCTGCAATAAACATAAAAGTGCAGATGGCATTTCTGTTGTGTGTTTTTGGGCCCCAGGGGTATATTTCCAGAAGTGGTATTGCTGGGTTGCATGGAAGCTCAATTTCTAGCTTTTTGAGAAATAGGTCAAGCACTCCTGAAATTCATATTCACCCCCCACAAATAACTAAAGTAATCCTTAGGGGTAAAAAGATAGGAGACATCACCTTCTCCAACTTCAAACTGTACTACAAAGTGCTAGTAATTAAAACAGCATGGTACTGGAATAAAAGACCCACACATCAGTGAAACAGGGTCAAATATCCTGACACTGACCTTCAAATATATGATCACCTAATCTTTGATAAAGAAGCAAGAAATATGAAGTGGAGCAAGGAAAGCCTCTTCAACAAGTGGTGCTGGGCAAAATGGGCAGCTACATGCAAAAAAAAATATTAACTCAGACCTCTTTCTAATCCAGGCACAAAAGTCATCTTAAAATGGATTAAAGACCCCAATATCCAACCTGAATCTATAAGGCACATAAAAGGAAAAATGACATTGAAGTGAAAGGCATCTTCAAAGATGAAACACCACTGACCAAGCAAGTGGAAGCAAAGATAAACAAATGGGATTACATTAAACTAAGCTTCTGCACTTCAAAAGAAACAATGACCAAGATGCAAAGACAGCTCATAGATCGGTATTATCAGATAAGGGGTTAATATACAAGATATATATTGCACTGGTGGAACTTTACAAGAAAAAAATCCAACCCCATCAAAAAAATGAGAAAAAATGAACAGACACTTCCTCATAGGAGAAATACAAATGGCCAAAAGACAAATAAAAAATTCTTTACACTGCTAATCATCAGGGATGCATATCAAAATAACAATGAGATATCATCTCACACCCCAGAGACTGGCACACATCAAAAGGAGCAATCAGTGCTGGCACAGATGTGGGAAGGAAGGGACTCTCCTTCATGGTTGGTAGGAATGTCGACTGGACCAGCCTTTTGAAGAGCAATATGGGCATTCCTCAAAAAGTTACAGTATTATTTAAAAGCATATTCCATGCTACTTTCCATCTTAGAAAAGTATAATAAAATGCAAACGGAAATGTAAAGAGCAGAGTCAGGGCTATTCAGCTATAATAAATAAACTTTGCCCTTAGAAAAGGGAACACACATAATAACTGGGAACTTCAGGGAAAGTACTGGCCTCAATTTCAGAACAGTTCAAGGCGCCATTAAAGAACAACTTGTTCCTTCTCCTCTTCCTCCTTTGTAACAGCCTCACAATAGCCAGAATTCCACCTTTTACATTTCTAAAGCACTTTCAATCATGACACTTCACTGACTCCCCACAGCAGCCCTATCAGCAAGCAGAGAGGTAGAAAATAGAAAACAGAAACAATAATAGAAAACAGAAAAAGTAGAAAACAAACAAAAAATAAACAGAGAGCAGTGCCTCAAATTCTTCGTGGCAGGAAGAGGCGGTCTGAAATGCTGTCTTAGTGGTCATGGTGACGGGCTACAGCCCTCAGCAGAGAGAGGATAATTTGGGTGAGAGATCCAGGAAACCTAGTGATGGCTTTATCTAATCTGCGGAGGCTCACAAAGCTGGGGCTTTGCATCTGTTGCAAATCATCTGGCTGAAAAAATCTCTAATTGGGACCGTCAGAACTTGGGGGCTGAATTTTAGCCATGTATTAGGAAACTAAAGGGCAACGTTTTTCCACTTCAAGTCAGAGATTTAGAATGCTTAGCTAATTTCTGGCTGTGTGTGATGGTGAAGAAGCTCAATCAGAGGAGGTTTGATTGGAGGGAGGATTGTATGCTCCCACGCGTGCTTGAGAAGCCTGAGGGCCTCACTGTTCATTCTCAGGGAAGGAGGGACATTGCAGTGCCAGGGGCTTTCAGTGCCAGGGATACCTAGGCCACCTCAGCACTACTGGGGGCTTCTGGGCTTCTACCAGGTAGAGTTTGGGGGATCAGGTGGTGCCAGGAATCAAATCTGGGTCACATGCATGCTAGGCATGTACCCAAACTGCTGTACTATTTCCCACTCCCTCGATTCAGAAGAGTTTTGATCAACTGCATTTAGGTAATTCAAATTTTGTCCAATTGTCCCAAGGTCCTTGTAACTCTACAGAAAAAAAGAACCCGCAATGGGTTGTACCACGAGGGGCCTGTAACGCTCTCTGGCTTCTGCAGTGAGAACGAACACATGCAGTCTAATAAAACAGGCCATCTTGCACAAACTCCTGATGTCCTGGAACATAAGTGACTCAAGGGCTGAACACTGACATTTTTCAAATGTGTGTGGAACCAGCTGATCCCAAACCTATGCTTAACTTCTTCATTCACTCAGAAAACATGTCCTAATGGGTCTGTCAGAGTGTCATCATTTTCAGGGTGACACCTGCTAATTTACTCCTCACCCTGTGGCCACATTTAATCCTGGTGTTTTAGTGCTGTTAAAAAGCCCCAGCAGTTCAGAGGGAGAGGGTCGAGGCCAGAAATCGATTCGGCTGATGGCTTTTCTTTCTTCTTTTTTCCTTTTTGGGTCACACCTGGCGATGCTCAGGCATTACTCCTAGCTCTGCACTCAGGAATCACTCCTGGCGGTGCTCAGGGGACTATGTGGGATGCTGGGAATTGAACCCGGGTTGGCCGCGAGCAAGGCAAATGCCCTACCCGCTGTGCTACCGCTCCAGCCCCTGATGGTTTTTCTTATACCAACCTGAGACGCTTACTTGAGCATCCTGTAGACCGCCCTCCCTCCCTCCCTCCCTCTCTCCCTCCCTCTCTCCCTCCCTCCCTCCCTCCCTCCCTCCCTCCCTCCCTTCCTCCCTTCCCTCCTTCCCTTACTCCCTTTTTCCTTCCCTCCTAACTTCCTTCCCTCCCTCCCTCCTTCCTCCCTTCTTTCCTATAGGGTGGGAAGCAAGCAAGTCTGAAACTATTTTTTCATGTGAACCAATGCTTCAATTAATCAATTAATGATCGGGAGGCAGGAACGAAAAGTAAACATTAGAACAAACAAAAGAACATATAATCATAAATAGACTTAAGAAGGGAACACCCAGTAGAGGATGTTGGGAGGACCCGATCGGGTTGAAAGATGTGTGCCAAAAGTAGACTATAGACCAAACTGGATGGTCACTCCATACCTCTGTTGCAAACTACAACACCCCAAAGGAGAGAGAACAAAAGGGAATGCCCTGCCGCAGAGGCAGGGTGGGGTGGTGGGGGATTGGGTGGGAGTTGTAGCAGGGATACTGGGAACATTGGTGGAGGAGAATGGGCACTGGTGGAGGGATGGGTAAACTATCACTGTATGAAATGCAAACACGAAAGTTCATAAGTTTGTAACTGTACCTCACGGTGATTCACTAATAAAAAAATTTAAAAAAAATAAATGTTTTAAATTTTTTTTTTACAAAAGGAGCTCAGGACTGTCTGTGTCTCCTTCTCCCCTCTCCTCCTATTTCTTCTTATGGTAGTAGACAGAAAACTGGCACCAGAAGACAAGAGAAAGGCAAGGGACCAAGGAGACAGCTCAAGTGCTAGAACTTGTACTTCTTGCATGCCAAGTCTCCGAGTTTGAAACCGTCACTGGATGACCCTGAATGGCATCAGGTGTAGTCCTGGGGAACCCCATCTTCACAAGGCCTGATTAACACCTCACAGTGACTGCTAGGGAGCTCTCGATAGAAAAGGAAGATGGTCAAATCCATGTGCATGGGTAGTCATAAATGGGAGAGGGCTTCGGCTTTGGGCACACCAGGCAACAGCATTAACCCTGAGCTGGGCCCACCATTGCCTCCACATGATCATTCCATCTCTGGAGAAGTGACAGTGGATCCACAAGGTCATGGTAGATCCTGACCCTGGATGAGAAACATGGGCACCAAAAGCAAGTGTCAGAAACCAACAGTTGGGGTGAGTCAGTCTACTCAATGACTAAATGAGAGTCCCTGGAAGCGACTGAGCCTACTGACGACAAGCACCTAGGGTTGCACAGGACACACAGGCAGCACCATCCTGCTTAGCTCCCAAGTTCAGGGGCAGGAGATGCCTCTGTCACTGACCTACTGTGAGCCACTTCTTAGCAAAGCAAAGTCCCTCCCTAAGTCGCAGGGCTGCAGTGACTGAGTCTCGGGAAATAGCAGTGAGGGCTCCCGGGCCCAGAAGTAAGTGGCACTATAAGTCTAGTATCTGGAGTTGGTTTTCTTTGTTTTTAAATCATACTCCACAGTACTCAGGGGCTCCTTCGGGCTCTGCGCTCCAGAGATGTGCCTCATGGTTTTCAGAGGACCAGGCAGTGTCAGAGATCAAGCCCAGGGCGTGCGGATACAAAGCATGTGCTCTGGCTCATAGGGCCATTTCTCTACCCTGAATAGAGTATTAAGTGAAACACCCGATCACTGTTAAGGGAAAGAGGGAGGGCACCCACTAAGGCAGCACCGATGCCAGCTGGCCTAAGCCACCCCCACTGCTGATCTACTACCCAACATTTGGGTTCCCTGGTGTCTGACATAGCCCTAGGAAGAGGCAAAAACCCAGTTTGCATTTTTTTATCTCATAGTTCAATGTCTATTTAACCTGCTGCGTTCCCTCTTTCTTTAAGATGCACCTGCCTTGATGGTGTCCAATAGACATATAAGCATAAAGAAATGGGGGGAAGACCTTTGGCTGGCAGCACACAAAACTGCTTTGTGAAGGGTCAAGGGCAGTCATGAAAGAAGGCCTTTTTACAGAAAGGCAGGAAGTCCCTCCTCCCAAGTTAGGGGGTGCTGGGAAGTGCGAGCTCACTCCTGAAGCCGGGATGCTATCAATATCAACCAAGGGCAGAAACATGGAATCTCTCCACAGCTGGGCCATGGCAAGGAGCATCTCTGTCAACCTGTCCATGGTGGCGACCTCCCCAGCCAAGCTCCCAGCCTAGCTTTTCCCTCTCTCTGCCCTTCTGCAGTGCCTCCGAGCTGGAGAGCAGACACAGAGTGTTCTGAACCCTTTTAAGCACACCCTGAGCAGAAATCAGAAAGGTGGGGCACAGGCTAATTTTGAATGTCTGGAAATAAAAGCTAAACACAGGTGTGTTCTGTACAATGGCAATGTTCCTGAATCCACAAGAATTCTTTATAAATAAACTAGAAAACAAACCGTTCCGGTTACCACATTTCATCCTAGTTTCCAGGAACACACACAAATAGTTCAGGTCTTTGCACATTATTTTGGAGTGCATAGAGGACTTTCAGGCATCCACTTAAGGTAACTGACTCATTTTCTAGAAAGCTACACAAACTGACAATCTAGGACTCAAAATGAGGGCAACTTGCCCTGTGACTTTTGGCACAGCAAAGAAAAAGCCGAGCTCAGGGAAACCACCTTAATTTACTATAAAGGAAAACATCACTGGAACTTGGGGTAAATAGAAAAATCTCTATGATGAAAGCTTTCCACTTAGGAAACAGTGAATTCGGGTATTTGGTCTCAAGTCAGCCACAGACTAAAGAAGCATATCAAAACTCACATTCTAAGTATCCCAGGAAATTGAGTCACTTTACAATATGACGAGTGCAACAATCATTCGAATGAAATTCTGTGCCATCCCTGAACTCAAAGCAAGGGGAAAGAAATTTTCATCACTGAAAGCAGAGTATGATGCTTTCAGACTCCAATTTTCCCACTCTGAGCAGGCCAAATACAGCATGCTTCCTTTACAAGTTATTGCCAAAATATCACCTGCTGTGGACTCAACCCCCTTCTGGTAGATTTTCTTCCTTTTCTTTCCTTTTTGCCACATTCGTTGATGCTCGGGGGTTACTCCTGGCTCTTGGATCACTCCTGGTGGTGCTTACGGGACCATATGGGATGCTGGAGATCAAATCCTGGTCAGCGTTCAGACATGTAAGGCAAATACCTTATACACTGTACAATCTCTCTGGCCACTTTTCCTCTATTTTTAGTGACTTTATATCATGGCATTCCCACTGTAGCAGTGCAGGGATTCCATCCCCGAGAGCTCTTCCATTCCCATTTCCAAAGTCAGAGAAAGCTGCCAAGGTTGAAGTCATAATTCCAAGGACCAGGAGTCCCAGTGGTAGCCCCCTCCTTGCAAGAAGACCCTTTGCACACAGGACTGCAATACTGATGGAAGCCTGTGAGGTAGGTTTCATCACTTGGGAAACTGAGACTCATATGGCCTAAGAGACATGTTCAAAGACATACAACCCAAAATGGTGGGGCAGGGCTTTAAACCCTTGTTCAGCTAAGCTCAGAGCCCAGTGGCACCTACAGGTCTCACATACCATTTCCAATAAACCGCAGTGCTAGAGCCAGGTGCAGTGGGTATCTCATGGGAATAGAAGTCCCAACTCTGAAGAAGTGCCAGCGTGTGAGAGACTTGATAAGACAGAACATAGGAAATGAGAAAACATGCTTTAAAAAAGCACAATGGGCTTGCTTTAAGCAACAGTACCAAAGGGCTTAAGTATGTTACCCAGCCCGAGTTAATATTGGCCATGCTCTTAGCTCTGCAGAAAGCAGGTAGTGAGCAGATAGAGGAATCAGCATCATGGTCTGGTCCAAGCCAGGGAGGATACATGAGCAGGACAGGGACATCTCAGGACAGCTGGCATTGCTCTTTCCAGTGCTCTTATTAAATGGTGATGAGCACCCAGGTCAGGAAGCCACTGTGAGGCCAGACTGCTTGGAAGAGGGGTGCCAAGAAAATCTAGTAGGTTCTCAGTCAAGAAGCAGAAAATGACTCAAGATTTGTGTTGAAACAAAGAACTGTCAAGGGCTGTCAGAGGCTGATAAAAAAGAGGAGCTGAGTGCTAGAGGGGCAAAGGAGTACAAGGACCAGCCTAGACCTGGGCCCACCAGGGACTGCATGCAGGTTCTCCTGCTGTGGGCTCATCGCTGCAGCAGGTAAGAGCAAGGGGAGTGTGTGATGCCACGGGCACATATTTACAATCATTACAATCATGTTAATACTTTTAATTTTTAATGGGTGATTATTGCATCTCACCTCCCAAATGCCCAAGATGTCTCACACCGCAAGCTATAATGCTCAAAAGTAGAGAGAGAGTATGGGGAATATTGTCTGCCATGGAAGCAGGGGGAGGGTGGGAAAGGGGGGATATACCTGGGATATTGGTGGTGGGGAATGTGCACTGGTGGAGGGATGGGTGTTTGATCATTGTGAGATTGTAACCCAAACATGACAGCTTGTAACTATCTCACGGTGATTCAATAAAATTTAAAAAAAATTTTTTTAAAGATGGCACACACACAGACACACACACACACACACACACTGTCTTTAGTTACTTTCCATCCGCTTCATCAAGGAGGTGGAAGCAGGACCTTGAGGCACCAACAGAGGGGAGTGGACTGTGGTGAGAGGTGAGGAGCTGGGATCTTGTAAGCTGAAAACTCTTATCATTATGCATATTGTAAAATCATGGTGCATACATGAAAACTGGAAAGAAGAAAAATCTATCAAGAAAATTAAAATGCCAAGGTAGTCTCGGCCCCGAGAAGGGGATCAAGTTAAGGGGCTCCGTATCTGGAGGATCAACTTAGCACTGCATTTGCAAACATCTGTGAGCACTTTGCAAATGCACTATTAGCATCTGTGAACTGCTCCAGGTCTCCTAGAGTTAAGTGATGAAACCCCAAGGGTATGGCTGAAGTAGCTTTCCACATCTGTCTGGTTCCTTCAGACAGAGCTCTTTAGAAAACCAATTGTTTTTTCAGACAGAACCTCAGCATGTGAGGATGAAAGGAAATCATCAAGAAGAATGGGTTCTTATAGGTGGTCACGTGGCGAGGGGGACAGGAATATAATAATACGTTAGGGGAGAAGAATTTGATGTGTTCAGATAGGGCTCTTTTTGCCCTAGTTTTGACAAAATATTATTGACATGACTGGTTTTCAGATAAAAAGAGGCTGCCCCCTCTCTAAACATAAACAGGAAAATGTGCCTCCTCCACCCACTACAAAGAATAGCAGTGATTTAATTCCCACATTGCTTGATCATCGAGGGAAAGCACCGTAGCACTTTTGCTGCAGAGAAACGCCCTTTCATGCAGATTGTCTTGGCTGTCTGCTACCCACTCTCCATTTCAGTCCCCCCGTACTCACACTCTAAAATATTTCCCAGCAGAGAGACTACATGCATGCAATCTTTATTATGGACAATTATTATAATTGTTCCCTTTTATTATTTGATGTTGCTATTCATCTCTTATGTGACTGGTTTATAAATTAAAATATAGCATGGATAGTATTCGGTACTACAGGGACTTTCAGGCATCCACTGGGGACCATGGGCATCTCTTCCATAAGGGAGGATTCCTATAGGACTGAAATCTAATAGATGTGCTAATTAAAGCCTTATGTGTATTATTCTCCACACAGCCAACAACGTTTTCTAAAAAAAAATAAAAATTGGGGTGGGGGCAACTCCTGGCTGTGCTCAGTGCTGACTCCTGGTTCTGTTCTCAGAGATTATTCCTGGTGGGCACAGGGGAATCATATGTGGTACTGGAGATTGAACCCAGGTCAGCTGTGTAAGGCAAACACCCTACCCACTGTACTATGGCTCCAGCATGTCCAACAACTTTCATATTCGGTGTGCTTGAAAGAAGGGAGAAAACTTTGCAGGTTAGGAGGATGGATATATCCTATGGTGCTAGTGAATGTGGGGGACAATTGGTTATTCCAGAAGGGTACCCTTAGTATAGTCTATTGCACAATTTTTGAATGGAGTGGGCCAGCTCGCCACCTAAAATAATTTGACCTTTGAGCAAGCTACTTTACCTTTGGGGTCGGGCCCTTCGAACACACAATCTCTACAATTGCTTCTTAAAGGAAACTGTCTTTGATGATAATGGCCCCAGGGTAAATTTGACCCACTGTTCTAGAGAAAAACTTGGGGGTGTGGGGCTGGGGGCCAGGTAAGACCATGTTCCCTCCCTCTCAGTAATGGTCAGAGGCACTGGTGTCCAGTTTTATTTCCACCCTAAGCCCTGTTCTTACTCCCCTTTGAATGCCAATCCTTGTAGCCCCACAAGGGTGAAAGTACTCATGATGAGTCCCAATCACACTTGTGCTAAGTCCCTTAAATCCATCTTACATGAAGACTGCTCAGCCTGGCATCATAGTCAGCCATCATAAAAACCCAGTACTTCAGAGAGAACTGCCTTATTTCAGGCATCATGTAGACAATGCGCCTTTCAACCGACCCACCTAGCAAGTACACTGCATAAAAGCACCCACAGTACCCTGCCCAGGCTCTGTGAAGCTGCGTCACTTCACATAGATATTATAGATCTCTGCATGTTTACAGGGTTCTGCTAGTAATGATAACAAAATCATCTGACCTTAGCCCAAACAAGACAGGCAAATTTCTCCCAGGCATGCTACCTGTCTTTGATCTGAACAGCAAACATTCTCAAAGTGTTTTCTACCTATGAGGCATGACCTGCCTTTTTAAAGGGCATCCTTGGATAATTTCTGACAGTGCTCGACAGAAGGGGCTGCTGGGAAGGTGGGATCTCCACCCAAGCAGGCCGCCTTCTGAGCGAGCTCTTCTGGGACAGCTGTTTTCTGAAGAGCCATAGAAATCTGCAGCTGGTTCCCAGGCAAACTGAATCTACTCAATTTTCAAGTTCATTCACTCACCTGGATACACCGGACTTAGCCCCATAAAGATGCCTCAGGAGTTCCAGACCATGACAATGACGGGTATCCAGAGCTACACAAAAATTTGTCCAACCCAGTCAACACGCCACAGATATTTGACCTTATTGTGTTTACCTTGTTGATGAGAGTGACTATATCTCCTTCTTTGATTGTCAATTCATCATCATTCTGTGCTTCATATGGGAATATTACTTTGCAATAGTCCTTGGCTGTAAGAAGAAAAGAAAACACCAGATTTCAATCATTTTCTCAAAACAATTGGCTCAGGAGAGCATGTCCTTTCTCACAGACTTCCAAAGGAAACACACTTAGCAGAGAGCATACCATTACTATTCAGAGAAAGAGGCACTTCAGAAAACTAACCCAGATTGCTCATCATGACCTTATATGTATTCACATCATTGTTTCCCTTCATAAATTATGCAGTGTCATGAAATGCTACTGCCTGTCTTGTTTAAGCAGAAAAGCCAAAAGGTCTTTCTGTTCTCAGGAAAATGCATACGTGAATTTTAATTTCCTTTATTTTATATACCACTTTGTATATGATTTTGGTGCATTGGAAAGCAGACATAATATACAGAGAGCAGAGTTGGAGAGAGAGTACTGGGGTTAAGGCATTTGTATTATATGTGGGTCACCCTGCTTTGATATACAGCACTGTGTGTGGCCCCCGGCTCCCCCCAGAGTCTACTCCTGAGTCAGAAGTAGCTGACAAATATCACTGGATGTAGCTCATCTTAGCCTGTTTCCTGACATAACCCCCACAAGCTTACATGTTATCCTTTGGCACTGCTTTCCATGCAACACTAAATCTAGAACTATGTATCTGAATATGTTATACAGCCAACATGGTGCTCAAATCAAAGAGAAAGACTCCATAATGGTCCATCTTAAGAGACAGATGTTGATGTGTTTACATGCAAACAAATAATCAACAAATACTGGCAACAAATACAACAAATACAAATATGTTACACACACACACATACACACACATGAGAGGCTAAACAGAACTGGTATGTCCCTTGGCCTCTGTTTGGGAATCTGCCTATTCACAGAGGGGACTATTTACCAGCAAATATTCATCAGCCCTCAGCAAAGATGGAAGAACACTGAGGTGCCAAAAAATAAGTTTAAATATGCCTTAAATAATATGTTTTTGAAGGCCTGTCTGATGTCGAATCTCTACATAAAAACGCAGTGCAGAAGGCAAGTGAACAATTTTATAAGACATTTTAGAGTTTAAAACTTGGAAAACTAGAGTTTGATAACTCAGGATAGAGGTGAAAAGACAAATTCAACAGACTTAGTACGGACTGGGATAGACGCCTATTGTTCTATATCAAAGTCAACGATCCTAATGCTTTTGAATGGCCTTAGATATTTTGCAAGGATTGGACCACTTCCTGATGAGAGATCATAACTTAGAGCTATATACAAAAGTACTAATTATTTGTCCCGACTACAGTTTATACTTCTGAAAAGTGGGTACCACTCAATGACACAAGATAGAGACAATTCAATGTATCACTGTCATTCCACTCATTGCTCATCAATTTGCTCGAACGGGGACCAGTAACATCTCCATTGTGAGACTTGTTGTTATTGTTTTAGCCTACAGTAGCTTGCCAGGCTCCCCGAGAGGGACTGAGGAATCAAATGTGGGTTGGCTGCGTGCAAGGCAAACACCCTACCCGCTGTGCTATCGCTCCAGCCCAAAGACAATTAAAAATCAATAAAACACACCCTGTAGCTTAAAGCTGGTCTAGATATAATATGGGTGTACAGAGGGGATAAAGGAAGATGAGGAGAATGAAAGAGAGTGAGACACAAATGTCTAGTCATACTCTAGTGCTGGAAACGTTTCATCCTATGTACAATTTGCCGCTTTTGCCTTTTATTCCCTTTGCTGAGAGGTACAACATGCACTAGTACCACATACCATCAATACCATTTTGCCTAAATATTTTCAGGTTGAACTGGAGCCATAGCACAGCAGGTAGGGCATTTGCCTTGCATGCAGCCGACCCGGGTTCGATTTCTCCATCCCTCTTGGTGAGCCTGGCAAGCTACCAAGAGTATCCTACCCACATGGCAGAGCCTGGCAAGCTACCCATGGCGTATTAGATATGCCAAAAACTAGTTGTTACTAGTATTATTCACAATGGAGACGTTACTGGTGCCCGCTTGAGCAAATTGATGAACAACAGAATGACAGCGCTACAGTGCTATTTTCAGGTTCACATAGCTACCAATATTATATCTCTCTTTAATTGGCAATAGTAAACCTCCCAAACTCAGAATACATAAAACATCTTTAAATTGGATAGTGACAGCTCCTTAATAATTTTCCTATGACTGTGCTAGTTAAATATGACCACCCAACCTCAAGGCACAGAACATTGAAACATTGTTCTGCAAAGATGCAGAGTTAAGAATAATTCTTTGGTGGGGGGTGGTGGTGAGTGGGGTGAGTGGAGAGAAAGATTGTACAGGGCTGATGGTATGTGGCCTTGCATCTAGCTGACTCCGCTATAATCCCTAGAATCATATATTCTACATACACACAGGTAGGCACAGCCTTAGAGACCCCCAAGCATCACAAGTATAGTTATGCAGGCATCTAAGTACTGTCAGGATGGCTGGGGTATCCCCGACACCAATAGGGCCAGAAGACTATTGCATCTTTGCACTGAACTACAGGCCTACCAAGTCGAGAATTGAGGAAAGAGAACCTCAGGTCTCCTGAGCACCACTTAAAAGCCCTTCTCTGCATCCCAGCCCCCATCTATAAAAAGAGAGACTTCACTGCATCAAAACCATAGAGATGCTTTATAAATCATTTAAGACACACGTGGTGAACAAAACAAAGGACCAAGCCATGTTTTTGCTCCTTTTCATCAACTGAGGGTGCTGGTTAACTGAAGTGCTGGTTAACTTCCCAGTGCACTGAATCCTAATGTGCTCAGGTATTACACTGAAGAACAGAGCACTCTCCATCAGGTCTAGGGATGAATCAAGTATATCCAGACAAAGAATGTTAGTCCCACTCCTCTGTGTGGGTGATAGGTTCAGTAATGAGCATGTGATCTACTTTCTAGCTAATGAGATGTGAGAGAAAACCTGCAGTCGGGTGGGGCTGTTTTACTGGTTTCCTGGATTCCTGGATTAAAGCAGAGAAATAAGGGTGGGCGTTTCCTTGCTCTTATACAGTCAGCCTGGTTTTATCCTTGCTGGTAAAAAGAACAAGGATTGCCACCATTATATAAAGTCAAGAAAATTATAGAGGAGGGTAACCCTGAGCTCTGACAGTGTGGAGACTTCTGAAATTAACCAATTCCAGGAGGCCTGTCTCTGGATTGCTTGTTACCCAACTTAATAAAACTCTGCTGCTTACCACTATGAATGGTCAGGTCGGTGTTTATCCCCAAAAGTAGGAGACACTATGTAATGAAGAAACTTGGTAAAAGAAGAGGGACATTTCTGTTCCTTCCTCTAGAACATTTGAATAGGCTTTTACTTAAATTCCAATTTTTATTGAGCCATCACTATAAAAAAAGATATTATCGATATTTGGGCCTGTGATACACAAGTTAGTCTGACCTTAGCTTTAAATTAACTAATTAACTTTGGACACACCTGGCAGTGCTCAGGGATTTCTCCTGGCTCTGTGATCAGAGATCATTTCTGGAAGGGCTTGGGAGACCATATGTGGTGCCAGGAATTGATCTCTGGTCGGAGGTATGCAAGGCAAGCATCCTACCCACGGTACTCAGGGCCAGTGAGTACAGGCCAGGGCCTGTTCTCAGGGCCCCTAACCCTAGCTTTTTAAATTATGGGTTGTGGCTCCACATGGGGTTGTGTAACTGAATGTGTGAACTGTGGGAAATGTGACATCAATAAAATCTTGCTGAAAGTCAGATCAAAATGGATTAAAGACCTCAACATTAGACCACAAACCATAAGGTACATTGAAGACAATGTCGGCGAAACCCTCCACGATATTGAAGATAAAGGTATCTTCAAAGGTGGCACGGAACTAAGCAATCTAGTAAAAACAGAGATCAACAAATGGGACTACATTAAACTAAAAAGCTTCTGCACCGCAAGAAATACATTGACCAGAATCCAAAGACTATCCACAGAATGGGAAAGGATATTTACACAATACCCATCAGATAAGGGGTTGATATCAATGGTATATAAAGCACTGGTTGAACTCTACAAGAAGAAAACATCCAACCCCATCAAAAAATGGGGCGAAGAAATGAACAGAAACTTTACCAAGGAAGAAATACGAATGGCCAAAAGGCACATGAAAAAGTGCTCTGCATCACTAATCATCAGAGAGATGCAGATCAAAACAACCATGAGATACCACCTCACACCACAGAGACTAGTACACATCCAAAAGAACAAAAGCAACCGCTGTTGGAGAGGATGTGGGGAGAAAGGGACCCTTCTTCACTGCTGGTGGGAATGCCGACTGGTTCAGCCCTTCTGGAAAACAATTTGGACGATTCTCAAAAAATTAGATATTGAATTCCCATTTGACCCAGCAATACCACTGCTGGGAATATATCCCAGAGAGGCAAAAAAGTACAATCGAAACAACATCTGCACATGTATGTTCATCGCAGCACTGTTTACAATAGCCAGAATCTGGAAAAAAACCCGAATGCCCCAGAACGGATGACTGGTTGAGGAAACTTTGGAACATCTATACAATGGAATACTATGCAGCTGTTAGAAAAAAGGAGGTCAAGAATTTTGTAGTTAAGTGGATGGGCATGAAAAGTTTCATGCTGAGTGAAATGAGTCAGAAAGAGAGAGACAGACATAGAAAGATTGCACTCATCTATGGTATATAGAATAACAGAGTGGGAGACTATCACCCAAGAACTGTAGAAATAAGTACCAGGAGGTTGACTCCATGGCTTCGAGGCTGGCCTCACGTTCCGGGGAAAGGTCAACTCAGAGAAGCGATCACCAACTACATTGTAGTCGAAGGCCATGTGGGGGAAGGGAGTTGCGGGCTGAATGAGGGCTAGAGACTGAGCACAGCGGCCACTGAACACCTTTATTGCCAACCACAACAGCTAATTAGAGAGAGAGAACAGAAGGGAATGCCTTGCCACAGTGGCAGGGTGGGGTGGGGGGGAGATGGGATTGGGGAGGGTGGGAGGGACGCTGGGTTTACGGGTGGTGGAGAATGGGCACTGGTGAAGGGATGGGTTCCCGAACTTTGTATGAGGGAAGTATAAGCACAAAAGTGTATAAATCTGTAACTGTACCCTCACGGTGATTCTCTAATTAAAAATAAATAAAATTAAAAATAAAATAAAATAAAATAAAATCTTGCTGAATGTGCAATGACCAAATCTTAATTCGAAATCAACCATATTATGGATCTGAGGTGTTTATGGTAGCGTTGCATTTCTCAGGCAAAAAGGGATCCAGGGTGGAAAACAGTTTAAGAAGGACTAACCCTCCCATCCTCACTTGAATTGACAAGCTAATGTCTACAGAAAGCAGAAGGAAAAAATGATAGGAGGAAAAGACTAACACATGAACAGCATAAACTCACAATGATGGAGTACTGTGTTTCAGAGAAAGGCAGCACCAAGTTCGGCAGAGTCCTCACAAAAGAGGGGGAACTGATAGGTCTTGAAGGCTATAATTCCAAAGCCTTCTGGGATGTGGGAAGATTAAAATTTTTAAATGAGTTGCAGACATAGAAGGAGCAGAGGGAATGAAATTAATTTTTGGAGGCAGACGTTTTCATCTATTTATCAATTAGAGGGATTTAATTAGCCCACGATCAAATAGGAATAAATACACACAGAGAAAGAAACAAAGGTGCAATTTATCAAGTGACTGAGGTGATTTCTCTTTATTTTTCCTTTAGAAAGATTAAAAGAAAACCCAAATACTGAATTAGCATCAGACTGACGTGCAAAGTCAGTTATTAGCATTTTTGTGTCAGAGTCCCTTAAGGATTTGAAAAAAACAACAACTTTTCTTCCAGAAAAAAGGGAGAACCACCACTGACATACACTGACAGGTGCAGTGTAAATGTACGAGGAGATTCCAGGACCTAGGCCAGTGCCCTATTTCAGGTCAGGGGCCCCCGAACTTCTTTAGAATTGGCTTTCTCCAATTTTATTGCTTAGACAAAGGCAACAGGAAAATCTTACTCTATTAAAATGACCGAGAAGTGGGGGTCAGAGCGACAGTACGGCAGGTAAGGCAACTACCTGCCATGTGGCCCACCCCAGTTTGATCCTTGGTTTCCCATATGGTCCCCTAAGCCCACCAGGAGTGATCCCTGAGTGCAGCCAGGAGTAAACCCTAAGCACTGCCAAGTGTGGCCTCAAAACCAAATAAAATAAATAAATAAAAAATAAAACCACCAAGAAGTGTAGTTATGATTTCTCACCCCTCTCCAGAAAAACATTATTTTCATGTTTAAGCTTCTAGAACTGCAGGCTATTAAAAACAGATTGGTTAAGAAACTGAACTCACATGCCTATAACCCATTTGGGTCTCTTAGGCTGGTTTTATAATCTATTCATATAAACAAACAGACAAAAATATCCTCTAGTTTAAAGAAATGAAAGCAGAACTAAAAAAATTAATGCACTGGCAAGCGAAACATACACACGCATCAAGGAAACTGCATTAAATTTATTCTTGGGGTTCCATTTTAAAACATGTATCATAGAGTCTGCTAGGAAGCTTTCCGGAATTTTGAGCAGAGGCAGAAACTACCAGGTCATGTCAAGTACTCTTTTTCCAGGAAGAAAAAAATGTTTCACATTCCGTGATGTCTACTACTTCCACCAATATCAGAATCTGTAAAAATTTTTAAAATAAAGGCACCATTCTCAGCAAAGCTTTGACAGGGGGTACGTGATGGGGCTCGGTACTAGGAATTAGTTTCAGGCATTCTCACATCCTAGATATGAGCTCAGCCACTTGAGCTATTTCTCTGACCCCCAAACCTGATGTTCTTTTCCTAATTTAACTTCTTGGGGAGGTACACCTGCTGGCATCTGGGGGATCAGGTATTGCTGGGGATCAAATCTGGGCTCCTGCATATGAACCATGAATCCCAGTCCTTTGAGTCATTTCACTGGCCCTTAAAATATGAATATCTTAAATAGACAAATATTGGGCTGGAGTGATAGCGCAGCGGGTAGGGCATTCGCCTTGCACGCAGCTGACCCAGGTTCGATTCCTCTGCCCCTCTTGGAGAGCCCGGCAGGCTACCGAGAGTATCTCGCCTACATGGCAGAGCCTGGCAAGCTACCCATGGCGTATTTGATATGCCCAAAACAGTAACAACAAGTCTCACAATGGAGATGCTATTGGTGCCCACTTGAGCAAATCGATGAGCAACGGGATGACACTGACAGTGACAGACAAATATTATCTGAGAAATGACTGTTCATAGTCCCTTACCCAGAAGCCTCGGGGAGAGAAATTTTGAAAGTAAATGCCGTGTATATACATTAAATGTAGTGCATATAACTATATGTGGCATCCCCCAGCTGGACTGCAGCTGTCCCCAGTGACCACACACATTAAAATTTTGCAGCAAATGGAGGGAGACCCATGTGACGTCAATACTATACACAGACTCTCCATGTTTGTGAGGCTTGTTCAGGTTTGTGATGTTTGTCTAAGTGTTGATGAGTGAGAAAACCTTTAGGTTTTTCTGACCTCTTGAATGTTGGTGTTGCAACAAGGGAGTGGGCTTCTATTACTCTGAGGGAAAAGGAGATGAGACTGCGAGTAGTCTGGTTTTCAAGGAGCTGATGACCAAGGAGAGGGCAGAAGGATGCATGCAAGCGCCCTGATAAGGCAAACGGGGAGCAGCAGAGACTGAAGCATTTGACTCTGGCATCAGCATTCCACAAACGGAAGATCATTTCCCCCAGGAGAGACTCAGGGGCCCTTCTTGATGAGGAGCGCGATCCTGGGCAGTGTGCAGGGGTCTGAGCCTCAGGCCAGAGAAGGGATGCGGAAAGTGTTTCCCACCACAGCCCAAGTGAGAAGGAGCTGGGTCACCTGCTCCTCTGCCGTGTTCTCAGAGCCCTTCATCGGGGATCCCAATCACTAGCTCTCCAGTGGGACCAGGTCTCCACCTGTGACTCACAGCAACAGGAAACATCAGAAGCATCCATTTGCCTCAGTGGCTGTCACACTTGAGTATCAGCACCAGGTTTAGAAAAATAGAACCCCTGGGACTTCCAGTTCCATAGGAAGCAGGTAGGGCCCGGCGCTCAGTTGTTTCCAAATAGTTCCCGTGGGCTGCGGAAGTGGATCTGGGCCCACGTAGTGAGACCCACCGGTGCAGCCATAGCTATCGGGAAGATTCAATGCTAGTAAGGATCAAAACAACTTTGGGGACCTGGACCTGGGGAAGGGGGGAGGTGAACAACGTGATGGCAGTGCAGAAGTGGGTGTGCCTTGTGACCGATATGGACAGGATATGGCGTCCTGGCTAGGTTCTGGGGACGTGGAGCTCCTGGCGTGGGGAGACATGCAGACCGGGTTCTCCATTGACTCTGAAAGACTAACCGAGTAGGCAGTGTGCGCCTGGCAGTGGGGACAAGCAGTGGGTTGGAGGCAGCAGGGCGCTTGTTTCAGCCCACACCAGTGGCTCAGAACTGGGGCGAGTTTGCCCCCCAGGGGACATTGGCACTGCCTGAAGACATCTGTGGCTCTCCCGACTCAAGGGAGAGCAAGTGGTGTTGGTATGAAGTGGGCGGAGGGGAGGGAGGCTGCTGGGCACAGGTCAGGCCCCCAGACAATGATCCGGGCCAGAGTCATGGTGCTGCGGGGAAGAAGCCCTGCTCCACACTGCCGGCCAGACGGGAGCCTACACTGAGCACACGGCAGGAGGGAGCAGCTCCAGCCCAGCCCTTCTCATCACGTGGAAGCTGGTCATGATCCCCACTCACAACCGCCACCTCTCACCCAGGCTGCGGCTGGGAGCAAGACAGTTCAAATCATTTCCAGTGATGAACTATGAGACCTTTGATTCTTAAATAGAAGAAAGAGGGGTCTGGAGCCATAGCACAGCGGGTAGGGTGTTTGCCTTGCATGCGGCTTACCCGGGCTCAATTCCCAGCATCCCATATGGTCCCCCGAGCACCGCCAGGAGTGATTCCTGAGTGCATGATACCTGTGTATCACCAGGTGTGACCCAAAAAGAAAAAAAAATAAAGAGAATGTCTACTGTTGGGGTAGCCCTGGTGGCCCCCAGTTCTGCGGGACCTAAGCATTGAACTGGAGCCCAGTTAGCTAATTACCACCAGCAAAGTTAGCTAATTACCATGACTTTTTGAGCACTGCTTTGGAGCCCCCAAGGAAATAAAGGAAAACTGGGGGGAATAGCAGTGACAGGGATATGTAAAGCGCATGCCTGACATATGGGTTTGATCCCGGGCACCACCACCATTTTTTTCTTTTAAAAGAGAAATAAAAGTCTGAAATGCAAAGACTCTCTGTTCTCTGGCATGGACCAGATCTCAGTTCCTCTGAACAGCACTTTGTACTGCTCAGATAAGAGACTGTGGCGGCAAAGAAGGTCTTTGGGAGGAAAGGAAGTCCTCAGGATGAGAGGAAGGGAGGACATGAAGACAGGATCAGAGCTCCCGAGCGAGAGCGAGATGCAACAGTGAAGCTACGCCCTCCCTTTTCACGTCACCTGTTTAAATAGGAAGCAAAGTTGGGCAGGGACAAAGAAAGTCAGTATTGGGACACTCGCATCTGCAAGGTGATCGGGGAAGACTTCTCGCCTAGGCCTCTGCACAGCTGCTGGGGACTTACCAGCCTCTGCTTGCGTGCCTCCTGCTTCCTGACTCCAAGAGAGTACATGCCCCACCACACATCTTCTGGGAAAGTCTGCCTGCTTGGTCTGTGTTTGTGTGAACAAAATGGCTCACTCTTGGGGGAGAGACTTGGGAGAGTCACTTGGATGCAGAGTGTGGTATGGACTGCCTACAGCTGCAGAGAGCCTGTTCAAGGGGTTCCGGCACTACTTTCACTGGGCGGGGTGGTCTAAAGAAACAGAACCGGGGTGCCTCTGAGTTCTACTCTGCTTTGAGCCCATCAGATCCCAACTTCACATGCCACCAAGGGGGAGTATAGTGAGGACAGAGAAGGGGCCACTAGGACAATGATCACTGGAAATGATCGCTCTGAACAAAAACTGAGGGCTGAAAAGAGGGGCAGTAATGTGCATGACATCCTTCAGTAACCACTGTGCCTAAAAGGAAAATGAGAGAGAGAGAGAGATAGAGAGAGAGAGAGAAGAAAAGTGTCTGTCATTGAGGGCAGGCGGGGTGAGGAGGAGGTGGGTAGAAGGAGGAGGGAAACCGGGGATATTGGTGGTAGGAAATGTGCACTGGTGAAGGGATGGGTGTTGGAACATTGTATGACTGAAGCTCTATGATGGACAGCTTTGTAACTGTATATCATGGTGATTCAATAAGAAAAAAGGAACCCAGCTTCATTTCAATCTCACCCCTCACCCATCCCACCCCATTTCCCCATCTCTAACTCCCCCTTAGCCTTTGATGTGAAGTGGGGATCCCCCCAGTTCTCTTGCCTGGCCTTCCCCCTTAAATGAAATAAGCTTTATTGGCCCAGTGCTCATGACTGATGGGGAAGAGCAGAGGGTTGAATGAAATACTAGAAACCACTGAAATCCCCTTGGAAGCCCCAAATAAACTTGAGTCTTCTGGGAACAAAAGTGTGCTTCTGTTTCTGGTGACTGTGATGTCGGAAAGGGGATTCATGGTGAATACACTGCTTTTATTTTGTTTTATATTTTGTATCACAGCCAGCAGTGCTCAGAGGTTACTCCTGGCTCTGTGCTCAGGGATCCCTCCTTTCAGGCTCGGGGGACCATATGGGATGCTGTGGATTGAACTTGGGTTCATCACATGCAAGGCAAGTGCCCTCCCCACTGTATTATCACTCCAGCCCCATACATTGCTTTCAGAAAGTACTCCCGTGCCTAGTCTAGTGCAGATCATTCTAACCATCACTTAGTAATGTGCCCACTAAGTATGAGGTACTTTTCTGGGTTTTCTGGTAAGAATATGGAGTTGAAGATGCGGACCCACTTTGAGGGACAAACAGTCACCATGTGCATCACAGGGGACAACTCTAAGAAAGCAAGTCAGCGATCACTTGAGAAGTGGCACATGTGTCCTGAACACAGTGTAGATGAGCCTCAGTCCCACGGACATCACTTCTTCAGAAAGCCTTTGCACAAATTCGCTCAAGGATTATCTTTGCCTAACCCACCTGCTCAACTGGTTTCTCCAAGACTATCCAATCTTAAGACGAAGCTATTTGCTCAGAAAGATGCTAACTAGCCCTTTTGTTGGGGGCTATTTTTCTATCCCACCAAGGATAAGAACGGGTATCGGTTTTAGTGAGAAAGAGAGAAACAGCAGATGTGGTGAGCCAGAGGAACTTCAGGGTACTTCATTTATGAATATTTAGACAGCTCTCCTCTTGTTAAAAACATTATAGCAATCTGTCTCCCAGCATGAGTTTCAGATGAATTTAAATATTATAAAATCTTTATTGGAGGGGAGAATACGATGTAAGCTGTTCAAATAAATCCCGACTAGCCGAGTTTCACTCTCACTCAGAAAACACTCTCACATACCTTCTCTGAATCATTATAACTCTTCACGATTTTTGTGTGTATGGTGCCAGGGATCGAATCCCAGGCCTTGCACATACAAAGTAAGTTTTTGACTACTGAGTCACATCCCGGCCCTCCTGACTTCCCAATATGGGCTTACATATTAGCATTCTCAGGAGACAGAGTGCAAGAAGGAGATTTTCTTTGTCCTGCTGGGCAATTTTGGTTAGATTTGTATTCCAACCAGAAGGAAGGAGACTGAGAGGCTCCCGAGATCAGGACATTGCTCAGGGTGGTGAGTAATCTGTGGCTTTCCACCTGCACACGGTGTGGTACCTAACCCCAGAAGAGGCCTAAGTGACAAAGCTTCAGGCATAGCACCAGTGGGGTGGCCCAGTAGCCCCCAGATCCAGAGATGCCAGTAGCACTGTAGCGTTGGGCCCTCAAAATGAATCACCACCCTAGCCGGTCAACAATTCCCAGGAGGCACCTCTGGTTCTCCTGAGCACCACTCGGGAGCCTCTGTCACCTTACTCCCCAAGAAGAAGCCAGAAGCAGCCAATGGAGAGGGCTTTAGAGTGGACTAGAGCATAGCTTCTTATACTATGCAGCTCTTAAACATTTTGTTTTGAAAAAAATTTCTTTATGACTTATTATCTATAAATGTTTGAGTTGTATACCCATTTTATGGATCACTGTATTTGGGGCTGAGTTGAACTCAGAGGAAAAGGGATCATGAGTGGAAACGTTTAAGAAGCTTTGGACTAATGTGCATCCCAGAAATGATGGGAGCCCAGACTTTTCTCTTTATGGAGGCCAGAGAGATAGTACTCAGTAGGTAGGGCACTTTCCTGGCATGCAGCCAACACCCCATATGGTCCCTTGAGCCCTAGGAGTGATCCCTGAGTGCAGAGTTAGGAGTAAACCCTGAGCACCAATGGGAGTGTCCCCCAAACCAAAATAAATAAAAATGATTTTTAAAACAAATTTACGCTTTACAGTGAAAACCAGAGAGTATAATGAGATTACTCTGCAGAAACTCTTGGTTTGGGATCTGTGAAAAATGTCTGTCAGTAAGCATGGCTCAAGCTTACTAATAGCAATAGCCACTTAATAGCAACCTATGCCCACATTCTCGCTTTCTCTCTGGATTGCTCATCTATTCCTTTTGTCTCTTCCATTGGACTCCTCAATTTCTTAACTGCAGAAACCTTCACTCTGAATCACGAAGCTTTGGAAATGGAAGAGGATGAAGATGCAGAGAGAACCTCAGGATTCTTTCTAGTATACTCCCCCCAACTTCAAGACAATGAAGAACAAGGTTAGACAAAACCAATTTTTGCCTGAGGTCTCAGAGCTAGTAAGAACACAACTGGTGCTAGAATCTGAGCTTTCTGACCTTTGACCAAAATACATCACCCATTCTCTGCAAAACCACTCCACAAACAGTACATCCTTGCACTGTGATGCCTCTAGAGAGCCAGGTGATGGATGTGATTAAAAGATACCTTAAGACTGTACAGGGCTTCATTTGACCCAGCAATACCATTCCTGGGAATATATCCCAGAGAGGCAAAAATGTGTAGTCGAAATGACATCTGCACTTGTATGTGCATTGCTGCACTGTTTACAATAGCCAAAATCTGGAAAAAAACCCAAGTACCCAAGAACAGATGACTGGTTAAAGAAACTCTGGTACATCTACACTATGGAATACTACGAAGCTGTTAGAAAAGATGAAGTCATGAAATCTGCATATAAGTGGATCAACATGGAAAGTATCATGCTAAGTGAAATTAGTCAGAAAGAGAGGAACAGGCCTTGAAAGACTGCATTCATCTGTGGAATATAAAGTAACAGAATTGGAGGCTAATACCCAAGAGTAGTAGAGATAAGGACCAGGAGGTCTGCTCCATGGATTGGAAACCGACCTCACATGCTGGAAGAAAAGGCAGCTCAGATAGAGAAGGGAACACCAAGTAAAGGATGTTGGGAGGACCCATTCAGGTTGAAAGATAAGTGCCAAAAGTAGACTATAGACTGAAGATGATGGCCGCTCCAAGGCGGGGCAGGGTGGAGGGGATGGGGTCGGGGTGGTGGGAGGGATGCTGGGACCATTGGTGGTGGAAAATCAGCACTGGTGGAGGGATGGGTACTCAATCATTGTATGACTGATACGCAAGCAAGTTTGTAAGCCTGTAACTGTACCTCACAGGGATACACTAAAAAAAAAAAAAGAAATAGAAAGTATGTTGAAAAAATTAAAAAAAAGAAGACTGGAGACTGTACAGGACTTGGGATAAAGTCAGGGAACTTCCAGATGCTAAAGACAGCTAAGACTTATGAAGAGTTCATTTCCAAACCCAGGAAGCCCATCTCAGATCTCAGAACTATCTTGAAATGACACTATCCAATTTGGTGGCCACTGGTCATAAGTGGCCACTATGCACTTAACTTATAACTTCTCCACATCAAGATATGTCATACATGGGAAATACATGCCAGATTGTGATAACGTCACGTGAGAAAAAAGATCAATATTATATGGGTTACATGCTGAAATGGTAATATTTTAGTTATCACTGTCACACTGTCATCCCGTTGCTCATCGATTTGTTCGAGCGGGCACCAGTAACGTCTCTCATCGAGAGACTTATTGTTACTGTTTTTGGCATATCCAATACGCACGGGTAGCTTTCCAGGCTCTGCCATGCAGGCTCCATACTCTCGGTAGCTTGCCGGGCTCTCTGAGAGGGGCAGAGGAATCGAACACAGGTCGGCCGTGTGAAAGGCGAAAGCCCAACCGCTGTGCTATCGCTCCAGCCCATTTTAGTTATCCTAAGTTAAATAAAAGAATTTTAAGTTCACCTCTTTCTTGTTTTCCTGTATCTCCTTGAAAATATAAAATCACATACGTGGCCTGCATACTATTTTTGTTGGCAAGCACAGCTGTAAAGCATAACAAAGTCCTCACCCCACCCCCACCCACTCAAGATCACCCAAGATCCCCAAACTGGAATGGTCTATGAAACACAAAGGGAGACAAGGCATCAAGGGTGTGCTTGTGTCCAGAGGCCTGAGCCCTGAATGACGAACCACATACCAGGGCCCTGCACCCATACAAGACACACTCAGTTCTCTCCTGCCCCGCCTACCCCAAAGCAACCCACAAGTCAGTCAAGGTCCTATTTATGCTGGACAGAGTTGAACAATCTCACTCCTGTTAAGTTTTTTCCATTAAAAACAAATTTCTCCTCTTCTTAGATTATTATTTCTGCAAACACACGTCAGGTAGGTGGAGGTTATTGGTTGTCATATGCCACAAAGGCAGTCTGTCCTAGGACCACATTCCAATGACCCGTGAGGTTTGATGCACCTTTTCCGTGCCCTTGTGCTCCAGCCCTCCAAGGGACTTTCCTCATGACCTTCACATAATTTAGTAGCTTGTTGACTGCTCCCACTACAGAAAGCACAGTTGGATGGAAGACAGGGAGGATATGCTACTATGCAATGAGAGATGCTTTTAGAAATAGTTTCACTTTCAATTCTTACCAAAAAACTTATTTAGGCACTATGATTTACAGAGCTGTTAATAAGAGTTTTAGGAAAACAATGTTCTAACTCCCAACCCACCACCAGTGTCAGCATCCCTCTACCAGTGACCCAAGGTTCCCTCCCATTCCCACCCACTTCCTTAACAGACATGTTTTCAGGTTTAATCATTGTAGTTTGAGCCCCATACTTACGGCAGTGTTGCCTCTAGTGGTTTTGAGATATACAGCCACCTGCGTCCGTACCACCAACTTGTCCAAGGCCCCTGACCAAATGCCCCTGTGTTACCTCCTATCCATATCTGCTTGTTTCTTCCTTTGATTTCTCTCCTTCCCTGGCATTTTCATTTCTGTAATCTAAGGCCGCGGGCTTGCCCACCTTTGATATCTCCCAGTCCCTCATCTTGTTATTATTCTATGTACCATAGATAAGTGGGAACATCCAGTAGTTGTCCTTTTTAAAATTTCACATAACTTTCAATTCTTAAAAAATAACTTACAGGGGTGAGGGAGAGAGTTCAAACGGCTGGCTAATGTGCCTGGCATTCACGAGGGACCTGAGAGTCTCCAGCACTGCTGGGCATAGCCCTGGTGGCCCCTGGCACCTCTGGGCTCAAACCCTGTACTGTCAGGCTCACGCAGCTGTGCTGAACCCAAGTCAGCCCAAGGACCCTGACTCCTCAGAGCAGCTAGAAAAGCCCCCACACCAGTTTTTCAAAAACATTCAGGGCTCTTCAAGAATCTTGGAGAATTTGGAGCCAAGGTGGGTTCAGCATGAAAACCCACAGCGGGCAAGAATCAATTTAGAACCAGCTCCTGCTTTGGAACATTTACACACTCAGAACAGTTGTTCTCAAAGAGCAGGCTGCAGACCAAGACCAGCAACAGGGAATTGGTTAGAAAAACAATTTCTAGGCCCTGCCCCAGATCCACTGACTCAGAAATTCTGGAGGTGGGGCCCAGCAATCTATGGTTTTGCAAGCTTTCTAGGTGATTCTGGAACACTCAGATTTGGGGGTCTTTGGACTAGAGAGACTTGGGGGCTTTCTGCCTATGTTCTGAAGTCAGAGTGTACCATTAGCAGATGGGAGGCAGGTATCTCATCTGAACCATAAACATTAAGTCAGAACTCAAGCATCTGGATCTATATCATCTATGAATTTATTTACATAAATCACCATATTGGGCTTGGCAAGTTCCATATATTCATTTTGTAACATTTAAGAAAGTACCCTTATTTGCTGTTAAAACTATCTATTTTTCACTGCAAAAGGAGTTCCTGGTACAGCATTCTGCAATTAAGGAATGAATCTATGCTAATCCTTCTATTGGTCATAATGATATATGTGTATCCTCTCTCAATCTTTGGCTTCCCCAGTTAGATTAGTCATCTGTCCACATTATCCTCATAATGAAATCTGAAGCTGAAAACAAACTAAAATGAAATTCCCCAGAAGAAAATAAAGTACTTTTTTTCTGGGAAAAGACATGTTGGAGCCCATTCAGAATGACCCAGTTGCTAGAGGAATAAGTAACAGAATTGGAGCGTTGCTGGCTTTTACTAAAACATTACAGGATGCCCAGTAAAATTTGATTTTCAGATACACAACAAACACGGCATGGGGCACACTTACTCACTGATTATCTGAAATTCAAACTTAAACAAGCCCTTGATTTTATTTGGCAACTCTAGAATTGAGAATACTAGTCTCCGGGAAGATTTTGAGGTGACAAGTGTCCTCAAAAAATTTAAAGGCTATTAAGAGAACAGTGGGCCAACACAGACCCATGGACTAGAATCCAGGGATTAAAGTGTCAGGAAGAAGGGCCAGGGATTATTCCAGAATCCAATGCTTCTGGAAACATGCACTGCATGTGTCTAACCCGAGTTTAATCCCCAGCACTGCATGGTCCCCTGAGCATTAGTGGTTATGGCCCTGAAGAAGCACCAGTGGTTATGGCCCAGTAATCCCTGGCACCATGGGGACCCTGGCAGCACTGCACACCCAGGCTTTCGCATAGAATTCTAGCCCAATTGCCCAAGAACAAAGACTCGCTGGAAGGGCCCCTGGATCTTTCCTAAGCACTACTTGGCAGACGCTAACTACTTGATCAATTCATTAAAGTGACAGCGAGGTCATTCCTGGCTCAAAAGAGAGGTCTGTAACTGACGCTTTTGAGCAGAAAGGTGTGAAGATGTTAAGGGCAGTCAAGGGTTGGGAGTGTTGGTTGAGAAGTTAGGCTGAAAGATGCAGCCTCTCCAACAGGAAGGCCAGCAAACCACTGAACTGCGTGAATCACTATTCTTTAGAATCTTTCTGTCACATAAATTCTGCCAAGTCCTCTGGGTATATATGTACAAGTTGGGGCTGTGCACAGGGGAGAGCTACATATGCAGGAATAAAGCATGTCCCATTAAGAAAACTCCATGAGTTCTGAATTCAACTTATGCCCATCTTCTGGCAAGGCCTCATCAAGTACATCCCCTTCCAATTTTTTTGAGCTAGTAAGAGCATGGGAGGGATTGGAAAGCATCTTAATTACTGGGGAAACCCTTAACCATTTTCAAATGTAAAATGAATAAATGAGGAAACTCACTTTTGGTTCTGCTGTCCATTTCTGGTTTTGATGGGTCTGGAGTTGGTGTAGTTGGAGGTAACTTCTTCCCAATAGTCTGAGGGGGTAAAAAGAGAATTTTACTGTCAAGCAAGACATATGCAAAAGAATAAAACCAAGATGACAATGACCAAATGCTCACAAGCCAGACTTAAGTTTTTGTGTCATTGTGGATTGTCTGCCATTCCTAGTAGGTCTGAACTTCAATGACAAACAAGTGGGAAAACCAGAAAAATAGTGTCTTTCTCCTTGGAAGTACTCAGGATCTTTTATTCTTGTTCTTCCTTTATGCCCTCATTGAAACGCTTTTCCTCAGCAGAGAAAATCGCTCAATTTCCCCTCATTTGAGGATAAGAAACTAAATCTATGGAGACACAGCAGTGAGCCCATGGTGAGGCTCGAAAATATCTGCAGGGGCTGGAGTGATAGCACAGCAGGTAGGGCATTTGCCTTGCATGCAGCCGACCCGGGTTCGATTCCCAGAATCCCATATGGTCCCCCAACCACTTCCAGGAGTAATTCCTGAGTGCAGAGCCAGGAGTATTCCCTGTGCATTGCCAAGTGTGACTCAAAAAAAGCAAAAAATAATTTTTTTAAAATCTGTTAAAAAAACAAAGTATCTGCAGAGTAGAATGGCAGTAAGAAGGAAGTAATAAAAAGACTGAAGGGAGGGATGGATAAAGGGATGGAGAATCAGAAGGAACAATGGACAACAGGTAGATTAAGGACAGGCAGAAGCCAGGTTGTCAAGGGCAATTGTATCCTATTGCATTTCCTTCCAGCCTTCTGAAATTCAACCTTCCTCACAGCCTCCAAGTATATCCATATCCTCTAGGGCTGGTTCAAAGGGCGGGATATAGGGCCAGTTGCTCTATCCCCTAGCTTACTTGCCAGGGCTGTGCTGTAGACGCCAGGCATCTATTCACCAGTCTACACAAACATGCACACACATTATGAGTTTGTCCTGAGTTCATTTTCTTTCCTTCATTGAAAACTAATTCTATTATCATCCATTTTTAATGAACCATCTAAAGAAAAGACTGGATATTGTTTCTTATTAAAGCTGTTTATAGAGATGGTGCAAAGGAACAGAGCACATGACTTGCATACAGGAGGCCTGGATTCCATTCCTGGCACAGCAAGGTACCCCAAGCACCCTGAGGAGTGACCCCTAAGTACTGAGCCAGGCAGGCGTAGCCCCTGAGTACTACCAGGTATGGTTCAAAACCCAAAAAAGGAAAGAAGAATAAAAGTGAAAAACATAAAAGAAAAAGATGGTGTGAAAATACAATGGCTCAAAAAGATTTAAAAATGGGGGATTCCTGCCCCCCCCAACACACACACATAGACACAGCAACAAAACCAAACTTTGGTTCTAAAAGATGAACTGTGTCACCATTCTTGTCCTTTGCCTTCACATGATAAAGCCCTAGAAAATATCTACTGACAGCAGAGAAACTGCTGTCAAACCAAGTAACTAAGTGAGTCTTCCTCCCTAACAAAAAAAGACACCAGCAGTAAGAATTCCACACATTCAAAGAACAAAACAACCAGTGCTGGCATAGATATTGGAGAAAAGGGACGCTCTTTCACTGTTGGTGGGAATGCTGACTGGTCCAGCCTTTCTGGAAAACAATATGGACAGTCCTTCAAAAACTAGAAATTGAGTTTCCATATGACCTTGCAATACCACTTCTGGGAATATATCCTTAGGATGCAAAAAAGCACAGTAGAGATGACATCTGTACCTATATGTTCATTGCAGCACTGTTCACAATAGCCAAAATCTGGAAGCAACCCAAGTGCCTGAGAACAGATAACTAGTTAAAGAAACTTTGGTACAGCCATACAATGGAATACTATGCAGCTGTTAGGAGAGATGAAGTCATCAAATTTGCTTATAAACGGATAGACATGGAAAGTATCATGCTATGTGAAACGAGTCAGAAAGAGAGGGAGGGACAGACATAGAAGGACTGTACTCATTTGTGGAGTATAAAATAACATAACATGAGACTAACACCCAAGGGCAGTAGATACAAGGGCCAGGAAGATTTCTCCATAGCTGGAAGCCTGCTTCATGAACGGGGGCTGAAGGGGTGGGGAGAAAGCAACTGGAATAGAGAAGGGACCACTAAGAAAATGATGCCTGGAGGAATTGGTCGGGATGGGAGATATGTGCCGAAAGTAGATAACGGACCAAACATGATGACCTCTCAGTGTCTGTGCTGCAAACCATAATGCCCAAAAGTAGAGAGAGTATGGGGAATATTATCTGCCATGGAGATAGGGGGAGGGTGGGAAAGGGGGGGTATACTGGGATATTGGTGGTGGGGAATGTGCACTGGTGGAGGGATGGGTGTTTGATCATTGTGAGATTGTAACCCAAACATGAAAGCTTGTAACTATCTCACGGTGAATCAATAAAATTTTTTAAATTAAAAAAAATAATTGCAGGCAATGGAAGTGGGGAACATCTCTACTTCCTTGAACATCTGCAGAGGAATGAACCTCATCATTCACAAACTGCCATGGTGGACTGTTTCCTCAAATAAAACTGATTCACCCCAGTTTTTAATTCGAAAAAGTTCTTCATGCTTCAGATGTTGGAAGTAACATTAAATATGAATAAATCACATAAAGAGGATATGATAAATCAAATCCTCAGCCCTTCATGAATTTTTAAAAACATTTGTGACAGAAAGCCTTTACAACTCGCACGGTGACATTTTTATTCAGTGCCGTAGGGCTTTCTATAGTGGGTGAAAAATTAAACCCCAAATATTATGCCTCCCCTCAAATGCTGCTAAGTACTCAAACTAATAACATTTTCTGATTCCGAGGAAACATCAAGGAAGAAGAAAAGCTTGTTATTCGGCCATAAGGTCAAACTTGATGAAAACCTGTTTCTAGAGTTACGTGAAACATTTCAGAATTGATAATCAAGCCAGAAGCTTCTACAGAGTCACCCACATTCCTAGTCACACTTCCAACAGCATTCTTGGAAATCTGTTTTTTCCCATTTGGGGGACTGAAATAAAGCATCACTATTTCAGTGAAAGAAAACAAAAATAATACTATAGAATTTGCAACAGCAGAGAGGAAGTCAGGAAAAGAAAAGAAAATAAAATAGTAAACATTACGGCCTGTGCTGACTGTTCTTGCTTGAGAGAGACAGAGACAGAGACAGAAAAAGAATCATCAGTTTTCTATTTTCAGCTAGATGCCTTCCTTTAGAGAGCCCTTTATTTGTAGAATATTCTTACAACTTCCATTAGTTTGGTAACAAAAGGAAGTGCCATTCATTTCCCCATTTTCTCTGACGTCATACTCTACCTCTCCATCCCAGCCAAGACATCAAAAAGACCACTAGCTAAATCCACTTACTTCTGTACAGAAAGACACACCGTCCTTTTTTCTTCCTATTTCAGAAAATATGGAAGCCACCTGCTTTCAGAGAGGCTTCCAGCGATAAGAAGAAGCTGACACTGTTCTCATCGGCCAGGGGCGCTGGGCCTCAGTTCCTCCTTTCTTCTTCACGGGCCATGACCGAAGGTACAGAGCAGACGTTCCCAAACTTGACTGACCACCCGCTTTTCAGAAAAGAAATCATCCAATAACTCCCTGGCAGTCTGCCTTCTGTAAGCAGACACATAGAAAGCATCTCTCAATTGCACCCAAGGTGTCTTCTATCTGCCCTGGACTCTTCCAGCATCTTTTCCGGGGCAGTACTGCCCACACTGGGGAAACACTGGCTAGAGTAAGGCGGGTTCTGCCCTCTCAGTATAGTCCTTCAAGAATGGAGAACTGTCCTGGCTTTTTCTCTCATCTCCAGGACCCAGACCTAGACTAGAAGTCTAACCCCCACAGCAGCACCAGCAGCACCTGGGAAGGTGTCAGTGAAGCAAATTCCCAGGCCCCGCCTCAGACTTTCTCAATCAGAAACTGGGGGAGGTGCTGCCCTCTCTGAACACACCCTCCAGGGCATTGTTATGCAGGCTCAAGTCTGAGAACCACTGACCTAGATATAGGAGGAATTCCATTGGGACGAATCAAATACCAGTTCTTGGATTAACAACTCAACTGCCAGTTCTCACACCTAGGTACACTGTAAAACATGTCTTGTCTGATCCTCTTCCACCCAAGGCTTTCTACCTTTTCTGTTGTCACTGGCATGAGAATTTGTCATTGCTACTGAAGTTTCAGATCAGAAAGGAACTAGAGTTTAGCAGAGTTGACAATGTGTTAATGTCACTGAGGGGGAAGAGGGGGGTGCAGATGAACACGAGGCCCTTCATTCTTTTAGGGCACTGCACTGAAAGAATGGAAGGATGGACAGCTGGCTGCAGAATGGTGGCTTTGGACAAAACTTGCAAAGCCATATCAAGCCTCTGGAGCTCAGACTAGGAAGACCATGAGGGTCGACCCCCTCCCCCACCACCGTGCTGTCAGGGAGATCCACACCCTACTGTTCCCTCATAATCTTTCCCCTTACTGGTCACTGTCACTGTCACTGTCATCCTGTTGTTCACTGATTTGCTTGAGCGGGCACCAGTAATGTCTCCATGGTGAGACTTGCTGTTAATGTTTTCGGCATATCAAATATGCCACGGGTAGCTTGCCAGGCTCTGCCGTGCGGGCAAAATACTCTCGGTAGCTTGCCGGGCTCTCCGGGAGGGACAGAGGAATCGAACCCAGGTCAGACATGTGTAAGGCAAACGCCCTACCCACTGTGCTATCGCTCCAGTCTTGGTATTTATATATAATGTATATTCACACGGCTGCTTCTCCCAGAAGGGAGCATAAAATGAGGCCCCCATAACCATGCCACTGGACTCTGCGCCAGGCTGTTTTCACTCAGGGCGCCCCATGGGGGGTGGGTGAGAGCCCTTTCTGCCCCAAGGGACCCAGCCCCCGCAGCTGACCTCCACAACTGCTGCCATGCTCCAGGCAGCTTTCCACAAGCTCGGGCCGAGCCTCACGCATGAGTGAAGTTTCATGGAACACAGGTAACTCGGAACTTTGAGACCTAGACTCTGGGCTTAATGGAACCCGGAAGCAGAGATCCTCTGCCTGCTTCCCCTAGTCTCCAGTGACCCAGGGTCACCCTTATAAGCCACTTCCTGCCAGCACCAGATAATCTAGTCATTGGCCACCATCCAGAACTCACGGCTGCTTCTCCCAGAAAGGAGTATAAAATGAGGCCCCCATAACCATGCCACCGGACTCCGCACCAGGCTGTTTTTATTTGGGGCACCCTAGAAGGGGGCAGGTGGGAGCCCTCGCCACCAAGGGACTCAGCCCCGGCAGCCAACCTCCACAGCCCAACCACTGCCACGCTCCAGGCCACTTTCCACACGCTCGGGCTGAGCCTCACATATGAGTGAACATATTTCTGGACATATCATAAGACACTCCCTACTCATTTTCCATAATTACCATGCCATATTTGATGGGTTCAGACAGTAGGCAACAAACCATAGAGGGGAATATTTATATGTGTGTGTGTTTGTGTGTATGCCTGATTGGGAACACCTGTAAAGGTGATTAGAGGTCACCCCAAAAACTCCATGCTTCTTGCTCGAGCAAATTGATGAACAACAGGATGACAGTGATACAGTGATAATATATATGTATATAATATAGATAATGTAACATATTATCTATCACTTGTATCACTTGTCATTCCATTGCTCACTGATTTGCTCGAGCAGGCGCCAGTAATGTCTCCATTCGTCTCTGTCATGTGCTAGTGTAGCCCAGTGGCATCTGCTCACTCCAGGAACACGAAGAGCCTCAAGCCATTGAACAGGGGAATGAGGCCCATTTTTGTTACTGTTTTTGGCATACTGAATATGCCATGGGTAGCTTGCCAGTCTCTGCCGTGTGGGTATTATCTATATTATATTATATTTATATATACCAAATATCCTGTAGTGTGGAAGAATCTCACATATACAGGATATTTAGCAAGTCGTGCTTCTGCCAACAGCCTACAGTGTTCCCCCATCACTATATGTACCAAAACACCCATATCTTTCCCACTCAAGAGTATGCACTGGCCTTCCTGTAACTACAAGAACAGATGAAGGGCAGCAAATGGACTGCTTTCCCACCAGCCTCCCAGCTTCCCCTAACTCTAAAAACATCTTAGGTCCCCATATCTATGTTGCTCTGGTCTGCCCATGAGCAGACATACATGTGGACAGTGATACAGAGCAGAAAGGTCTAGGACCTAGTGTGCTCAGTCTACTGTGACCTGATGATGACCAAGTTGGTGTCAAATCTTTTCTTCCTCCCATAGCCTTACTTTCATTTGAAGCCAGTTTCAAAGGATGAATACTTTAAAAAAAAATCATTCTTTGGAGCATTTAACATCAGAAATCCCTCTCCCTTTAGTTCTCTTGGCCAAAGTACCCAAGTGTTTTTGGTTTGGGGGAGGGTTTTTCTGTACAGTGAGAGCCAGTACACTCCTGGCTCTACAAGATCTGGTAATAGAACATGAGGACAGACAAGCCCCATGTGATTGCAGTGAGTGGAGCAAGTAATTATTTTCCTTCCCTGTTTCAGAATGAAGAAACTAATGCTTGGAAGAAAGCCAATCACTGAACTAAAGTCCAGTGGAATCCAGCCCCCTAACAACTAATGTATCTGTTTCTTTCTGTGACAGCGGGAGCAGGAGACTAGGATTCTATTCAAGCCAAGAATAAAATCATTCCTCTGACTTTATTCTAATTCAGATGAGCTCTCCTTTGAGTGAAAAAAAGTTCTAATTACAGCATTATGCTAAGGAGAAAAAGTTTAAGTTAGACCACTGCAACTTTCCTGCACAAGAATACCACTGAGGAAGCTAGCTCAGTAGTCAGGGCTACAATGCACACACCCCTCAGTTTTATCCCTGGCACTCTATGTCTTTTCAAACGTCACCCAGTGTGGTCCTCATGGCACCCAGGATGACCAGACTGAGCAGCACCACACTGCTGGTCCAGGTCACTGAACCATCCAATTGGCCAAGTATTGCCAGGGGTGGCCCTTAAGTACCTGAGCACTGCTGGAGAGGCCCCTCACAATAATTTTCAATCAAATAAGAACAGAATACATTTCATAACTCTTGAATCACAAAAACAGCCCTGGTTTGGCTGGGCTGGGGGCGGGGGGTGGGGGGGGAAGAGCAGCCCGTATATCCTGGCAGCTGGCAAAGCCCTTGTCTGCAGACCTGGGTCTCTGCTGGCTGTTCTAGAAGAAAGTCATCAGAGACACTGCTCAAGGGCCTGCACAAAGTTAAACACGAGAGATAACTTTTCAAACAGCGTGTAAAACATAAGATAAAGGCTGCCTCTTTGAAGGCATTCTTTTTGCTACACTAGTCTCTGATGGCTCTCCTCCCTTTTCTGTTCAGGACAGATTTATTAAGTGCCTGTTCAATGTGACGCAGGAAAGCAGACAAAAAGGCAGTGGGGGTTGCTGGGCCTTGTTGGAAATGCTGAAAACAGCAACTTGCTGGGTTCTCCAGAGGGGATAGGGGTGTGCTGAGAGGTGCCCAACCATTCAGTTTGGTCATCACAAATCTTATTGTACGCCAAGTTTTGAGAGATACAAGGCACATGGGACAGTGATGGGAGGAGAAACAAAAACGTCTTGATATATGAAACGTGTCCACAAACTTTCAGCTTCCATTTAACACTGGAACTCAAAAGGAGCAACAACATACTATTAAAATGCACAATAAACTCTACATATTCATTTTTTCATAGCACCTGTGACTGATGGATTTATGAAAAACGTTGAAGTGGAAGAAGTTTTCGTTGAAAGCAAGAAGTTGCTTTTTGTGCCCATGCATTATAAGTTTCCATCATGTATTTAAAAATATTGTCATTTTTTGGCCAAAAGGCACATGAAAAAATGCTCCACATCACTAGTCATCAGGTAGATGCAAATCAAGACAACAATGAGATATCATTTCACACCACAGAGACGGGCACACATTCAAAAGAACACAGCAACCAGTGCTGGCATAGATATGGGGGAAAGGGATGCTCTTTCACTGTTGGTGGGAATGCCGACTGGTCCAGCCTTTCTGGAAAACAATATGGACAGTCCTTCAAAAACTAGAAATTGAGCTTTCATATGACCCCGCAATACCACTTCTGGGAATATATCCCGAGGGTGCAAAAAAGCATAGTAGAAATGACATCTGTACCTATATGTTCATTGCAGCACTGTTCACAATAGCCAAAATCTGGAAGCAACCCAAGTGCCCTAGAACAGATGACTGGTTAAAGAAACTTTGGTACAGCTATACAATGGAATACTATGCAGCTATAAGGAGAGATGAAGTCATGGAATTTGCTTATAAATGGATAGACATGGAGAGTATCATGCTGAGTGAAATGAGTCAGAGAGGAACAGATATAGAATGACTGCACTCATTTGTGGAGTATAAAATAACATAACATGAGACTAACACCCAAGGACAAGGGCCAGGAAGATTTCTCCATAGCTGGAAGCCTGCTTCATGAGTAGGGGGTGGGGGTTGGGGGTGAGGGGTTAGGGAGAAGGCAACTGGAATAGAGAAGGGATCACTAAGAAAATGATGGTTGGAGGAATCGGTCGGGATGGGAGATGTGTACAGAAAGTAGATAAAGGAGCAAACATGGTAATCTCTCAGTATCAGTATTTTGGGTAAACCATAATGCCCAAAAGTAGAGAGAGTATGGGGAGTATTGTCTGTCATGCAGGCAGGGGGAGGGTGGAAAAGTAGGGGTATACTGGAAATATTGGTAGTGGGTAATGTGCACTGGTGGAGGGATGGGTGTTTGATCATTGTGTGATTGTAACTCAAACATGAAAGCTTGTAACTATATCTCATGGTGATTCAATAAAATTAAAAATATTGGCATTTTTTAAATTAGGAAACATTTGGAATATTATTCAATTACCATGATTAATGCCTTTAATTTCATTTGTAATGATAACATGGATTACAATAGTTTGCATATTATTGACTTAGACTTACAATATTACTTCACCACCTCCATCAACAGTGTCAATACCCTCCACCACTGTCTTAAAGTCCCTTTTCCTCTCACCCTCCTTCGCAGCTTCAGTTCATTGTTCTGTCTACAATAATGCCACAAGGTCTGTTTCCACTGGAGATTATCTATTCATGTACTTTGTTTTCTTGTACTCCACAAATAAGCAAACCATCCTGTATCATCCCTTTCTTCCTTGGACTCATCTCACTTAGCATGAGAACCCTACAAACCCATCCAGGTTGTAGTGAACTAAAAGATTCCATCTTTTCTCAAAGTTGAGTAATCTTTTGAAAAGTCTTCTTGGGGCTCAGCATGGAGTAGTAAGAATAGGGTAGAAAGACGAGAGCCCCCTGGAGCCAGCTCCCTTCACAAGCAGAAGAAAACTAGCACAAAAGAGAGTCCTTACAATGGAATACACGTGCACAAGGCTCCTTTCTCTTCTCCGTGGAGATTTCTATTAGCAACTGTCAATATGATCACCTTTGGGTGGACTAGCTTGAACTATTTAATGTCAACAGAAGCCACAGTAGAGTAAAATACAACTCAAAATTCTAAAAATAGAATGCATGGTCCGGTAAAAGAAAAAAAAATAACTGCAGTTCCATTCTAGGAACAGAAGCAACCTTTAAAACACTTCTTATATCACTATGCCAATTCTCACTTCTCCGAGGGGGGCATGTTCCACAGTCTATTTTTCAACTTGGCTATAGAAAAAATGTAAAATCAATCTTCTGATTATGAAATTGGGCATAAAGCTTAGAGTTATTCATATAATATTTATCTGTCTCAAAAATCTAGTCATAATCCAAATAACATTAAACTTCTCTGGCCCTACTTAAAGATGTTATCAGACACATTTCTATTTTCGAGGCATTTTTTTTACCTGTCTTTTTTTTGGGGGGGGGCAGGAGTTGGGCCACATCCGGCGATGCTCAAGGGTTACTTATGGCTCTGCACACAGAAGTTACTCCTGGCAGTGCTCAGGAGACCATATGGAATGCTGAGGATGAACCTGGATTGCTACTTGTAAGGCAAACACCCTACCAGCTGTACTATCACTACGGCCTTAACATTTATTCATGTTTGATGCTTAGACGTTTAACTCCTCCCCAGAAATAGCGTGCCCACCTTGAGAACAGGGCCTACCTATTCACTATTCTCTCATCTCCACAAAGCAAAGGATCAATTAGTATTTGCTGAATGAAACAAAAAATTTGAAGATGCCACCCACTTACCTTTTGCCCTAGCACCCTCCCCCCACCACAGTAAGAGATGTCCTTTTTGACAAGCCAGACTGAACCTCCTGGAACACTGCTCTAGACAGATTGGTCTTTAGAAACAGCACAGTGCCCAGGATGTATGCTTTGGCCTCCGTTGTCACATTTATTCCAAGACAAAAACCCCTGATGTCTTATTAATTAGAAGAATCTTAAAAAAGAATCTCAGCCATGCTTCTGGTGAACATCTATTTAGGTCCAAATACTTATCTTAACAAATTCTCTCATTCTCTTAAGTTCTGTTATTACGTTCAAGGACCCTCACATAAATAATAATTTATTATCTGGGTACACACATAATTCTTTGTTCAGAAATTATTTTCTAAAATGTGCTCCCAACATGTTTAACCAACAAACCAACCAACCATCAATATGCCAAAACCCAGGGACCATGGATTCATGGTTCAAGTTCCAGTTCAGTGGAGAGTACTTCCCTCACACACATAAAGCCCTGGGTTCAATCCCTACAACTGCAAAACGAAAATGAAACATTTGAATCCCTGGGAACAGAACATGACTCAACTGATGGAAAATATGCCCTATGTTCGATCCCCAACCCCGCATGGTCTCCCAGGCCTTGTCAGGTGTGCCTTTGGTGCTCACTCTAAGTATTGCCAGGAACACTGCCAAAACAAAAACACCTAACTCCATAATCAGGTACATTTGGGTCACAGAATACTTGGTACAATCCATATATAACAGCATAATAAAGACTAAGAAGTTCTGCTTAACTGTTTTACTTAATTGCTTTACAATGCAACTATATCCTTAACTTTATCCTAGCATTTTCCAAATTATCTGAGCACAGAATTTCTACTTCTTGGGAACCTATTAACCATTACAAAAGTGACTCATCTATGAAATTATTAGGTAAATATCACCACTTTTCAAAATTTATCAGCTACACAGAGTGGGGGGGCTGGGGAAGTGGGGGGGAGGCATACTGGGGTTTTGGGTGGTGGAATATGTGCGCTGGTGAAGGGATGAGTGTTTGAGCATTGTATAACTGAGACTTAAACCTGAAAGCTTTGTAACTTTCCACATGGTGATTCAATAAAAAAATAAATATATAAAAAAATTTTAAATATCACCACTTTTCTTTCCTAATTTTTTTTCTTTTTGTGTTATACCCAGCAATGCTCAGGTGTTACTCCTGGCTCTGCACTCAGGAATTACTCCTGGCAGTGCTCGGGGGACCATGTGGGATGCTGGGAATTGAACCCGGGTTGGCCACATGCAAGGCAAATGCCCTACCCGCTGTGCCATCGCTCCAGCCCCTCTTTCCTAAATTCTTTTACCCATCCTCCTGCTTCAAAGCTATCCTTGATTGTGTTCCTAATGCACTTTCCTGTATAACAGAACTACTACCAGGGCCATATGTTCAAACACATTTCTTACTGTGTGATCTTACCCCCTATCTCTGTAACCATGACAGGGACTATGTATCAATCATTTGCTAAAGAGGAATTCTATCATTCCCTGATTCAAGCTGCTTCATTTGTTCTTCCCTAAGACTTGAAATTCTTTGGAGGGACTGGGCCAAAGGCATACCTAGATATTCTCAGGGTTTACTCCTGGTTCTGTGCACACGGGTCACTCCTGGTGGTGCAGGAGAGACCGTAAGCAGTGCTGGGGATCAAACTCAGACTGGCCAAAAGCAAGGCAGTGCCCTACCTGTTGTATTATTTCTCCATCCCCAAGACTCAACTTTTAATCCCCCTCTATCATCATCTCTTACTGTATCTACTTCAAGGCACTCAGAATATATACTGTTTCTAAATGGCTGATCATCTAAGCTCCCTATATCCAAAAGAAATCCATGGATTTACTTCCAATTGTTATATTTTTTCCTGTCTCAACAGCTGGTATCTTTTTCTTATGCTCTTAAAGCCTTTTATATTCTCTGAATATAAAACACTAATTCCATCTTAGATGCCTCCATTAGGTCTTTCAGGATTTATTCTTTCCATCTGTCCAATAAAAAGGTTACTATCTAAAATTCTACTGAACACATATATATGAAGTCTGTTTTAAATTTGTATACTACACTCTTCCAGAGACACACATGTGTACTATGTATCAGTAGAGAGATGGATCTGAGAATTTCAGCCAAATTCCATTGTTTATCATGCACTTTAACTTCTGCCAAATTCTGATCATTTGGGTCATCTGTTTGTGTTCTGAAGACCTCTAGAGGCCATGCCCTAAAAACCCGTAAAAAATCATATGATATATTCTCAAGAGCAGTGCAATTTCCATTTGTTAAAGCAAAGTAACCCTTGAGTTGAGGAGTACCCTCATGCTGGGGAAATACAGTGCTGAAGAGTGAATCAAAACCTACTTAAGTTCTCGACAAGGTAGAGAATGTATATTCAGCTATTTAAATCATGGAAGACAGCTCTCCAAATGCCTGACAGCACATGAATTACTGTTTATATTTGCCCCCACCCTGTTCCCAAGAGAGGAGTCTGCATTCTATTTTGTTGTAGGATCATCTGATTTGCAGAGGAGGAATGAGCCAAAGTAAATTTCCATTTGATATAGCACTTTGGCCAAACATAATTTGCCATTATGCTTTTAAAAGACTGTTTTCCACTGTAATGATAGTAACAGGAACTCTTAAACCTTCCTTATGCCACAGGATTAGTTTTATATTTTGATGAACAATGCCTTCTTTTTAGCTGCATTTGGAGAAATTAAACAAGGGAGAGAATGGCAGAAGAAAATATTACGGGGCCAATTTGAGTTTGGTTCATCCAGTATTTTAATATAAAACTTGTTGCAGACATGAACCTAGTCCTAATTTTCCTATCAAGAAGCTGAATTCAATTAGCATAGAAAAGGTCTTTCCAGCTCTCAAACATTTTGCCATAGTCCATCAAGTCATAGTCTTGGTCATCCCCCTTCTACCAGATTGGTCCTTTCTTCCACAGCATATTTGAATCCAGTCAAATGTGTAAAGGTCAAGTAAAGTCCAAAATGGCCAACAGAAGCAGTTTTCAGTAATTTTTTCTACTGACATGCACCTCCACTTTTTAAAATTTTTTTAAATTTTATTGAATCACCATGAGATAGTTACAAGCTTCCATGTTTGGGTTACAATCTCACAATGATCAAACACCCATCCCTCCACCAGTGCACATTCCCCACCACTGATATCCCAGGTATACCCCCCCTTTCCCAACTCTCCCTGCCTCCATGGCAGACAATATTCCCCATACTCTCTCTCTACTTTTGGGCATTATAGCTTGCAACACAGACACTGAGAGGTCATCATGTTTGGTCCATTATCTACTTTTGCATGCATCTCCCATCCCAATTGGTTTCTCCAGCCATAATTTTCTTAGTGATCCCTTCTCTATTTCATCTGTCTTCTCCCCTCCACTCATGAAGCAGTCTTCCAGCTATGGGGCAATCCCCCTGGCCCTTTTATCTACCGTCCTTGGGTGTCAGCCTCATGTGATGTTATTCTATACTCCACAAATGAGTGCAGTCCTCCTCTGTCTGTCCCTCTCTTTCTGATTCATTTCACTCAGCATGATACTCTCCATGTTTATCTATTTATACAAAAATTTCATGACTTCATCTCTCCTAACAGCTGCATAGTATTCCATTGTGTAGATGTACCAAAGTTTCTTTAACCATTCATCTGTTTTAGGGCATTCGGGTTGTTTCCATATTTTGGCTATTGTGAACAGGGCTGCAATAAATATATAGATACAGATGTCATTTTTACTGTGCTCTTTTGCATCCTCGGGATATATTCCCAGAAGTGGTATTGCGACACCCCCACTTTTGTTTGTGGGGGTGTCACAATATATTTTATATATATAAAATATTATATATTTTAATATACATAAGACACTTGAGAGCAAAATCATGTTTTATTTATATTTTCTTAACCGTTCTAAAATGAATTGGCCCCAGTCATTCTCTTTCATCTTTCTTTCCTTGTCTTTCCTTCTTTCTATCCATTTAAACATCCACTCATTCATCCATTTATTAGTCTACTATTCTTTTTAATTTTCTTTAGTTTTGGAGCCACACCTGGTAGTTCTCTAGATTTATTCTTGGTTCCACAATCATAATTACTCCTAGTGAGGCTCAGGGGACCATATGGGGGTTTGGGTATTGAACCCAGATGGGCTGCGTGCAAGACAAGCAACCTGCTCACTGTACTATCACTCCAGCCAGCCCAGTAATTTTTTCCATAACTACAATGAGTCATGATTTATGCTGAAGTTTGATATATGAAGATGAGACAGGCAGAGGTCTGGATCTTTAATGAGCTCAACATTTAGCAGTGGAGTCACTCTCATTAACAGAACATCAAAGTACAAAGGAATAAACAGTACAAATAAAGGTATATACAGAAGGTGGGGGGAAGATGCTAAAGTGATTCCACAAAGGAAAATAAGCCACAGACCAACAATGAGGCTTCAACTAAATTCTGCAGGATGAGTGAGAATGTTCTAGATAAGTTGGTGATAGGGGTATTCTAGCTGCAGAAAAGCAAGAAAAGAGGCAAACTGCAGACAATGGGGACTTTGCACCCCTGTGTGGGGGAAAGGTTCTCAGCAGGGGTGAACAGAGAGAGGGGTGCTGAACCCAGAAAGACAGCAACGTTGAGACCAATATTAGAGTTTGGACTTTATTTATTTATTTACTTATTTAGGCCTTCTAAGAGGTGCTCAGGAGATCTGGAGGCCCCAGTGGAATTCTTAGTGAACTAGGCCTGAAGTGCTGGGAATACCTCGGCCACTCCAGGATGCTTTAGGGGTGCCTGGCATGATGTTTGGGGACCATATGATGCTATGACTTATACTCAAACTGAGTGTATGCTAGGCACTGCCATAATCACTGTATTATCTCCTGGCTCTAAGTTTTACTTTATTTTTGTTTTTGATTTGGGGGCCACACCTAGCTGTGTTCAGGGCTTACTCCTGGCTCTGCACTCAGGGTTCACTCCTGGTGAGGCTTGGATAATCACATGTGGTGTCAAGGATAGAACAGCAGTTATACTATAGCTCCAACCTGCTTGGGATTCATTATACATACAACTGGTAATCGGGGGGAAAAAGCAGGATTATGTGCGATCAAATTCTTCACAAGATCCTTGACTTTAAGACTGTGATATAATGGCATTGCAAGGGATGAAGAAGAAAGTAAACAATGGGGAAAAGCCCAGAGGATAATTAGGAAGAAAACAATTCAACAGAGGCAATGACATCGATGATGCATTAGAAAAAAACTGAGAAATAGGTTGCCTACCTGTCTGTACTTCATAGCCACCCAGGGATAGACTGACAGTTCTATACTGATTTGAATATAGATAGAATAAAGCCAAACTCTATTAAGGTTTTGAGACTACACATATGCCTTCTCTATAGATATTGAGGTGTTCTCTTTAGGTACTGTTAACATGAAAAGAGCAACATTAATTTTCATCCTTGCCTAGAAATGCAAAAGAAGCAGATAGGGGCTCAGGGAAGCACCAGGGAGATCTAGACTAATGGGAAGATTCACAGTGAGTGTGTTTTGCAGAGTGGGTGTGATAGTGGTTAGTGAAAAAATAGTAGACCTATGAAACTTTCAAACAGTTAGCTTACTGTTAAAAACACTAATCAATCTACTGTTTGAAAATGAAAACATTTTTAAAATAGGCACATAATTAGTCTTGACACTTGTGAAAAAAAGCATCTCTATAATCTGACAAATTTAAAGTACACAATTTAGTCCAACATATCTCTAAAAATAGCTTAAACCAGAGGTGAAACAGAAATATTTTTTCCCAAAAAGAAATTTCCAGAGAAGCTTTTCTGTCCTGTAGAGTAAAGAAGGGAAATGAAGTCATCGCAAGCAAAAAGGAGGTAATACTTGGAGCAATGTTTTGTTATTTTGTTTGCAAGTAAAGCTGCTACTTAAAAGAGTAGAGTATACAATGGAATATTCTTCCATTTTAAAAAGAAGGAAATTCTGACATATCCTACATGGATGAACCCTGAGAACATTATGCTAAATGAAGTAAAGTCTGTCACCAGAGGACAAATAACGTACAAGCTTGTTGGTAGAAGGCACCTTAAAGAAGCCAATTCATGGAAAGAGGAAGCAGAATGTTGCTTGTCATAGGGTGGAAACAGATGGAATGGGGAGTTATTAGCTAGTTTCAGTACTGTAAGATGAAAGGAATCCTGGAGATTGATGGAGTGACATTGCATAACAAAGAAAAGGTAGTGTCACAGAACTATGTACTTAAGATTGGTTAAATGGCAAATGTTACCTAATGTAACATTTTAAAAAAATTTTTTAAAAGCAGATTTTTTTAAAAGCAGCTTATGATATACTCCTCTTTCTTTACAAGTTTCTTCCTAGGTAAGAATATTAACTTTAATGGCAAGGAATGGCTAACAAGTCTCTGATATCCTAAAGCTAATGTTCAAACTTCAAAAAAATTCAGGGATGCAGACAGTGTCTGATGAGGTGAGCTCGGAGACAGCACTATGTTCATCCAGAAACTCACATCTATCTTATCAGAAACACTCCTCTCATCTCTTTGAAAGTTAATCTAATGCCTCCATAAAACAATCTTTAAATATGGCTAATCCTAAATGGATCTGGCTGCAATGCTATAGGATTCCTCCTTAACTTTCATCACCTGCTCCGTTGGATTTCCAAAGAATAACACACTCCTTTGTGTAATCATCTGGACTCCAAAATTTTGCAGAAGTAGAGGAAATAATATCAAGAGTTAAATGCTTTCTCTCTATATATATATACACACACATATATCTTTCACATCTTAATTTTTATTAGAAAAGATTGATTTGTGTCACATAATTATTCAAAAGAGAAACTTCTTACCCCAGGGTCAGGTACACATTGGTTAAATCTTCTAGACTCAGCAAAATATGTAGAAATGTGCCATTAAGATATTTCAAGAAAAGTTCTTGAAAAAAGGTTAAATTAACTCATGGCCCTCCAGTTACTACTAAGACATAGTCACAATGAGGAATGCATTCAAATTCTGTACTTTCCACATAAGCGTCTTAGATGCAATCAGTGGGCCGTCTTTCGCCTCACCCATGTTCCTACTGAAGTTGCTTTGACTCTCTAAAACAGTGCTCACTACCTCTGTCTTCTGCTTATCACTTCTTAAATGTCTGTCTAACTGACTGGAATGTAAACAACATGGGTCAAGGACTTATGTCTTGATAATCTTTGTATTCTTTGTTGCGCCCCATACAGCAGAGGTACTAAATATTCTTTCATAATAGACTTTAGTCAAAAATAAATTCAACATCCAAAACATTTAGATTTTTGGAGAAGACATTATGTGCAGTGCATTTCTACTTCTTAGATGCAATTGGTATAATAATGGAGCAAATAATTGTATATATATATATACATGAAAGTATACTCCCCTTTCATGATAATATGTACCAGTAGGGGTGACTTGGTATTAAGTAGGAGTCATCTCTTAGAGTACAGCCTTACCAAGTATGTGACCATGAGCAAGTCACATAACCTCTCTATCTATACCTCCATCTCCTGGTTTGAAATAGAAATAATATGTTCTCCATAGATTTTTCTAGGATGATTACATGGGGAGGGGTGTACATAAAGTGCTTAGCCATTATTTCCATCATTGAATGCTACTGAATAAAAAAAATCAATCATTAATGTCTCTATGAATCTAGTTACAAAGAATGGCTTTTGATTACAGCAGCTTTTTGAAGCAGCAGGTCAAGTGCCCCATCCCTTTGTTTAGGGAGCTGAAGTGCATGAGGCAACTTTTCCAAGACAGTCACACAGCAGAGATGAGCTTGAAGGAAAATGTGAATTCTGAACAATGAGAAAGGAAGAAAAGCAATAGCAGTCACCATATAGTCCTTGCCTGGGAGGAAAAGCTGACAAGACAAAGGAAAGAAGAAAGACAACAAGGGCTGGTACCGACAGCCCACAGTGCTTTCAGATCAATAAAGCTCCAGTTAAGATGGCGTCCCACCGTGAGTGCCTGGAAGACCATTCCAGAAGCCCCTCAAGTACAGGTCCATGCCAATTGCTTCTGGCGGCATCCAAACTGTTATCTACTGTTAACGATAGTAAAACAACAAGGCATGTGTCTGGGAAAAAAAATGGCCTGTTGTTAGTGAACAGAAAGCCTTTTATAGAGAATTGTGATACTCAGGAGCAAACACACCACCACAGAAAATCACCCCAAGCCATCTTTTACAAAGCTTGGCATCCATTCAATAATGGATGAAGAAATCCTAAATCACTAAACCAAACAGATACTCCTCCCAAGGCAGTGAAAAAACAAGGGACCAAATGAGACCGTAAACGCATGTGGTCCAGATTTCTAAAGCCACGAGTGAAAATTACTGACAGACACTTAAATGTGAAAAGCTGAATTCACAGCCCTGTACCTGTGGGCAGCCAGGTCTCCTGCCAAGGGCTGCTCTTAAAAAGGCTTCTTTCAAAAGCAGCAAGGAAGGGACAAGTGGCATCCTGTTTAGGTCCTATAGGCAGTACATGTAACTCAAGACATCTTTGTGCAGTGCTCACCATGATACAGCTCACAGGCCCAAACTGCTTCCTTATGTTAGATTTTAATTTTTATATTTTTTTGAGAAAGCGTTATGCTCTCAGCTATAATACAGGATATTTAAACACAACGTGAACAGGAATCAAAGCAACCACCGTATTCCATTTCTCCTCACATCTTCTAGGTATGTAGAGCCTCAAAGCTGAACATTGTGCAGCCATTCAAAGACGTGTTTACAAAAAGTGTGTAACGACACGGGAAATTTTATATAATGCAAAGTGAAAAAGAGACATCATTATGTGTGCGAAAACAATTTTGTGTGTGGTATGATCTCAACCAGTTTAAAATGTATGGCAAAAGGGCTGGAAGAAAATACCCCAAATTAAGCCAACAGTGGCTACCCCAGGGTTGTTGAATTATAGTGATTTGTACTGTCTTTTCTATTTTTTATTTCCAGTGTGTCTACAAACCAGTTATTACTTTTATCAGAAAATTAGGTTTCAAGAAAATGACACTAACAACTAGAAAGGATGACCTACATTATTAATGTTTTCTCATAAGGTCTGACTTAATTTGCAACACCTCCTAACTAAAAATCTCCTGCAGCTTTCATTAGTGTCGGTATAGTTCCTTTTACAAGTCATTAGTAAGGGTATTAACACATCAAATATAAAATGAGTCATGATGGCAACTCACAAGACACCACCCATATAGAGCATTCCCTACCATTTATCATCACCCCTTCCTTATAGTTATTCATAAATTCATAGCCCATATGACTAAAATAAAGTCATCCCAAATCAATGTGGCCCCAAACAAAGGCATTCGAGCATCTTATCAAATGTTTTCAAAGTCAGAAAAGGTCTTTTTCTTTCTTTTAATCAAACCCATGAAGTCTTCTAAGTGGTAAAGGCCCAGGGTGGGGGAAGTCACGTTTACTTTATAGTTGCTCTTACATGTATGATCAAAGACAATGCTTCTAGGTTCCTTATTTCTCAGTATTTGAAGTACTGATCTAAGGGGTATGATCTATTTGTGTGAGGTCCATTGCTTACTTATTCTCAATTTTCAATCAATTCCGCAGTACTTTATAAGCAAAAGATCCTTTAAGCACTTTTGTGATTGTTTCAGTATCTCAAAAAGAACAATAGGCATGATGAAAAACAGACACCCCCCCAAAAAATTCTGATTTTCTTTCTTTCTTCCTTTCTTCCTTCCTTTCTTTCTTTCTTTCTTTCTTTCTTTCTTTCTTTCTTTCTTTCTTTCTTTCTTTCTTTCTTTCTTTTTCTTTCTCTCTTTCTCTCTTTCTCTCTCTCTCTCTTTCTCTCTCTTTCTTTCTTTCTTTCTTTCTTTCTTTCTTTCTTTCTTTATCTTTCTTTCTTTTTCTTTCTCTCTTTCTCTCTTTCTCTCTCTCTCTTTCTCTCTCTTTCTTTCTTTCTTTCTTTCTTTCTTTCTTTCTTTCTTTCTTTCTTTCTTTCTTTCTTTCTTTCTTTCTTTCTTTCTTTCTTTCTTTCTTTCTTTCTTTCTTTCTTTCTTGCTTTATGGGTCACACCTGGCAATGATGCAGAGAGGTGACTCCTGGCTCTGCACTCAGGAATCACCCCTGGCGGTGCTCAGAGGACATTATGGGATGCTGGGAATCGAACCTGGGTTGGCCAAGTGCAAGGCAAATGCCCTACCCGCTGTACTACTGCTCCAGCCCCAAATTCTGATGTTCCATTCTTTCTGCTATTACTCTTACAAACTATTTACTTAGCACATCATAATCTAAAACTCACACAGATATCACAGCTATGTTCTTTTTCTAGCTATTTGACAACCAACTTTAATGAGAACACACTTTAACTGTGCTCCCTTTAAAAAACGAAGCCCGACTCTTAAATTTGTTTTTGGAGCACTCCTGCTGGGACTCAGGGTTTACTTATTCCTGGCTTTGCACTCAGAAATTACTTCTGGAGGACTTGAGGGACCATTATGGGATGCCAGGGATTGAACACGGGGAAGCTGCATAAAAGGCAAACGCCCAACTCATTATACTATCACTCTGGCCCCAAAGCCTGTCTTTTTAAAACTAGGGATCAGGTTTGGCACAGGAATAGGACAAAGACACTTTAAGTACAATTTTTTTTGTAGAATAGTTCTGGTCTGCTCAAGCCAAAGTTCAATTCGGTCTGTGCTTGACCGTCATTCATATTAATCCATTCATTGATTTAAACTTCTGTTTAATAGCATGTTTCTGAAGAAATAAACAACATTCTTAGACTGTAAAATTATCTTTAGGGTACCTTATAAGGTTGTTTGGTTTGGCTTGGGGGCCACACCCCATGGTGCTTGCATTTCACTCCTGGAAATGCTTAAGGGGACCGTGCTATGAATGGCTCAAACCGGACCTCCTACATGCAAAGCATGTGCTAAGCCCATTGAGCTAGCTCTCTAGCCCATCTCATGAGGCAATATGTATTATGTATTACAATATTTTATAACATTCTATGCCTATTTATATAATATATAAAATAATATTATAATCCCTCTTGAGCCCACCTCATGAGGCAATATATATTATATATAATATTATATAAAAATATATTTTGTAATCAGAGAGAGAGAACGAAAGGGAATACCCTGCCATAGTGGCAGTTTGGGGTGGGGGGAGACAGAACTGGGGAGGGTGGGAGGGATGCTGGGTTTACTGGTGGTGGAGAACGGGCACTGGTGAAGGGAAGGGTTCTCGAACTTTGTAGGGGGAAACATGAGCACAAAAATGTATAAATCTGTAACTGTACCCTCACAGTGATTCACTAATTTAAAAAAATTAAAAATATATATATTTTGTATATAGGTAATATATTATATAAGATATACTATTAGATATAATATATATAATATATTGCCTCATGAGGCAAATTAGACCCTCACCATATAGAAAAACGATATAAGTATCATTACTCATTTCACTTATTCTCATTTTCCTAGACTATTTTTCCCCATTCTCCTATTTCTTCATGACAAACAGAAATACACAAAAACCACACAAAATAAAGAGGAAGAAAACCCTCATTTAAAAAAAAACCATGATTTTCTGGATATATTTTAAAGGTATATCTTGGTTTCTATGGTGGCTAGGGAAGACAATGTGTGTAGTAAAATATTCCAACTGATGTGCATTCTGGTCTTGAGAAATTCCTTGTACTTTTCTATTACAATGGAGAATGTTCACGTCAGTGCTCTCTACTTTGTGGGTTTGATTTCTCTTTGTGTCTTCCACAAAGACTCACTATAGGCTCCACACAGGAAAAACAATACAGATTCATGGAAAATGGTGACAAAAGAGAACAAAGACTAGGAATAGTACTTCTGTACTGTACTTTTTAACTCATTCCTTACTCTCGAGTTATTATACATATTCTATTTTAGATAGATACATTCTTCAGATGGTTATCCATCTACAGGAATTTCAGTGATGGGTTTTCCCCCCACATATTCCTAGTCATAGGAGAGCGGAGAGTTTCTCAGTCTTTAGAATGTGTTACTCCTCCACCTATCACCTAGAAACCTATCACCATGTATCAAAGGAAATGGGACTCCTCTTTTTTCAACCATCAATGAGACCATCAAAGCTCACACAACTTTTCATTTTCTCATGGACTCAGTTTAGCCATTTTCCCTTTGCCTTAACAACCAGAGTTACTCCATGGGTCCTGATTTCTAGTTTCTTGATCATCTGCATTCACTGTGTTTTGTCACCACCTCTGAGGATAATACCCCTGCCTCTTTCTAGTCACTCAATGTTACAGCAAAATGTTCAATGTTATGACAAAAAGCTATGCACTGGAAACTTCATTTCATACAGTTACTAGAGTAAAATCAGAATTGCATATCACAAAAACAAGCTATTCTATGGCTCCATAAAACTATTTTATATTAGTTGGAAACTTTAAAAACTCATTCCCTAGACCCAGCAGTATCTCTTTTAGGCTCTCAGACTTTTCTTGAGACCTGCCATCACATATGGAGACGCCTTTTAGTCTCTTCTGCTTAATGATATATGTCTAAAGATTCTGATTGGAAGCTCCTGGAGTTGCCATGAACAACACAATTATACCAAAATGTCAGTGATCCTATAACCACTGATTGGCATATATATTACAGCAAGGTCATCCATCAATTATATTCTCTCACCTCTGTAAATAGACACTGTAACATGTATGCCTTAGATGGATTACTCACATTTCTGGCTAGTTTCTTAATAAGTCTCTTCTGAATAGAAAAGCAACAGTAAAATTTGTTGTTGCATTTCCATCACTGAAAAAAAACTGGATTCTAAATTATGAAAAATTCTTCTTTCTCTGATTCTGACAATTCCTAAGTAAAGGGGGGGTATTGGGGTTTGAAATAAAAAAAAACTAAATCTAAAATTGGACATATGCAATGGATAATGTCACCAGCTCTCCTAATGCAGTGGCTAGAGAGCTATTCTAGGATCAGACCTCTTTTTTTGGGGGGGGGGCTGGGGGTGGTGACATCATCTGGAGATGCCTAGAGGTTACTACTGGCTCTGAACTCAGGAATTAAACTCCTTGGGGTGCTCAAAGGACCATCTGGGATGGCAGGGACTAAACCTGGGTCAGCCATTTGCAAGGCAAGGACCCTACCCTCTGTACATACCATTTCTCTAGTATCAAAAGTCTTTACATCATTTCTCTCATTATCAGTTGTGTTAATAGCCAAGGAAAGGTGCTCAAGAAGTTTAAGCAAAGCTGCTTGTAGAAGAAAAAGAAAATGAGAAGCCCAACTAAGAAGTCAAAAAAAAAAAAAAAGACTGAGCAGATGCTACCCAAACAAATGGAGCAAAACATATTAAAATCACTGGTGGGTGAAAATGCTTAGCAAGTTAAAGAAGAAAACAGAAAAACAGAAAATGAGGCAGTAAATCCATCTTTACCATTTTGAACTTCTTCATCGTAAATGAGAAAAACAAATACAACTTCTGCATGATGGAGACCCCTAATATCTGTCTCCAGTTTCCTAAACATTGCACCTCCTGTTCTTAAGAGTTCACAGATAAGTTTAATTGAGGGGGCACTCCTGTGTTAGAGGCCATCCTTGAAATGGTTTAATTGAAAATGCCTTTTGATGCTAAAGTGGCTTTTAAGGCAATTCTGACATACTTAATTTGTGAAGTGTTCATTTTATAGCTCAGGTCGAGAAAGAAAAGCCTCTACTAGGGGCTTATGGAGGGGTTATTGTGTGTGTTCTTCTATTTGTTTCCAGAACATTTATGGGAATACATTTATATGAAATCTGCCCTCTAATATTAACAATGTGAGTTGAAATTAAGGCTGTCATCTTGTTCTTTTTAAATGTCCTCTAGTGTCACAGGAAATACTAAATAGGCTGCTTAGTGACTGAACAATTTCTGCATTCTAAACTCAATAAAAGATATATCACCAATCAATGTAAATTGGAAAACCCATGTTTTTAAGTGGCCAGCATTACTGTTCCTCAAAGAAAACTAGGTTTAGATCTTAGGGCTCCTCTATTCAAAGTACTTATGTGAATCAATTACTATATAACCTTATTTACTGAGTTTGATTTTCATCCTACTTGAGAGAAGCTAATCTTAACTAAACCACATGAAGGGAATGGGGAAGAAATAGTACATTTCAGTAAGGTATTGTAAATAAAAGAACTTGACCTTTTATTGGAGAATATGTCTAGACTTGAAATTTTAGAATGCACAACTTTTAAAGTATAATAAAATTTACTTCTCGAGAAAATTACCAAGTTTCCACAGAGTATTAAACTTACTCCATCCCACTGAAACTCAGTTCTCTAGAGTATAATTTTACAACCAGAGAGAAAACGGCAATCTAGAGACATGAGCATGATCTTTTTTAAGGCTACACTAAAACCTTGAATCTTGCAAGAGCATTTGAAAATCCCAGGATTATAAACATTCTGTAATAACTATGCTGCAACGTAATGTAAGTACAGAACAAAACCTTTGGCCTTGGAATACAAAAGCAATTACCAAATGCTCTGGGAAGGGGAGGAAGAAAGAAGCCCGGATTGGAGATAACACAGGACAGTGGTGGGGTATTGTGGGTATTTTGGCATTTGTGGAGTGCAGTAATTTCATCTAACTATGCCATTGACACTATTGAAACTACCTAAACTATAACCAAAAAATACTGTATGGAGAGAGCCACAATAAATACTTACAGATACTCCAATTCACCCCACTAAAGAGTAGCAACTGAATCAAGTAAATAGCTCTGCAAATAAGGTACAAAAGGAAGAATTTTTATTTCTTATCCCAAAGGAATTCTAGAGCAGAAGGTGAGGAGGGAAAAATCAATCATAACTGAGGATTTCCCCATGACAAAAGCTGAATCAAGTGCCATCACTTGGATTAACAATAGCGCAAAAGAGAAATTTCATCTGTTCTGAAAAGGACTGCTTTCAATCGATCTACTCACCGTATACCTTTAGGTGGAGCTGAACATTCTTGGTCACCATTGAACTGCTACCAGCAATCAAACTCCTGGGTTCCCCACCCACCTTTTCTTTTGGCGATTTCAGGAAAAGGGGTGACTGGTCCTTTCTTTAAGTAACTTGCAACCTCTTCGTATTGTGTGGCTGAATGAGCTAGTTAGTGGGAATTATCAGACAAAATACTTGGCCCCAACTCATCACACTAAAAAGAATAATATCATTTCCCCTTTAGTGATGGGGAGTTCAACCACACATTAAACAAACACTAATTCTGAAAGAAATGTAAAACTTCTTCCAAAAAATCATAACAATTTGAAGTGTTTTTTAAGCAAGTGAAGAAGTACAGAAGTGGGGGCCTTGGGCATTGGCACTGCTGGTGGGAATTTAAAACAATGTGACTACTATGAAAAACAGTATTGGAGTTGTTCAAAAACTTTAAAATATGGTGATTCTATGACCCAGAATCGCAGTTCTAGAGATATACCCCAAAGAACTGAAAGCAGGGATTCAAACAGATATTAGTATGCCAAAGTCCGACGCAACATTATTCACAATAGCCACACATAGTGGGAACAAATTTAATGTCGATGCATGCATATAGACATATGTCTATATAATTTTTCATGTTACAATATCTATGACATATCAATATTATTCAGCCATAAAAAAGGAAAGAAATTCCAACTCATGCTATAAGAAGAATGAGCATTTAAGACATTATGCCCAATAAAATAGCAAGGCACAAAAGGCAAAGTTTTTAATTTATTTTTTTTAATTTAGGCTCCATGATTTGCAAAGGCGTCCATGATAGAGTTTCAGGCATACAGTGTTCCAACACCAATCTCAAAATCAGTATGAACTTCCCTCTAACCTCTACTAATATCTCTAGGTTCCCTCCCACCCTAACCCCCAGCCCATCTCCTTAACAGATACATTTTTAGGTTTAAATATGGTAGTTTGTTTCTTATGCTTATAATGGGGTTAGAACTGTGGTTCAGATAAAGACATATATTACACCTTTACACCACTGATATCTCCAATATCCCTGACCCTTGCTCCTGCTACCTCCTGTCTGCCTCTTCTTGCTTCCCTCTCCATTTCTCTCCTTCCCTGGCCTTTTCATTTCTGTAATCTAGGGCCAAGGGCTTGCCCACCTTTGATGCCTTCCAGTCCCTTATCATGTTATTCTATGTACTGGAGAAAAGTGAGAACATCTGGTATTTGTCCTTCTTCTGATGTACTTCACTTAACATGATATCCTCCAGTTCCATCAAGTTGCAGGAAATTGCATGACTTTATGGCTCTTTACAGCTGCAGAGTATTCCACTGTGCATATGTACCACACCTTCATTATCCACTCATCTGTTGCTGGACTTGGGTTGATTCCCTATCCGAGCTATTGTGCTAACTGTTGTAATAAATCTTTGTTATATTGCAAAGGGGCAGCTTTTAATAACTGTACTTCTATGAGCTATCTAGAATAGAGAAATTTCTATAGACAGAAAGTAGAATGGAAATTGATGGGGACTTGGGGAAATAAGGAATGAGTGGTTTTTTAAAATTTATCTATTTTTTTTTTGTTTTGGAACCACACCGAGCTGTGCTCAGGGATTACTCCTGGCTCTGTGCTTGGGTATCAATCAAAATGGTGTCTGGGGGACCATATGCAGTGTTGAGGATAAAACCAAAATCAGTCACGTGTGAGGCAAGTATTTAAGTCTCTGGGCCCAGGAGTGTTTAATGGGCAGAGAGACGGATTAGGGAGATAGGTAGTGATGGCTTGTACAACAATATGAGAGTACTTAACACCACTGAATTGTTTTACTTCAAATTGATAAAGTGGCATTATACATATTTTATCACAATAAAAATTCTCTATTTTTACAAGAATCCACAGAAAGCCATTAATGGGGCTTTCCACTGGAAAGTAAAGCTGACTGTATGGAATTGCGAAGGTTTTGTTTTCGTTCTACTGAAACTGCTAAACATGCACTAGGGTTACTTTCATGAAAATAAAACCAGACAAAATTAAGTCAGCCTTTAACCCAGAAAGCCTCTTTGAAAAGTTTAGCTTAAGGAGTGTTGGGAGAGAGTACAGTGATCAGGAACAACGCCTATCGTGTATTTGACCTGGGTTCAATCCCTGACACCACCCGTTTCCCCGAGCGTTGCTGAGTATAACTTTGGAGTTCCATGAGCATTGCTGGGTGGCCCCTCCCCTACCACATTTCTGCCTAAGGAAATAATCGGGGAAAGTACAGTGATGCATATACCAGAAAGTTGAGCACAACATTAAAAACGTGGAAGCAACCTATGTAGTTGTCGAATGGGGCTGGTTTCATAAATTGCGGTTCATCTTTATAATGGAGGCTCACTCTCAAGATAACTATGCAAGAACCTAACAGAAAAGGGAGGCTCAGGGCTGGAGGGTAGGGCATTTGCCTTGCCTGCGGCCGATCCGGGTTTGATTCCCAGCATCCCATATGGTCCCCCAAACACCGCCAGGAGTAATTTCTGAATGCATGAGTCAGGAGTAACCCCTGTGCAACGCTGGGTGTGACCCAAAGAGCAAAAAAAAAAATTAAAATAAGGGAGCTTATATGGTGGTAAGTTAAAATTTAAAAAAAGGCAACATTCAATGAGTGCCTTCTGTGTCCTGCCTGCACATTCAGACTGGGAAAATGTCTGGATATATATATATATATACACACACAAATACACATACATATACATATATGTGTGTATGAACACACACATACATATGTATATGTGTATATATATATATATGTAAAGTGGCACTATGGTTGCTGGTGGATAATAGGATTAAGGGCAATTTCTATGTATTTATTCACATTCCTGATTTTATTATTCTCCTGATTCTGTAAAAGACTTGATGTTCCAACAAGTAATCCACAAGGCTCAGAGAGTGCAATGGGGGGCTTCTGGCCTCACAGAACCTGTGAGGGTCGTTGGCCCATCTCCAGCTTCCAAGAGAGCCCAACAGCATCACTCAGACAGCTCTGTATCTCACATCCCGGTCCCTCATGCATGCACTCCCTTCCCCAAAGAAGTCACCATGAGAATTGTGCATGGATTTCTACTTTTCTGAACTCAGACTGATGCCATTCAGTCAGCAGCAGCAGCCCCTCGAAGCTATCTGACAACTGGAAACTTCTCTCCCACGGCTGCAGATGAATGTATCTTTATTTCAGACAGCCGCTGCCTGTACTCACCCCCTTTCAGGCAAGCAGCAGGCGCCAGAAAAAAAACCAAACTTTCCAAGGACTTTTCCTACTCTTAAAATAACGTGCTAAAGGTGCTCTTTTTTTATCTGAGCTATTTTCTTTTTTCATACCTTTACAAATAATACAAATTAAAACCAAGAGAAAAGGTATACGCAAAGGTCCGCCTTTCCTAGGTGTCATCAGATTTCCCCTCTCAAAGTTGCTGTTTTTTAAATAAGGTCAGGAACATGGAAGCTATCTGACACAGTGCAAGACTTACTTCTCCTGTGGTTTATTTAGAGCTTTTATTTCACGTTTTGAAAATGATAAACTTCTGCTTTGGGGCAGGCAAACATGAACAACTCACAGAGAGAAATAAACTTTACTGGCAAACTGTTAGAAAATCAAGTAATTCCATCTTTTCCTTACTCTATGTATGAGCAAATTAATATGCATACTCAAGAGTACTAAGTTTGCAGAATTATCTTTCCCTCTACTAAAAAATAACAGCTCAACGGCAGCACTCAGAAATCACTACTCACAGCTTCTCCATTCATAAAGGAAAACTCCAGAAGCCCATGCCTGTCAGGAGCGAAGTGCTACATCGCTGGCTTTCTCTGCATGGACAGACTCCTGTCTCCTACATTAACCTGAAGAGCAAGCTGAATTTGTTTACTGCACAAACATCTGTAATTGCTAAACATCTCTGTGACATGGTGTAACAGTTACTGCTTGTGCAAACTGCCCATCTAAATTACTCTCTGCAGTGCAGAGCACATAAAAAGCCAAGACACAGAGAAATTGGAAACATATGTAAAAATTAATGGTAGAATTGACCAGAGGTGGGGAGGAGGGGAACAAAACAGCTAAATAGTTCCAGTGCACCATCTGAACTTTAGAAAACAACCTTCCACTTTAAAGTTTCCTCGTTAGCATACCACAGTTCCCCCTCTGAAGGGATCCTAGCTGGCGCGTATATACACTGTTCTTACCCACTGAGGCAAACCTATTCTAAGTCATGATACAAAACAGTCTAGATACGATACAAGCTAAAGCGATTATTACAACTCTGAGAGCAAGAAAGTAAGCAAGTGAGCAAGAGAGAGAGAGAGAGAGAGAGAGAGAGAGAGAAATTACCTCTTCTCCCATCATGCAGCCAGTCTCTTCCCTTCAATTTGAAAAGGTCCTAGAACGAGCCTGGGACCCTCCTACTTCCTTCCAACAGCCAAAGGCATGGAGCCTGAAGGACCCAGCCTAATCCTGACTCATACTTGGGACCAAATGAGCAATGGGGAGAACAAAGCTGACATTTGTTTATGGCTCAGGAAGCCAGGCTCGATTCATGGCTTGGGTGACTTGAAGAGGAGTCCTCCTCCCTCGCCTGCGTGGCTGCAGAAATCGTGGCTGCCTCCTGGAACCCACAGGTGTGACCACAGGGACAAGGAGAACAAGGAGAACACTGAAGGACCCTGCCACTGCGTTGGTTTTAAAATGTCAGAAAGAAAAGGGGGGAAAAAACCCACTATCTTTCAACAAATATTATGTCTGGGGAATGAGAGCGAGCTAACCATGGTTCATGGAGATGTCAATCACACAAATGCCTGTATTTTAGCAAAAAAAAAGTTGTCATTCTACATACAGTTTAAAAAAGAAAAAAGAAAAAGGAAGGAAATGCGGCACTGATTTATGTAAGTATTTCCCCATAGGAAAAATACAGTAAGATCTTTCCAGTCACATTACACATAGTATCCTATTTGAAAGGTTATATTTGGATTTTTGATTGGTTTTTGGGGGGCCACACCTGACAGTGCTCAGGGGCTACTCCTAGTTGTGCTCAGAGGACCATAACCAAGCCTCCAGCAATCTTCGCATGCCCTCGGACTATAGAACTATCTTTCCAGCCCCTATTTAAAAGTTTAAATACAAATATTGTGTTTTTCCCAAATGAGTTTCTATTAAATGGCTACATTACTAAAACCTGAGCCCACTAGTTGAGAGTTCAAAACTCTATAACAAGAGTGTTTAAGAATAAAATTCCAGCTGGACTACTTCCTGGTCATGTGATTTTTTTTTTAAACAACTTGTTAAACTTCTGCTCACCTCAGTTTCGTTATCTACAAAATGGGAATAATTGTAGTGACTGTCTTGAGGTTAAATACAGAAGTTATGCAAGGCATTATAAAAGGGCCAGACATACAGTAAGCACCCAATTTACCATTCTAGCAAATCCAGGTAACATCACCAAACAGGATATGAAATCTACAGCTTCTAGGCTGCAGAGCTAGTTCAGTAAGTTGAGTGCATACTTTGCATGCAGGAGGTCTGGGGTCACCCCCCAGAATGACATGGTCCCCTTATCACAAAGCTGGGAGAGTAGCCGCTGAGAATTTCCAGATGTGGCTCTAAAAAAACACAAATAACACCAAACACAAAACAAACAAAAAACCCAAGTCAGAAGCATCTTCACATTACCACAGTCATGTGAACTTAATACTTAAACTCAGATGAACAAATTCACTTATTAACTATGGTAAATTTTTTAATTAAACTAATTTAGAAACCATTTATGCAATGTTTATGAACCACGTACAGTAATTCCAATTCTGGAGGGGGTTTTGAATAAGATGTTCTTCCAGTCCTTAAGAAACCTGCAATCGACTTTGGTAAATAAGATATGGATTCTATTTATATATCTCACAAGAAAGCCAATGTGAGACATGTCACTAGGCTGTAGATGGCAAGCATGATACAAGTGCTACAGAACTAGTGGTGGGAATTTAGAGGACAGATAAAATATCATGTTATCAAATGCTAATTGGGATGGGAGAGTAGAGACAAATTGCTTGTATAGAAGAATGCCAAATAATTTATCGATACACTCTGCCCTTTAAAAGGGTGCATTTCACATCAAAAAGAACAAGAACAAACAGTGCTGGCACAGACATGGGGGGAAAGGGATTCTCTTTCATTGTTGGTGGGAATGCCAACTGGTCCAGCCTTTTTGGAAAACAATATGGGCATTTCTTCAAAAACTAGAAATTGAGCTTCCATATGACCCCGCAATACCACTTCTGAGTATATATCCTGAGGGTGCAAAAAAGCACAGAAGAAATGACATCTGAACCTGTATGTTCATTGCAGCACTGTTCACAATAGTCAGAATCTGGAAACAACCTGAGTGCCCAAGAACGGATGCCTGGTTAAAGAAACTTTGGTACAGCTACATAATAGAATACTATGCAGCTGTTAAGAAAGATGAAGTCACGAAATTTGCTTATAAGTGGATCATCATGGAGAGTATCATGCTAAGTGAAATCAGTCAGAAAGAGAAGGGCAGACATAGAATGATTGCACTCATTTGTGGAATATCACTGTCACTGTCATCCCGTTGCTCATCAATTTGCTTGAGCAGGCACCAGTAACGTCTCCAGTGTGAGATTTGTTGTTACTGTTTTTGGCATATCAAATACGCCATGAGTAGCTTGCCAGGCTCTGCCGTGCGGGTGGGATACTCTCAGTAGCTTGCCAGGCTCTCCTAGAGGGGCAGAGGAATTGAACCCAGTCGGCCGCACACAAGGCGAATGCCCTACCTGCTGTGCTATCAAAAATAACATAATATGAGACTGACACCCAAGGGACAGTCATAATGCTCCACAGTTGGAGGGCTGCCTCATGAGCTGGGGGAGAAGGCAGCTAGAATAGAGAAGGGATCACTAAGTCAATGATGGTTAAAGGGATCATTCAGGATGGGAGATGTGTGCTGAAAGTAGATAAAGGACCAAACATGACAGCCACTCAGTATATATATTGCAAACCATAATGCCCCAAAATAAAGAGAGACTATGGGATAAACTGTCTGCCACAGAGGCAGGGGGAGGGTTAGGATTAGAAGGATACTGGAGACATTGGTTGTGGAAAATGTGCACTAGTGGAGGGAATGGGTGTTCGATCATTGTATACTGAAACTCAAACATGAAAGCTTTCTAACTGTATCTCACGGTGACTGAATTTTTTTAAAAAAAGAGAAAAAATAAAATAAAAGGGGGCATTTAACATATTACTCCTTAAATGTGAGGTGCAAGTAGATCTCTGTCCAACAGAGCTGAAGATAGACAAAGAAAGATAACAAAACAACTTTATGTCATGCATGCTAATGAGCACTACCTCGACAAGTAGAAGCAAGGGCAACCTCAGTGCTGAGAATTTGTGCTGATGGCACGGCATGTACCACTGATGCTACAGGATCAGTGCTACCCTTCACTTCTTTTTTTATTATTGTTATTTTTATTTAGTGAGTCACAGTGAGGGTACAGTTACAGATTCATACATTTCATGCTTGTTTTTCCCTCATGCAGTGTTTGGGAGCCCATCCCTCCACCAGTGTCCATTCTCCACCACCAATGAACCCAGTATCCCTCCCACCCCCACTTCCGTCCCCCCAACCCCACCCCGCCTCTGTGGCAGGGCATTCCAATTTGTTCTCTCTCTCTCCTTTTGGTCTGCAATAGGGGTATTGAGTGGCCTGTTGTGGTCTGCAATAGGGGTATTGAGTGGCCATCATGTTCAGTCACTAGTCCACTTTCAGCATGCATTTCCCTTACCACGAAGGATCTCCAATCACATTTTATTTGGTGTTTCTCCATTTGGTATGACTTTCCCCCAGCGTGTGAGGCCAAGTTCCAAGCTATGGAGTCAACCTCCTGGTATTATATACTACTATTCTTGGGTATTAGTCTCCTACTCTGTTATTTTATATTCCACAAATGAGTGCAATCTTTCTATGTCTGTCCCTCTCTTTCTGGCTCATTTCACTTAGCATGATACTTTCCATGTTGATCCACTTATATGCAAATTTCATGACTTCATCTTTTCTAACAGCTACATAGTATTCCATTGTATAGATGTACCAGAGTTTCTTTAACCAGTCATCTGTTCTTGGGCACTGGGGTTTTTTCCCAGGTTCTGGCTATTGTAAACAGTGCCGAGATGAACATATAAGTGCAGATGTCATTTCGACTATACTTTTTTGTTTCTCCAGGATATATTCCCAGAAGTGGTATTGCTGGATCAAATGGAAGCTCAATTTCTAATTTTTTGAGAAGCGTCCATATTTTTTTCCAATGGGGCTGGACCAGTCGGCATTCCCACCAGCAGTGTAGGAGGGTCCCTTTCTCCCCACATCCTCTCCAACAGTGGTTGCTTTTGTTCTTTTGGATGTGTGCCATTCTCTGTGGTGTGAGGTGCTACCCTTCACTTCCATTGATCTTCCTCCCCAAATCTACCACTTCAGGCTAACCATGACAAAAATAAATCTGCCAATTTATAGAGAGTCTGCAGAATTTTCAGTTATTAAAAAAATGGCAAGTCTAAGAGTTATAGGCAAGAGGGTTTATGGAGGTAGGGTGATTAAGTCTAACAGGCTAGCCTAGAACAGAACAAAGACTGTATCACTGTCATCCCGTTGCTCATCGATTTGCTCGAGCGGGTGCCAGTAACGTCTCCATTTGAGACTTGTTGTTACTGTTTCTTGGCATATCGAATACACCACGGGTAGCTTGCCAGGCTCTGCCATGAGAACAAAAACACTGGGTAAATATTAGGAAGTCTGAATAAAGTATGGATTCTAGTTAGCACTCCTGTATTGGCTCACTAATTCTCACAAACATACCATACTAACGTAAGATGTTAACAACGGAGGAAATTTAATATAGAATATGCAGGAACTCTGTATTATCTTTATAACCTTGCTATAAATCTAAAACTATTTTGTGGGAGGGAAAAAAACTCAGGGATTATACCTGGCTCTGTGCTCAGGGAACTTTGTGGTACCTAGTATTAAACCCAAGCCTCCTACATGCAAAGCATGCATTCAGCCCATTGGGCTATCACTCTGACTCTAAAAGTACTGTCAAACATTTTTAAGTGACATAAGTCTGAATACATAAATATCAATGAATATATAAGTATATATGTGTGATTTAGAGACATACCTGAATTATTTTGAGTATATACATATATGTGTGTTTAATAATGCCCTACCACTTAATTTTTCACAACGACATCTGCATCTTTAGCATATCTGTTAGCAAAAATCACCCAATGCTGACTCCAGGCTTTTTGTTTTCCATGATAGACAAAAGAGTTTTCTTTGAAAGGAAACTTGGCTCTTTGGTGATTTCTGCTGCCAATCCTGGCTACAGTGGCTCAACTCAAAGAGTGTGCATGAGGTGGGTCCATCTGCCCCTTTCCAAGAGCTACTAGAATTTCCTGGTGCCTGGCCAATTAGTCATCAACCACGGAGCCCCAGGGCTGGCAACTCTCCCAGCTACTTCTGCTCCTATCTCTAGTCCTCAATGCCCAGTGCCTCCAAGTTATCTCTCTAAATTGCCAATCTGATCCTGCCACTCTAGCTACTTGCCAGCCCACCCAGAAGAAGTGAAGTTTGTGAGGGACTGACAAAGCATGGGGAAGAGGGTCCACATTCCCTCCAGTTCCCCAACCCCTACACCACACATCCTGACTCAAGCCAAATCATTTCCTCCTCCATAGCCATGCTCCTGCTTGGTCAATGTGTATACACTGCTAGCGCCATGCATTTGCATTTATCCTTGAACACTGATGAAAACTCACTTTCTTATTTTCTTCAAAAATATTTTTTATTGGGGCTGGAGCTATAGCACAGTGGATAGGGCATTTGCCTTGGATGCAGCCGACCCGGGTTCGATTCCCAGCATCCCATATGGTCCCCTGAGCACCACCAGGGGTGGTTCCTGAGTGCAGAATTAGGAGTAACCCTTGTGCATCACCAGGTGTGACACAAAAAGCAAATATATATATATAAATATATAATATATTTATTTAATTATATATATAATTATATATATATATATAATTAAAGGACCATGCAAGCTACCGAGAGTGTCCTGCCCGCATGGGAGAACCTGGCAAGCTCCCCGTGGTGTATTCATATGCCAAAACCAGTAACAATGATGGGTCTCATTCCCCTGACCCTGAAAGAGCCTCCAATGTGGCACCATTAGGGAGGACAAGGAAAGAGAGGCTTCTAAAATCTCAGGGCTAAGATGAATGCAGACGTTACTGAGACTGCTCAAGAAAATCGATGATCAATGGGATGATGATGATGATGATGATGATGATGATGATGATGATGATGATGATGATGATGATGATGATGATGAAAGGACCATGAATTACAAAGTTATTCATAGTTGGGTTTTTGACATACAATGTTCCATCACAAATCCCACCATCAGTGTGAACTTCTCTCTACCAGTGTTCCCAGATTCCCTCTCTCACCCCTATACCTCACTCTAGCCTGCCATCTCAACAGGTACCTTTTAGATCTCGTTATTAAAGGTTGGGTCTCGCGATTTCAGTGTTGTTGACTCTGGTTTGTATATTTAGCTCTATCATTCCTTAACATCACCCATGTACCTAAGTCCCCTTGACCTCTTCCCCCATTGATTCTCATCTATCTCTTCTCCCCTTCCATTTCACTCTATTTATTTCCTTCTCCCTATACTCTGGGGTCAAGGGTGATCTTGGCATTTCCCTTTGAACGACTGCATTTCCTCATCCAGTTACTCGAAACACCACATATAAGTGATGTGCTGTGTTTGTCCTTCTGGCTTACTTCGTTTAATATGGTATCTTCCAGTTCCATCCATGTTGCAGCAAATTACATGGTTTTATCTTTCCTTATAGCTGTGTAATATTTCACTGTGTATATATACCACATCATTGTGATCCACTGATCTGTTGTTGGACATCAAGGTTGATTCCAAATCATAGCAACTGTACTGAGGGCTGCAATGAATGTGTATGTCCTTTTAAATGAATGCTTTTATGTCCTGGGAGTAGATAATCAAAAGTGAAATTGCTGGGTCATAAGGTAGCTAAATTTTAAGTTTACTAAGAATTCTCCATACTGTTTTCCATAGGGATTGAACTAGACAACATTCCTGTCCTCAGTGGATGAGAGTTCCTTTTACACCACATCCCTGCCAACAGACTGTTCCCATTGTTTTTGATATGTGCCATTCTCACTGGTGTGATATGGTATCTCACTGTCATCTTGATTTGGATTCCCTGATAATGAGTGATGGCGAGCATTTTTTCTCATGTGCCTGTTGCCCATCCATTGGTCTTCCTCAGAGAAGTACCTGTTCATTTCCTCTCCCTATTTTTGATGGGATTTGGGGTTTTTTTGTTGCTGATCTTTGTAAGTACTTTATATATCCTGGGTATCAACATTTTACCCAATGTGTTGACCACAAATATTTTCTCCCATTCAATTAGCTATCTCTTAGTTTTAGCCTGTATTTCTCTTGCCATGAAGAAACTTTAATTTAATATATTCCCATTTTTAAAAATTCTGTCACTTTTGCCAGTGTATCAGTTGTATCACTGAAGACACCTTTGAAGTCCAGATCTTGGAATGTTCTGCTTATATTTTTCTCGATTTTATAGATCTGGTATATCATAGATTTTATAGATTCTGGTATTGTCTCCAGGTCTTTAATCCACTTTGAATTAACTGACTTTTGTGTAAGGTTTGAAATACGAATCCAGTTATAACTTATTGCACATGGTTATCCAGTTTTGCCAGCACAATTTGTTGAAGAGGCTGTCTTTACTTCATTTCATGTTCTCAACACCTTTGTGAAAAAATAGCTGATCATATATATGGGGACTTGTTCTTGGATATCCTATTCTGACCCATTAGTCAGAGAATCTGTCCTTATTCTAATACTATTTTGATCACTATGGCTTCATAGTATAGTTCCAAGTTAGGCAATGAGAGACCCTCCACTTTCTTACTTTTCATTATGGTTTTGGCTATTTGGATTATTTTATAATTCCATACAAACTTGAATACAGATTATTCTACATCCTTGAAAAATGTAATCTGAATTTGGATAGGTATTGCATTGAACATATGTATATATATAGATATATATATACACTATATATATACTAGTTTAGTGGTCATTTTGACAATATTGATTCTTCCAATCCAAGGGCATGGAATATTCCTCCATTTTTCTCAGGTCTCCTATTTCTGAAAAATAACTTTCCTTGTAATAATCTCCCTGACACTCCCTAATCACTTCCTTCTGTGCCTCCAGATTGTCTTTGATGCTTTGGACAGACCTCTACTAATTCTTTTCCCAGCATTGGAATGACTTTTCTGTATACCCACTTCTCCCCATGTACAGAAAATCTGAAGGTCTGTATGTGATGGCTGAACAAAGGCATGATGTTGGGAAATGGTTGCTTCATTAAAATGAACTATACCAGGCGCTGGAGCAATAGCACAGCAGGTAGGGCATTTGCCTTGCACGCAGTCAACCTGGGTTCGATCCCCAGCATCCCATATGGGCCTCTGAGCACCGCCAGGAGTAATTCCTGAGTGCAAAACTAGGAGTAACCCCTGTCCTTCGCCAGGTTGACCCAAAAAGCAAAAAAAATAACTATACCCGAGTTCTATATTGGAATTATCAGAGGGCAATGGTATCCTTGGGGTACAAATGGGGTCATTTAGTTTTGCATGGAATCATACAAACTACATTCCATCCCCACTCCAAATAAATATAACCTTTCTGGTGAAAAATTTACATGTATTATGCTAACACAGCATCCAGCCATGTCACCTAGTCAATTCCTTTCCAAATGGATTGCCACCTTTAGCTCATTTATCTAGAAATTTCAGAGCTGCCACCAGTTATCTATAAAAGTCATTCATTAATGCTTCAGTTGAATAGATGAGCCAAATATTGAGCAAATGAAAGAATGGATCTGTATCCAAACCAAAAGCAGGACCCAAAGAAAACCTATCTTTTTTTATAATCTTGACTGGATTCATACAAAACATTACATTCATTCATCTTGTGCGCAAATCTTGAAAGCCAACTACAGTTTAGCAAATAGTGTCAAGTTATCATGAATACGATGGTGACAAACAAGGTACCAAATCATGGCACAGTAAGGCTTGGTAATATCAACTAAATAGCCACCACTGCTGAGTAGTAAAATAGAGTTGGGCCTAGGTTCTGGAGCACTGATGGGGAGGATTTGTCCTGAAAGTCACAGGTTTTTCAAGTGCTCAGGAAATATCATATAAAATTATCTTTTAAACAAACAAAGGATCACCAATACTGTGGGTCTCAGTCACAATATTTTGAGTCAGTTGTGTTTCATTAGTCAAAGAATCTATCATTACTATTTGGAGAGCCCCAGAGCTTTATTCTAGTTTTTGAAGGATTAAAGATATAAATCTCTCATTTTTATGGAACTAACATCATCATTTGAGATGTTCACATGCTTTCATTTTACCTAAGTATATAGCTTGATGTATGTCTAGTAGAAAGGAAAAAAGGCTGCTGTGATATGAATGAAAATATAGAAATTTCTCTTACTACAATTTGGCTGATTAAAAAATTGATGAGCAGCTCAGTTATATATGGTTTTAATCCAATTCACTGTTACAAGTAAGAGCCACAATGTTGACAGTACAAAGGCATTAATTTGGGTGACTGATTCAGTAAATGAGATTCAAGCTGATGAGAACTGAAAAAGAGTTTCACAAATATCATGCCTCATTGTGAAAAAGAGCAGGGAATGTAGAAAGAAAACAATCATTTCAACACAGATATCAAAAGCCACTAATGGAAATCAACTCAGACAGGAAGACCATGAGAAAGAAGTTTCTGGACAGAGTGTCCAAACTTACTTGGCCAACAACCTCCTTTTTAGAAAAATATAATTAAGTGACCCCCATTTGCACCCAAGGATACCACTGCTCTCTGACCATCCCAATGCCTCTCAAAGAGTGGTGTCACTGACTTTGGAAATACCAGTCAAGAAGGATTTCTTTACAGTGAATCCAATAACCAATAACCAATATGGCAAATCATGAAATCTCAAAAATATCTTTTCCAGTGTAGCGGTTTAAGCATCCCAGACCAGAAAGACTTTCCCCCCAATCTCTATGGGGGTAAATACTGCTAATGCTTAGAGTTTCTGCTCAAAGAAAAGGCTGTCACCAAAGAACCAGCATGACTCTCTATAGAACTATTTCAAGTTAGTTCGTGAGTATCTATACTTTACCAAAATATGTGTAATACTTGACATTCATTTCCCGAAGTATTTGACTAGGAGTGATCATATGCATGACTCATAAAAAGGGAATGAGTGGGGCCAGCCTGGCTTAGAGGGAAGCAGGCTGACGAAGAACATCCGTCTCATATCCTCAGGTACACAGTAGGTACCTGTAGTACCAACTATATGCATAAAATCTTTGAAGTAAAGTGACATGTATGATACCCTTTCAGTAACAGTATTGCAAACCACAGTGCCTAAAAGGAAAATGAGAGAGAGAGAGGTTTCTGCTATAAAGGCAGGCTGCGGGGATGGGGCAGGTTAAGAAGGGCAGGAGGGAAACTGGGGACATTGGTGGTGGGAAATGTGCACTGGTGAAGGGATGGGTGTTAGAACATTTTATGACTGAGACTTGATCATAAAAATTTTGTAACATATATCTCATCGTGATTCAATTAAAAATTATTTTGGTCTCAATTCTTAAAGGCAACTGTACATTCAGTGAACTCTCAATCAAAATCCCAGAAGTTTTTATTAAGGTGGGTTTTTTTTGAGGTATTGATAAGTTGATTCTAAAACATACCCCATGGACCCAAAAACACAATACAGAAAAGACATTTGCACTCCTGTGTTCATTACAGCACTATTCACAAGAGCCCAAATCTTGAAATAACCCAAGTGTCCAAGAACAGATGATTGGATAAAGAAACCATGGTACATATACACAATGACTTGTGTATAAAAATGGCTTGGCTATAAAAAAAGATAAAATCATGCAATTTGCTGCTACATAAATGGATCTGAAGAGTATCGTGCTGAGTAAAGTTACTCATAAGGAGTGGGACAGACACAGAATGATCTTTCTGAGATATAAAGAAACATAGCAGGGGAACAAACAAATGCCCAAAGGCAATAGAAAGAAAGATCATAACTGGTCTTCAGTAGGAATCTTTCGGGGGGGGGGGTTGGGGGTTGGGGGGAAGGCGGGCGAGGGTGACACACTATGACAATTGTGGAGGGAAGTAGTCATTCTGGAGGAAGAGGGGTGCTGGAAGGTGGTAAAGTGTTATGCATGAAACTATCAGTAATGGTACTGTAAACCACAGTGCCTACAAGGAAAAAAAGGATGTCTACCATAGAGGCAGGCTGGAGGGAAGGAGAGAAACTGGAACACTGGTGCAAGGACATGGATGCTGGTGAACAGGTTAGTGTTAGAACATTGTATGCCTGAAGCTCAATCATGAATTACTTTGTAAATCACAGCATATCAACAAAACATAATTAATTAAAGTATACCCCGTCCCCATAAGAGGCAAAAAAAGCCCAGACATTCCTAAAAAACATAGCTCCAAAACTTATTGTGAGATAGCAAAACTAATGATCAAGCTTCAGTAATCAAGGCAATAGAGAATGGACACAAATATAGAGTCCAACAGAACAGATTCCAGAATCAGAATCACACATGCACTGCCACTTTAAATTATGATGAAGGTGATATGGCTGTACCACGCAAAAAAGGATGACCTGTTTGATAAAGTGTTGTGTCAACTGGATATCCATAGTGGAAAAAAAGGGGAAAATAATAACATTTTGATTCTTCACTTGCTGATGCATTAACCTGTTCAGAACTTTAGACTATGGGAGCCCACTCATTGGGTGAGCTAGTGTAAGTTTCTATTAATCCTGCTCTTGAATTTAGTAACCCTGTCTTCACACTGTAGCTGAGAAAACTTTCTCTAAAATCCCCAATTTCATGGTGATTCAATAAAAGAGTAAAAAAAAGACTAAATGTGGCCTATATTTGGTGTCTATATTGTAAACTATAATGACCAAAAAGTAGAGAGAGAATAGGGGGAAATTGTCTGCCATAAAGGCAGAGGGAGGGTTGGGAAGGGCTGGGAAGATACTGGGAATATTGGTGGTGGAAAATGTGCACTGCTGAAGGGATGGGTGTTCAATCATTGTATGACTGAAACTCAAACATGAAAGCTTTGTAACTGTATCTCATGGTGATTCTATTTTAAAAAATTTTTAAAGAAATTAAACCATTTAAAACTGAAAAAAATAAAATCCCCAATTTGAATGAAAAATTATTTTTTTAAAAAAGTCACCCAAACTGAGCATGTCATTCCTGTGCTCAAAATAGCTCCCCATTGGTACCTTCCCACATCCTGGCCCTCTTATTTTTCCTTTTGAGGCATTCATACGTGTTGTTCTTCTCACCTTGATAAATCAATGCGCCTTTGCTTGCTAAATTCCCACCGGAGTCAAGACTGTTACTTAAAACATCACATCCTGTAGGTCTAAAGGCAACACTTCCCATAGCAAGCAGGTATCCTGGTGCATGAACACTCTCTCCAGTCTCTCTACTGACTATCTGCTTCTGCAGGGCTCCTCCAGCAGAGGCCGGGTGCTCGGTCTGAGTGGGTCAGGCACCCTGCACACTACTATCACTGCTTGTTCACTTTTCTGCAGCTCCCTAAGCGCAGGGGCCTGTGATCTGTATTTGAACACTGCAGCCCTAGTACCTAGCATATAAATACCAGCGCAAGCACCGGATCTTTACCATCTCACAAAAATTTCTTCAAAAAGCTTTTCTAGTCTTACCTTCAAAGAAAAAAATAAAAGCACAGTCAAACATCTACAATTTAGAAAATGCTTTTGTCTTTCTTGAAGATTAAATCAAGGCTTCCCTAAAAGAGACCATTTCATTGAATCCCCCACAACACCTCTGTGGAGGAAATGCTGTAATTTTGAGTTTACGGATGAGCAAATTGGGCTTTAAAGAACTTGAGTTACATGGTTTCAGGGCAGAGAAAAACTGCCTCTACCTCTGGAATCTTCAAAGGCTGGCTGCTTGGATGAATGAATGAACGAATTGACAACAAAGATCATTAGGAGAAAAGCTACCACTCAGTAGCATACGTATGGAACAACCCCATGGTTATAAATTCTAAGAATAGATGTTTTAGATTAAGGGACCTGAAGCCTCAGGGACAGAGCGGGGGAGATTTCATAGGAGGAAGCAGAGATGATTCAGAGTCATGAAGAGATTAGCAGATAAACGGGACATATTCACAGGTAAACCTGCACCTGGATGATACCTCCCAAACCACATTCTCAAGACATTAAAAGGGAGGAGTGATCAGATCCTCAAAAAGAAAAGGGCACAGGCTTTAAAGAGTGATGATCTATCTTCAATTAGGGGAAGGACAAAGTAACTCAGGGAAAGACAAACACTTCTTAGTCCCCATGACTTTCATCGCTGTCTACACTACACTGCACTCTTTAAGAATCGGCAGCAGTTGCTCCCCAGGCCCACAGTCCTCCACTGACCTCAGTTCCACATACCAAGATGACATATTTTGGAAACGCTGCCTCCGGACATCTGGGAAAAGCTTATCTAACCCTTCTGGAGGAGACCAATACCACAATGACAAGTACAAGATGTAGCCACAGAAGAGAGTAAGTAACATAGCTTTTTAAAAATTGATTAGCATTTAGGTAGCTACAACAGGGTTCAAGTGTGTGGCATCAGACAAAATGACTGCACCCCCCTCCACCATCAAGTGACATCACTGTCCCTGTGTCTCTTATAGTCTGATCTTGTTTCCCCCTCTCCCACTAACGGTTTGGTAATTGGCTTTGTAGTCCATTGTAAAGGGTTTGTCATTGTTCCGTACTACCTAGTACTTTGTTTTGACTCTCTAAATTCCACAGATGAGCGAGAACATTTGTCCCTCTCTCTCTCTGGTTTAATCACTTAACAGGATACCCTCCAATTTCATCCAAGCCACAGCAAACTGCATTTTATCTTTTCTACGGCTGCATAGAATTCTATTGTGTATATAGAACACAACTTCTTGATCCATTCACCCACAGCTGGACATTTAGATTTTTTTTCATAGCCTGGTTATTGTACTAAGTCCTAAAATTTACATTTTCCATTTGTAATTTAACATAATTTACTTTTGCACTTTCAAAACACATTCAGTTTCATTAACAATTTTTCAAATCATATTAAGTAGGATAGGTATAAAGAGTATTCCCGTTTTACAGCTGGCCCCTTGCATTTAAGTGACTCTTTAAGGCTGTTCATCCAGGATAATGGTACCATGCCCTTCTTATTGTATGATATAGAACTTGGTTCATCTTTGACCACACTGTACCTTCTCCTTTGTCTGGGATTAGTATAAATGGTACATTTTCTCCACCGTTATTTTTTCTTTCACTTTTTATTAAAGGAGGGGTCAGAGGGATAATACACTGGGTAAGGCACCCTGCGTAGGGTACCTGGGTTATAGAACTCCAGCACCACGCACCTAAGGTTCCCAAAGCACTAACAGGAGATATCAGTGAGCATAGAACCCCGGGTATAAGCTTTGAGCACAATTGGGTGTGGCTCCAAAATAAAAACAAACAAAAACCTTTTATCAAGGGAAATTTCCAGTAGTTATAATAATGTAGTATACTGAATGTCCATGCATGTACCACCCAGCAATTATCAACTCATAGCCAATCTTGTTTCCTCTGGGCCCCACCCACTCGTCCATCTTTCAAATTACTGGGAGGCCACAAATATGAAATCATTTTTATCCATATATATTTAAGCTAACTGGTGATTAAACAAATTATTCAAAGGCATACCCAATTGGTACTATTAATAATATACTCATAAGTAGGGTCATTTCTTTAGCTCAATGGGAGAAGTAAGACCATTTGTGTTCACAATGACCTTATTCATGGTGATGGGAGCATATTACACAGTATCTCTCCTGGTCTGTAACATAATCCCAACACTTAATCACTCTGGACAGGGTGATAGGGATTCAAGCAGAGATAAGATAAGCACAACCTTTTCTACTGACTCAGAAAAGTGGGTGTGGAGTGTTCAAGATCTTGAATGAAAAGAACATGCCTGCATCTGTAAATAATTGCCAGATTCCTTTTTCTTTCACCCAAGTCATCAAATCAGCCATGTCAGAAGGTCAACTGACCCAGCTGAGTAGAAGACCAGCTGGGGCCTCACCTACCAAATACTGTTACGTGAGATCCAATTTGTGAGTCTGCAAAATCCAAACAGTAAGCTTAAGTCTCAAAGGAAACCTTCTTCCTTAACCATAAATCTTGGACACAAATCCATCCCCAGTGTGATGAGAACCATGGTGTACACTAGTAAATTATCAGCATAGTCCTCAACCAGGTCGTGCAGTGACAGAAAAGACCCATATATCTACGCAACTACCTATGGCACCAACAACAGAGAGTGGAGGGACTTTTAAATTCTGAAGTAGCCATAAAAACAGTCTGTATCTGGTAAAGCTGGCTAGGAAGCTTACATTTTCCCTTGAGGTTTCTCAGTGAGAAATGAGGTATAGGAATTGTCAGTGCATGATTTCATACAGCCAACGTTCTGTGTGCAAATCAAGAAGCGCACACGTACACAAACACATAAATATCACTCTGACAAAGTTAACGTGTCACATTACCAAGACCAACACAATAACCTCTCTGTTTCCCAAAGATGCAGTGAAACATAAAATTGCTATATTTCAACTCTGTTGCATTACCCCAGTGGGATCTGAGCAAGCCTCATGGAGCAGAGATCAGTAGCCAAGTGGGTGGGTGGAAGCTGAGTTGAGGCAGAGAAAACTACTGTGACCAAGGTCCCCAGGGAGGGGTCTGCATGTCATGTCTGCAGAGAGAGGTGGCGGGATGGAGTAAGTTACAGACAGTGTCGTCCGGTCACTCCAGCTCATGCAGTCTTGGAGCACTTTTACTTTGGTTCTCAGGGGAGTCTCTGTAGGTGCGCAAGCAAAGGAGTGGAAGGACATGACTTGGCTTTGAAGTACTTCCCTGGCTCTGCTGGTGAGCTCGGGCTGCAAGCAGGAAGCAGAGAAGCCCGGGAAAGGCTACTACAAGGATGGCTGAGAGCAGGGGGTGCAGCGAGGCAAAGAATCAAGATGACGGGGATGTGGAAGAGGAGAGAGAAGAGTGTGAAAGACAACCCCAGGACTCTGGTCCAGAGCAATGGGAGGCACAAGGGCACTGCTTTTGTCTGACGTCGGGTGTGTAGAGGACACAGCAATTTTCAGGGGATGGTGGTGTGTTTGGGTCTGGGTAAGCTCACAAGAACCAGAGAACTTCCAGTGGAGATGTTCAGATCATCAGCTGAACATGTGAACATGAAGTGTGCTAAGGGTGTATTATACTGGACACTGATATGGCTAGTAATGATCACCTAAGTTGTCTTTAGTGACTAGTGAAAAACCACGCAGTGTCCTTCCACACAGAGAAGATGCAGAATCAAAAGCCAAAACAATGAACTGTTAGCTGCCAGAGGCAACTGGGAATGCTTATTTCAAGCACTCAAATCACAGGAAGACAAAGTGCCTTCACCTTGTCTTCCCAAGATGTGGATTTGAGCTTCGGTAGCTCATCACAGCAATCTGCAAGGAATCGAGAAAATCAGAAATGAGCTCAGAAGTTGAGAAAGTTACTAGATGGTTTTCCCATCTTAAGAAACACTACAAAATCCCTGGAAGTAACAATGTTGGCTGAGAGGAGTTCCTACAAAAGAAGAGTTTAAATTAAACAGTCTGCAGTTTTTGCCCTTTCTACGTATTCATCTCTGAGGGTTTGAAGTATCCAAAAGTTTTCTTTTCAGATGCTGTTTCTATGACACTGGACAAGGCTGTTGGAGGGAGGGAGGGGGCGGGCGGGGAAGGGCAGGAAGTGCTACAGCTGCAAAAGATGATGCAACTTTAAAAAATGCATCACCCCCGAACGGGCAAAACACACGGAGGAGGCACCTGATAAACGCGTGTTAACTAAAGCAGCATTAGCGATGCTGCCAAGGCCCCATCCCCCAAGCCCTTTGGCACCGATGGCAAAGCGAAAACTTCAGCACTAAATCCAATTAACATACATTCCTTCAGCACAGCACGAGAGCAGTTTATTACAATCTGGAAATTTCCACAGCATTTATCAAATCCTAAGCAAGACGATGGTGCTCAGAAGTGTACCACAGCAGACGTCACCATCAGCCACAAGCGCCATGGCTCTGGGTATGTTGCCACGGCAACCGCGGACTCAGCAGCAACATTGAGCCTCTTGCCAACCCCGATCCAGAGGCAGAGCAAAGCAGCCAGTTTCCAGTTTCCTGATGCTAACCACCCGGGGAGGCGCAGCAGGAGACACCTCCATCACTCACACCCACGGGAGGTTTCCTTTCTATAATCTGAAATTGTTCCCACCAAACCTCTGGAGAAAGAGAAAGTATCCAATCACTTGGGTCTGAATCGGAGCCCATTCACACCCCCGGGTCTCAAAAGCTCTAGAGAACCGTGTGAGAGGAGGAGAGAGATTGGCGGGAGCTGGGAAAAGTGTCCAGGTCACATGTTTGGGAGTTGGATCCAGGCAGGCGGGTTTTTTTTCTGGGGAGGAAATGGATCCCTGCCAGCCCATTTGAAAAAGTCCTTCTGAGAAGCATTCCTAGGCAAGGAGATCAGTAGGGAACGGAGCAGCCAAGTGGAGCTCTCGCCTTTCGAGGGAAGCTGTTCCCACACAGAGGGGGGGGGAGAGGGTTAGCAAGTGGGGACAATGCCACCCCCCACCCCCCACCAAAAAAAAGGGCACAGGAAGTCTTTTGGATACCTCCACGTTATGTGGCAGAAACTGTGGCACATACCTTTTCCACTGCTAGAAAGTCATTTTCTACTTCAATCGATCTTGGTCTGAGTTTGATTGGCTTGTCTTTGAAAATATCTCCGAAGCCCACGCCTTTCACTTTCTTCGGCTGGATGGCTGCTGTGATGACCGTCCCGTTGGCACCTTCGGATTTGGTACTGCTAGAGTCGCCCCCATCACTTTCGGAGCCGGTGGTTTCCCTTAAACCTATCAAAAGGGATGGGGGGGAGAGAAAGAGCTCAGAAGCCAGCCATGGCGTGGCCAGGACCTCCAAGCCATCCGGGAGGCCACTCCAAACATGGCCCGGGGTACAGGAGCACCTGTACTGGAGACTGAATTCTGCGTGTTGTGTTTGGGTGACTCTGCATTCTGTTTGATTTCCCCACCCTTGACGTTACCTTGTACGAACTGAGTCAGCAGGTTCTCAAAGATTCCATTTCAAGCACATCTCTTTGTGTCTGTGAAATTTCACCTCTCATCTGCCTAGTTCTGATTTATATTTTCTTTGTCTGTCCACCTGTGAAGCAGGGGTCAAGACCACTGATGTGCATAATAATAATAATAGCCCTGTCTGCACCCCCTTTCACCTCCATGGACAGCCCAGTACCACATACAGTACCTCCAGCCTCTATGACTCATGTCAATTAGCAATTAGCAAGGAAAGTCACACTTCCTAAAGGGAAACTGTAAAGCTAAAAGCCATTTCAACAAATTAGCAATTAAAGGAACCACACAAAATTATGGCTGCCAAAGACTTAAATCTCTTTGGACAGCTTCAGGAGAAATAAATGCATGCAGACAGTTTCTCTAGGAAAGCATTAAACCAAACTTGACATTGAGAGGCTGGGAAGATGATTTTGTTTGTTAAAGGGGCAAGGATGCTGCCATCCCAAGGGCCAGAATGGCTTCTTCATCCCTCTTTAAAGCCATCAGTTCCACACAGCGGAAGTCCTTTGCAAAGAAGAACATTGGAGGCATGGAACTCTTCCTTCGACCTCTCGTGGCATGTGCTAGAAGTCATCACAGAGCTAACAGCAAGGCAACCTGGTCACTTACCTCCCTGCATTCCCTTTTTCCCCAGGTTTAGCCCACAATCATGCTCCTAAAAAGAAGAGCCTGCTTGTTTCTAGTCCACTTCCGGGTATACATTCTTTCTCTGACGGTCAGCTCATCCATCATCCCATCAAAGGGCAGGATTCAGTGGCTATTTTATGGAATACATTAAACCTTCCTCTAGAGCCTCTAGACATGGAGGCTAGCTCCTCAACATTTACTATATATCTCCTCTGACAACAATGCCCTTGGGATGAAAGTACACCAACAAATTTTGTTCCCTATCAGCCACTCAAGCAATAGCTACCCATAGGTAAGGTGGCCTCCTGCTACCTAAGGGTGATGCACCAAGTAGCCTGTCACATAAAATGTCATAAAATGTCTCAGGCATTCAAATCAAGAAGCCTCAGCGCAGGAAGAAACTGTTCAAGGAAAATAAGACCCCTCCCCCCACCCCCAAAAATGGAATGGTCATTGTAAATTGCTAAAAAAAAGTCATCAAATTCTTAAAATAATGGCTGTGCTGGCTGTGGTCACTGTTTTCAATAAAATGGTGCTTATAAGAAAACAAAAAGTCTGGGGGATCTTTGCATACATTTTAATTAACTACATAAAAGCATTTGTGAGCAAAAACAAAGGGCAGGAGCTTCCCATAATAAGGGGGTCCGCTTGATATACAGGGCCGGGCAGGAGTGTGCACAGACACCGAGAAGCCCCCAGATTAGCCCCATTTGTGTATTTATTTGTTCATTGTTTTTGGAAATATCCCTGCTGGAGATATAATTTTGGAGTCTAAATATTGTGTCATTTCCCCTTGAACATGTTCTCATTTTGCCGTATGGATTCCTTCTATGTGATAAATGGCTTGTATATTCTTTCCTGGGGTGGAAGGAACCATTTGAGAGTGGAATAAAGAAACAGTTACTGGAAAACACCATCACTGCCCCCCTCCCGACCCACTCACCCCCACCCTACCAGAAGGCAGCAGAGCAAATGGATTAGGGCAAAGCTGTTTTAGTTCATCAAAGAGAGAAATTTGGAAGGCTTCTTTTCGCATTCCTCATTAGCTAGAACCATAATATTTTCAACTACTGTCAACCTGATTTCACTGAACTCTGGTTTCTGGGATTTGCTGCCTTCCAGGCTTACCTTAATAACTTTATATTAATCACTGTGAGAAATGCTCTTTTTGTTACACAGGGAGAGGTTGCAAAGTCATTCAACCACACAAGCATTGGCTAGGAAGGAAACACATGGCAGATTTTTCTTCCAGAATTTCTGGCAGGCTCCATCTATCACTTTAAGTGTGTAAATTAAACATCTGAGTATCTGTGTTCGTGAAAGAACTCAAAATTGAATTCCTTCCCTTTGGAGGGAAAGAAGAGGAACTTTTCATTTTCATTTCTGTTAGGCACTGTATCTTTTAGTTATTGGTGCCCATCACACACACTATTGTGTTATATGCCCATCAGGTTAGGTGACACCTCCAGGCAGTACCAGCCACAGTATAGTCTGTTGCCTGGTCCACAGTCTCGCACACTGTGACAGGTCTACTTGTTACTGGCACAGTGAACTGAATGCAAAAATTTCAAGTGTTTGGAAAGGATGAGAGCACTGTGCCTGGAGCAATATCCAGATACATGAACATGCCAAGGTAAACAGGGCATAGTCCAGTCTCAGCTGTCAAATCACCACTGGCAGGCACCGACATGCACTGCAGGTATAACCCAAACCGTGACCAGCATGCCTACGCATTTGTCTCTGGTGAAAGGGGAAATCAAAATAAGTTTGAGAGGCATGGGTATGTGAGCTCACACCTGCTCCTTCTCCTCTGTCGTCTCTGTTACACACGTTCGTGCATGTGGATGTGCACACCACGGGATGGTTTTCTTCAAATCTGCTTTGTGCACTCAGGTGTAATTTCCCTTAAGATTCCAGAACTGATCAATTCAGATTCATGGGACTTTTTTTCCCCTTGGCGGGTAGGTCACATCTGGTGTGCTTAGGGACTTTTCCTGACTCTATTCAGGAGAGACCCTGGTGGTGCTAGAGGTCATATTGGCATCGGGGACCAAAAGGGGGAAGATCACATGCAAAGTGCTTTTCACTGTAATTATATCTCTAGCCTCTCCACTGGCCATTTTTATTTATTCTTAACTAATGCTCACAAGTATAGTGTTTACAACGTGTCAAGAACTCTTCTAAGGACTTGAAAAGATTCACTCATTAGTCTCATCCATTTCCTTCCCTTCAACTTTTGGCAGCCTCATTTCACAATACTAAAGGTTACACATTGGTCCTGCCAAAAGAAGTCAGCTGTGTGGTGATTGGCTGAATGAGCAAAGCAAAGAGTCATTTTAGGTCCAATTCTTATTTCTTTGAACCACGCAAAGCAGAAATGGCCCAGGCAGAAAAAGCGGCAATCCCAAGAACTGGGCCTCCCTGTGGGAAGCCATCTTTCACCACCCAGAAGCCCCACAGATTCAGGTACAATACAGATGCCATGACCAAGGCCACTGACCCCACCTGCACGCATGATTCATGCCCACGGGTCACACACATGAGAACAGCACAAAGCAAACAAGGAAGCGCCAGGGCTGGGTGGGAATGCTCCCGCAGCACACGCCAAGGAGACAGCAACTTATATGTCATGGTCAATAAGGCCATGTCCTTGGCTTGGGAAGTCACACAACACTAGGCAGAAGCACGAGCAGCTTAGGAAAGTGCCGCTGCATCAAAAAACACAAGTACCCAGATCTTATCTTTACAATTGCCTCCTGCTGTTAAGGTCACTCACTGTAATAACGTCTGTGGCCCTCCGTCTTTCCCGGTGCGGCTCGGTACAGAATTGTCCCTTCAAAGGTAGTCTTTCCTGACAGTGAATGAGAGAAGAGAAAGGGAAAGAAAAACAAGAAGAGGAGGGAGGGGAGCACATGATGGCAAAAGAAGGAAGAGGAAGAATCTTTAACTGACCTTGCTTTTAATGAATCCATTGCAAGAATTTCATCCACAAAATTAACAAGAGATTAGAGGACAGAATTTAAAACGGTTACAAAAGACGCCCAAGGTTCCCAGGCAACCTTGTGTCAACGAGCCCCTGGGAATGACGGGCATGTCGACCTGGCCCATTGTACACCTGGGAGCCAGATCAACAGTAACAACTCTGGCTTAGGTAAACCTCAATTAACCAGAAGAAATCCAATTAATCAGATTCCTTAGATAACACAATTGTATAGCACAATCTTCCCTTTGGAGAGTCTGACTCAAGCATTATACAGACTCGGGTTCACTGTCTTTTATCTTTTAACCCCTGGAGTCCTCTAGGATATAGACGGCTGTTCATAGGCTTCATTAAAATCATACAGCAATGTTCCCAAGATTGTAAACAATGCACGGGATTTGCTTTAGGAGATTGTATCATCTTTAAACTTTAAGCAAGAAAATATACTCATACAGAAGGGGCGGGGAATCCACAAATGAGATTTTAAGCCAGTGATGGCATTCATTTTGACAGATGGGGATTTCTGCTTAGCTCTGAGGACACCAGAAAACCATATTTCTTAAAACAACTTAATTGAGGTTTTACCATATCAGTTCTGAGACAGGAGGCCATCGGACTTGCTCATTGTCAAATGAGTTCTTTTTTCATTTTTATTACATAAAGAAGTTATCAATAGCATAAGATTGGATGTACAATAAAGCCCAAATTTCTCTAAATCCTTGAGTAAGTACAGAGAAATGTCTCTAGAGTCATTAGTAAGTATACAGAATAACATTATACTGATCCAGTTTGAGTACACACATACACATGCAGGCACACACACTCACTTGTTCATGCATGCCCTAGAGAGAGTACCAGCAGCAGGTAAAACAGTTTGCTAAAAGAAGAGTCATTAATACATGCAATTCTTTAAGTTACATATCATTATGGCTTGTGAGCTAAACATCAAACCAGAAGATCGAAATATAGTTTCACAGTGTGAAAGTGGAGGCTGGAAAAGATCTCTACAGTGACAGAGAGACAGAGTGGAAGTGAAAGGAGAGCAACTTGAGGCACTTCTTAGGAACACCCCCACAGGACAATGGGAAACCCCAATAGGAACCAGAGCTCCAGTGTCTGGGCCATGTCACTTCTAATACAGGAACTGAAAATGAACGAGCAGGAAAACAACTTAAATAAAATCAGGTATCTCCAATGGGGGTCCTACAGGAATGACAGCATACGCTGACCTTGAAATCTACCCTTCTTGACAGATGTGCTGTCTCATTAAAGCAAAACCTCAGATGTTCATGTCACTAGCTACATCAGGGTGTCCAAAGAAATGACAAAGCACTTCAGATGTTCCTGTGAGACTTGTAGTTCTTGAGGACTTTGATGACAAACAAATGCAGGACAAGTGGCAGCGACTACTTTTCATTTGGGATTTATTTTTCTTTATGCTTAACTTGAGTCCTTAAAGGGCTTCATTACTGCTAAAGAAACAGCCCACTTGTGAGCAAGCCCTCCAAAGCGGAACTAAGTCTTCACAGTAGCAAAAAAAAAATAGTGAGAGTGGGGGAAAAGCAACTGGTATTTTGAGAATGATCCTCCAAATACAACAGAGCCTCCATGTGATCTTCCCCAGGACAGAGTTTGGGACTCACCGCCCTAGACCATAGCATTACAGACTCTGGGCGGGGGGCAGGAGTTTCTGCAACGTCTCCCTGAAACCTTGGAAGCGAGGCAATAGCCTAGGAAGGGGCTGTAAGGGACACACACACATTCTAGCTCAAGAACAAAAGAGACAGGCAATTGGCAAGTTCATGCATATGAATGTTTGTTTTACTGGAAAAAAAACACACTTCTGTCACTATTAAACATTAGTATTTGAAAGCAGAAGATTCTGCAAAAAAGGATTTTAAAATTTCAACACAAAAGCATATGCTTCAGCTGATAACTAATTTTGCCGGAACACTGATTCCTCAATTTGCTAAGTGCTCTTCACTGCTAATAGAGCAATTTGATTTAGTGAGGCCACCGAGTGGGGGTCTGTCAGCCTGCTTTTGGTTTATGTAAGTCAGGGGCATTATGCAATCCATTTTCTATAGATAATGATAAAATTATTCTTACATTGTGGAAGTGGATTGCCAAACATTTTATTATTTTTGTTTGGATTCGGTCCTGTCTGATTGTAGTTGTTGTTGTTTTGATTTGAGGTCACAACCTGTGATGCTCAAAGCTTTCTCCTGGCTCTGCACTCAAGATTCCAAGCAAGGCTCGGGGGACCACATGGGGTGCTGAGGATTGAACTTGATCATCCTGTACAAGGCAAGCATTATACCCACTGTACTATCTGTTCCTTTCCAGGTCCTGGCCATACATTTTAAAGAGTCATTTCTACCTTTGTCTAAGCTCCACAGTGCTCTAAAGCATTAGAACCTAAAATTCCAAATTCGGGAATTAGAAAAATAAGAAAGTCAATTCAAGCTGAAAGTTCATGCTTAATAATAATTGTAGAAAGAAAATATAATCCTCCTTCTGAAGAACATGGAAAACAGCAAAGTGCTTCTGAAGCTATATGATTTATAAAAGAATGATTTTAGTTTTAAAACAGTTATTTTACAACCACTAACTGAAATAATATCAAAAGTTTGCTAAAATAGCAAGAGTACCTTTATATCTCAAATGTAAAACAAAACATGTATGAAACCGACATTGGACAATGGATGCATTTGGATTTACTTGCCTCTAAGTCCAAATAAATCTTAGCAATTCAGGATATCCTCTGACTATAACATCTGATAAGTTCTATTTCACAATTTAGTCAATACTACCATGTGTAAATTTGTAACTGCAAAGATAATTGATTAACCATGATCTGTGATAAGAAAAAATAAACTCAACTGTGCTTGGGTTTGAAGCTTGGCAGGCTCTTTGAGGGGTGAACAAGAGGCCATGGGTGGGTAGGCCTGCAGAAAACTGGGGTCTCGTCACTCACATGACGGGTTATACCCAGGGCTTTGTTTCAACTGGGCTTTCATGCTCTCACCAGAAACCAGGCTAGATGATCTCTAAATTCCTTTCCTTCCCTAACATAGATTCTGTCTGCCTATTACTGCAATTGCTTGGTTGTTCTGTTTTGTAAAACCCTAATTCACTCCCGTGCTCAGCCACACTATTGATCAGTTACATGGGGGCCCATTTCATTCCTTTAAAAAATTTTTTGCAAGTCCCATTTGGAAAGCCCTGATGAGTACACAGATTGAAGAGATAATCCTCAGTGGCTTCTAACATTCAAAAAGAAGACAGACATTGTGAGCTTGGACTGCACAGCACCACCTATAAAGCAGTGTGAAATCTATAAAGCAAACTGAGCCCCTGGAAATAATGATCAGTTAATTTATAGAGCAAATGACAGCAGATAAAAGGCTGTGGAGGGGGCTGGAGAGATAGCACAGCGGTAGGGCACTTGCCTCACACATAGCCAACCCAGATTCGATCTCCAACATCCAATATGGTCTCCCGAGCGCAGCAGGAGTCAATCCTGAGTGCAGAGTCAGGAATAACCGCTGAGCACAGCTGGATGTGCCCCTGGCCCCAAACAAACAAACAAAAGGCAGTAGAAGGCTAATGGACAACACAACTCAGTTTCTGCAGCAAAAAAATTACAAGGGAAAATGAGACACAGAGGAAAAAAAGGAAACATGAAGAATGCTAAGGATTCAGGGACATAGCAACCAACTATAATGTATCTTCTGGGATGCAGACTCAAACTAACACATTATATTTAAAAATAGAAGACTAGGGCCAGACAGATCATACGGGAGCTAAGGCACTTGCCTTGCATGTGGCTGACCCCGGTATACCACATATGGTCCCTGGAGCAATCACAGAGCTCACTCCTGAGCACAAAGCCAAGAACAGCCCTTGAACACTGCTCGGGGCGCAACTTTCCCCAACATACAAGACTAATTTAGGAAAGCGATTTAATATCAATAGATTTAATCAAACTGGGGGCTTTCTTATTACTATATTATTATATTAGCATTATTAATATATTATTATAATGATAGCTATTGATACACAGTATAGTATTCATGAATTAAATTCTATATCTGGGGTTTACTTCTAAATATGGAGGAGGAGGATGCACTGATCTATTGACAAGAAATTGAATCTTGATATACAATTGCTAAAACCGGCCTATGGAAATAGAGTTCAGTATATTTTTCTGTTGTTGACTTGTGTATATGTTATAAATTGTCCATAAAGAAAAAATTTATTGAAATAATTCTGATGGCACATTCCAGTTCCAGGATTGCCTGTATCCCAACTTGAGATTTGCCAGTCCTTTAGTTTACTTTATGGAGCTGCCTCTTCTCTCTTCTCACTTACATTTTCTGAATAAAAGTACTCTGTTTCACTCACACTCAAAATATCCTTTTGAAAATGCACCTTTAAGACACCATGGTTTCTGTATAAGGTAATTATTTTTCAAATGGAAACATACAGCCAAAACTTTCTGCTACTAAATAACAATGAATTTTCTTATTTGGGAGTATCAATCAATAGAATTGCTTTCCTTGATAGGCTAGATCACCCTGAATGAAGATCTAAAGTTTAGAGTTTCTTTTTTATTATTACTATCACCATATGTAAAATACATTAGGGTGAAAAAAAGCAAGTTCAAGCAATTTGCACCTGTCAATCAAAGATAAAAATGCCTCCTCAGAGTAAGAAAGGATTTGGCAAGCATTTATCAAATACCTAACATGTTTCAAGCTGTCAGTACACTTCCTTATAAATATAGTGCAATGCTTTGCCTATCAACTTTCATCCATTGGTTGACTAAATTCAACTGAATAACTATCCTCACGTTCTTTCTAGAAGTAGAAATGTGAGCAGAAGTATCAAATAAGTATTTCCACATCCAGGAGAAAGGGTGATTGGGTGAGGGTAGGGGCAAAAGAATGTAATATACACCTACCCACTGTGTACAAGTTTCTTTGTATGTTAAAGAACAAAGATTTTTCTCTATCTTCAAAAGCTTCACGCCAATGCTGGCACATGTAGTGTTGGAAAGTTGCATACACAAAACCCTACCATCAACAGTATTGCAAAACTGTGAATCACTATGGTTAAAATTAAATTTAAAAACTCCACTCTAATATCTGGCAGCAATTAAATTAAAAGAGGTTTTATCTTGGCGGGGGGGGGGGGCTACGCTGGTGGAATGCAGGGCTTCCTCTTGACTGTGTGCTCAGGGATCACTACTGGTGTGCTGGGGGTACCATTTGGGGTGCCGTGGATCAAACCCGCATTGGCCGAGTACAAGGCAAACATCCTACCTGCTGTACTATCTCTCGAGCCCAAAAGGGGTTTCTATATAATGTGTCACTAGGGTCTCTAAAATGGCACAAACGGTAGTTTAACTTACTCCCAATGTCTTATGTTAATTAAGCAATCAGCAAAAACTAACGGGCATGAAGTGAGCTGGTCTAACAAAGACCTTGCTTAAGTATAGTTTAGCCCAGCATTCTCCAACCTTTTCACAACTACAAACTGGCACCTGTCCTGTATACTGGTCCACGGTCTGGCAGTTAAAACCCACATGGCAGATCAGTGGTTTTCAACCTTTTTCTGCCTGCAGACTTGCACCAGTCTGTGGACCAGTGATTGACAACCACTGGAAATTTCAGTTCACATCTGAGTAAAACATTGGATGTCTTCTGCATATTAATTATATTTCTCTTTCTCCACTCTATGACGAAATATGCATTTGCTACAGTTAACAAGAAGTTATCCCTGGAAACTGCACAAAGGGTATGTAGGACTTCTAATACATTTTGGGGGCGGCCCACACCCAAGAGTGCTCAGGACTTCCTCCTGGCTCTACACTAAGGGATCACTCCTGGCGGGGCTCAGCAGGTCACAGGTGGTACCAGAGAATGAACCTGAGTCAGCTGCAATGACCTAAGTAGCAAGCGCCCTACCCACTGTAATATCTCTCCACCTTCTTCATACATTTCTTATTGCAACTTTCTGTGACTATAGTTTTCCCAAAATAAAATCGATTATTTTAATTAAAGTACATCGCAATAAAAAGCATTCTCAAGATGGGGAATAAGATTTCCTTTAAAATCAAAAGTTCTGCTCAAACAAAGCCTACAGGTATACATACCCACCTGTTCCTTGAACACCTTCTTGCAGAATACCTGGTGTATTTCCCCAAGCTTCTGTGCATTTGTGAGCCCCCTTTCAGTAATTTGAGCTTCTTAAAGGCACAGACTCTGCTTTACTTGTTTCTGTATGCCTTTAGTGCACTTATGCAGTGTTTTGGCAGTAATGAAAAAATAGGAGGAGGAGGAAGGAAGGGAGATAAAGAAGAGACAGAGAGACGAAGAGATGGCCCTCGTCTCCTTCACTGTGCAGAAGGAAGATTTCAAAAGCCACATATGCCCTAGTCTCCAGAAGCCCCCATCCATTAGGAGATAATGCCCCTCCAGGTACCTCAAACCCTCCTCAATGTGGGACAGGTCACATGGAAACTCAACATGCCTGCTAAAACTACTGTGCTTGTTCGATTCTGAAAAGCAAAGGCTTTTTGGTTGAATGAGTGCTTGGGAGGATAAGCCTCTACAAGAGGGAGTGCACCTTCTCTCGTGCACAGGACGGCTGAGTGACTGGGGACCCCACGACACTAAGCTTCTTGCCTCCTACTCTGGAATCCCAGCACCTTACACCTTCAGCTGAGGGCTCACACAGGGTCACATGCCCTTGGTATTGACTAAATGGAAATTTCTTTTAAAAGGTCCAAAAGTACAACAGGCTTTTGGTTCTCCAACCCTCCAGTTAGAAGACCACAGTTACAATGGCAGGAAACCAACAGGCCAAGCTATCTATCCCAAAGAAGCTGCCCACTATGTCTCAGCTCCCCTTTCCTACATCAGTAAAGGAATTTAGATTTCTAAATGCAGAGAGATTGCATAAGTGAACACCGTTCCAGCCAGCGTGTAAGCTGCTCCCACCTCCTAAAGGGTTTTGTCCTAAGAGCTTATCATGATTAACAATGAAAGAGAGCCTTTCTAGAGGGCCCTCCGTGAGTGAAGTGGTTTTATACACGAATGCAACCGGAACTCATCATCCATCTCCTCGCAGAAATAACATTCTAATAACCAATTTGATCCTCCTGGCACAAATGGCCACTTATTCCATATCATTCCCGGAGTATCTTAGCTCCTGTTATTATAAGAGCTAATTACCAGGTACAATACCAGGGCACTTAGAATTCCGATATGCAGTTTGGAAACCACACATCAAGAACACCTTCCTCCTCCCAGGCTGGACTCAGTTGGTCCATGTTAGCAGAGAGCCCCTTGCCCCAAGCCGGTGAAAGAGAATAGGTACCCCAAGTGTCCCATTTGCTCCCAAATAGTCTTCCAATTCCTAACACAGAGTCTCGCCATGAGGATGAAGAGCCCCAGGCACTGGCAGTAGAGGAAAAGGTTACAGTAGGAGCCAACCAGCCAGAGCTCCTAAATGACACCAGGATACCAAGTAAAGGAGGTTTCCTGACCACTCACTAGAAGTGGATTTACCTGCAAACTCTGAATTGATCCCATCATGTGACTGTGAAATAGAAGACACAACTGGAAAACATCTCTCAGGTCTGGGTTTTAAAAATGGGGATGATATTTAAGAATAATTTAGACAGAAGGGAAATGGGTAACACCAGGCTGTGGCATCCCATGACACAGTTGAGCTTCTAATAATATTCACACCCATGACCCTAGCTCAGGACTCAAGGCAGTACAAGAGAAACATAGACACCCAAGTAAGGAAGTTGGTCACCAACTAAGGGAACAAAGCCTCCTGGTTCTGATCTTCGGCTCCAGGAGCTAGGACGGGCAGCAGAGACTCTGGAGGGAGGAAAGCTTCAGGTCCTAGAGAGAGAAACCCTGGGGCTCATTCTCTGCACAGCAGAGGGGGCCCATGCTCCCCCACACCGGAGCCAGACTCTATTTTCACCCTACATGTAACAGGAGCTGCTGTACACTTACTTGGTCTGGGAGAGTTCTATTGACTAGGGATTTTTTTTTCCCAACCCCTTTTCTCCAAGTCCGTTCAAGGATGCTGAGAAATATTAACAATCTCATTTGGCCTACTGTAAAAGTCATTATCATCTATGCTATTACCAGCATGAAGGTGTTCATCACCTAGGCAGCGATATACAGAACACATGTGTGCAGGTCACACCTTGGTAATGAGAAATCCACTGGACCACAATGGGTTGGAGCAACCTACGAAAAGACCCATGCGCACTGCAGCACCACTCACTCAGCACAGGATAGAGGCTATGGAACTGAGGGGAAGCTGGAACAGAGTACCCCATCCCTTTCCTACGTGGTGGGGGGTGGGAGGTTGCCTTACTTGATTTGGACAGCTGCTCATCCTGGGACATGCCGAGGTCATCAGACTCCCCTGACAGCTCCTTGATGAAGTTGGAAGGAAACATTCCCGTCTTGCCATTGAGAACGCCTTCCCACCATCCTTCTTCTACCTGCAGGATAAACAGGAGAGAGATATGGGGGTCAGGGGAGAGATGGCTGCTCCCAACCTTCTCTCTGAGGTGCAGAACATTGAACCTGCACAGTAAGAGCAGAAGGCTGCAACACTGAAAAGATAACCGGGGAATAGAAAACAGACATCACAAACTTGGGGGTTTGGATTTGGGAAGAAGAGTGCTTATCCTGGGGTCTATAAACACAGATGGAAAATAAGAATCACTTAATTTTCTCTGGCCTTGAACTGAACTTTATTTACATGTGTAGGTGGCACACCATATAATGAGTAGACGGTTCTGTGACCCCTGAGCAAACAAACCCATGGTTTTGGCACAGCACATCACAGGTACTGTGGGTGTCCTAAGAGATCATTTAGACTCATCATTATGTTGAAGTGATGACAGTGGCCACACCTGATAAGAGACCTGGCTATATTTAATATATAACAAGCAATCACTTATTACTTCTGTAGCACTGTAGCACCGTTGTCCCATTGTTCATCGATTTGCTCGAGTGGGAACCAGTAACATCTCCATTGTGAGACTTGTTACTGTTTTTGGCATATCGAATACTGCACAGGTACCTTGCCAGGCTCTGCCATGCGGGCCAGATACTCTCGGTAGCTTGCCATGCTCTCTGAGAGGGACGGAAGAATCAAACCCGGGTTGGCCACATGCAAGACAAACGCTCTACCTGCTGTGCTATTGCTCCAGTCCCGCTTATTATTTATGATGAGAAATGGTACATAGCTCAATTTGAAAGCTGGACCAGGGAGATAGCTCAAAGGGCTGTGGTGCAAACCTTGCATACCTGAGGCCCCAAGTTTGAACCCTATCACTGCAGAGCCCCTGCCCCCTTGTACTGCCTGCATGAGTCTGGTTGCCCCAGCATCTTTCAGAGCCAGAACCACTGGGCCAGGTCACCAGCAGAGGCCCTCAGGCTCCCAAATACAGCTGGGAAGTCCCTCCAAAAAGGAGCCTGATAGCTACTTCAATACAAATGATTTCCATTAGAATCATATGCTTTACTGTATACATTTAAAACTTTGTACATAAGAAAATGGCCTCCTCAGACCATTAAAAATAACTAGACAGCCCGACAAAACAGTTAAGAATCCCTGGGTTAAGAACTGAATCAAAAGGCTGAAGGACTCCCAACAGGTTTCTAAAGGGTCCTAGAATGCCCTGAGATGAACTGTACTGGGGATACAGGCAGGGCAACTAAATCGTTTGAGTGGAATAAAGGCTGGATCGTGGGGAACACTGAGACTGAACTGGGCAGGCATGGCTTTGAGACCCTTTGCAATCTGAGTTGTTGAGTGACCTCTCTTAGCTGGGTCAAGAGAGACAAAGGTAAAACAAAAACCAGAAAAAGAAACAAAACTCATTCCAAGATTTTGTGATGGAGATGGTAATTGAGGGGTAAGAGTCAGAACAGTGATCTGGCTTCCTGGAGAAAAAATAACAGGGCATTTAGAAAATGAGCAAGTATTAGCTCCCAGCACAGTGTCGGATAATAGAAAGGGACCTGAAATCTTGGGAATTTTTTCAAACATGCATGTATTACCTATCCAAAGTAATAACTATGATTTAACAAGTAAAATAATTACAATAAAAAAGAAAAAGAGAATTTGATTCAAAAGCCCTGTCCAAATCCTCCCTGAATAGCTTATTCAAAAATCTGACCACACTACCATCTGATTTTCCTCTCTATAGAATGAGGATCATTAACACACACAATCAGTGTTAGAGATGGTTTGAGTCCCCCCTAGGGGCTAGGGATACAGAACTGCACAAGACTGGTCCATCCTTTTTCCTTCAAGAAACTGACAGTCTCACATGCTGGGGGAAAAGGCAGCTCAGATAGAGAAGGGAACACCAAGTAGAGGATGTTGGGAGGACCCATTTCGGTTGGAAGATGCGAACTAAAAGTAGACTATAGACCGAACACAAAGGCCACTCCAGTAACTCTATTGCAGGCTATAACACCCAAAAAGAGAGAGAACAAAAGGGAATGCCCTGCCACAGAGGCAGGGTGGGGTGGTGGGGTGGTGGGGGGTGGGGTGAGGGTGGTGAGAGGGATACTGGGATCACTGGTGGAGGAGAATGGGCACTGGTGGAGGGATGGGTAAACGATTACTGTATGAGTGAAATGCAAACACAAACGTTCATAAGTTCGTAACTGTACATCACAGTGATTCTCTAATAAAAAATTAAAAAAGAAAGAAACTGACAGTCTGCCTAGGTGGAAAGGGCACATGTTGACACTGGCTGTGTAATTTTTGCTAAGAAACAGTCAAGTACGAACCACCAGTGGTACATGCCAGAGTCAAAAGAGGGGGGATATTGGAGATAACTAGAAAGAAACTAGTAAACAGATGAGAAAATGACTCAGCACAAACTAAACTTGTTTTACAGAGTTGGGGTCACTGAGATTGAGGAGCTAAAGAAAGACAGAAAGGAAAACTATCAAAATAACGGTTGCATTTGAAGAGTCAAAATGTAGAGGGTGTGGAGAGAAGAGAGGGAAAGGAGAGGGCAACTGTGTACAAAAGAGGAGAGAGGGGACAGAGAGGGGAGAGGAGGGAAGAGAAAGAGAGACGGGTCAGGGGAGGGGAAGAGAGAGAGAAGAAAGAGCATGAAGAGGGAAGTTGGCAGAGCCCAGGGAATGGAAACAGTATGGTTAGAACATGAGTCACAGAACTCATGGCATACCAACTTACAGAGTAGCGATTCTATGTAATCACAGAATCTTCTGGCAAGAATCAGATCATCTTAATGGTGCACAACTGTCCCGATGACTGTTCAATACCAAACTGTGGCATTTAACAGCATTTAAGTTGAAATAAGTCCATGTTTCTATGCAACTCAAATGATGTATACTATTTTTCTCAAGGAATCTTTTTTTAGGATTAGGATGGCTAGGAAGATTCTACATGAGGCCTCGGATAAACAGTCACATGAGGGCCTTCCTTTGTGTCTGTTCTGAATGAGGAATTATAAAATGACCTTCTTTGTCTCAGGAATCACAGGGCAGGAGGGAAAAACCAAGGTCACGAAACACAAATGAGCAGTCCCTGGTATAAATCCCTGACAGTGCGGGGCAACCGGGACAATTCCATTTGATTCAGCCTGACAGCAGCTAAAACCTTGCCGTTCCCAGTAATGAGTGCATAACGCCCAGGAGCCACGCAGCTCCTAATGGATGGGACGGGCAAGCTGCCTGCTGGTAAAACAGGGGTGTCTTCACCTCAGCCACCCCCCAGATGCCTGCATCCGTGTCACAGCACAGTCTGAGCAGGAGTGGCTTACAGGGACACGGAGAAAGGTATCATTAGCCATGCCGCGAGTGGAAGGGCACAAAAGAAAACCGCTGCTCATTGTCTGGGAGGCACATTTCCCATTTCGAGTGGGAGAGAAAGGGGTCCCGCCCCATTAGCAGTGAGTCCAGCTAAAAATATGAGAAATATGTGATCCTTTCCTCGCTCAAGTCTTCTATATTCTAGTTCAACTTCCTGCACACAGAGGACAAGGAAGCAAGCTCAGTGTGATTATATTCATTCACGGAGCAAAACAAATGAATGAGTAAACAAATGAAAATTCACTGGGGGAAATCCTCCGCATGGGCGCATGCAGCCCTGACTCCCCCTGCACAGCCCCCTTATGGAAGGAGAGTTTTCTTTCCCATGAGGAGCAAAAGGGACAAGACACCAGACTATATCGGTTACAGTCCTGTTAGGTACCACTATACCCAGTCCAGCTGCTAATTAATTAGCACCTATCCTGCCCTAATGAACTCAAGACTGATCTACCAGTGAGTGAACCAGATAAAGACCATGCCCTTCAGAAGCTTCTGGAATAATCAGAGCCCATCCCAGCCCTGCTGAAACTTAATTTTGCCTATGCGTGTTTCTATAAGAAAGAAATGCCTTTCCTTGTAACCAAGGAGGTTTGGGGTGTTACAAAGAAACAGACCCCACTTTCTTCAGGCCTTGGGTGAAATTGTTATCTACCCACCCACTCCATACTGTGTCCTTCCATGACCAACCCAGCCTGTCCTGGAGGCCATGGCTGTGTCCCAGAGCAGGGCACAGGGCAGTGGACACCTGGCAGAGGTGCGGAGAGGAAAGGTCGGAGTGAAACCATTTGAACATTTCATGTCTGCGTGTCCTCAGTTTCTTGTGTCCTCGCCAGCAGCATCATCTAAGTGAGATTCGGGCCATAGGCGAGAGTCTCTAGCTCTTTAGCTCTGTTGGAAGCAGGCGAGCAGCTGGGTAAATTGAGTACCTCCACTTGGGCTCTGTCTTAAAGACAAACTGTATCTCATTTCCTGAGGCACTAAAGAGGAGGCCAGCAAATGCACAGATGACCCGTGCGGCCCAGCGTGGCTACTTATTCATCAGAGTCCTGACTTATCACCACAGGAGCTTTACCTGGCAACTGTAATGGACAAGTGTACTGAGGGACTAGCCAAATCTAACATCTCCCGAGGGGAGTAAGGCGGCAAGGGAGCAGAACACCCCATTTAAGATCTGCGAAGGCCTTTTCCATCCAGCTAAGCTTCTGTTCTCCCCAGGCTTGCTCAGAAGCATCACGGAGGGGTGATGTGGGGAGCCCAACAGGCTTGGTGCTCGAGTCAGCGATGCAGCGCTGCTCCAGCCGCCCAGGCTGCACCTGGTGTATGCCCAGGGGTCCATGTGGCGCCTGAGATTGATCTTGGGGCTTTGAAGCCATTGGAGCTATTCCCAAGGCTATTTTAATAGCCTCTTCAGAAAGAAAAGGTGAAAAATCTTTAAGAGAAAGTCCACAACTCAACATTAGTAAAATTTCCCTGTAAGTTTATTTCAAAAGAATTCCAATACCATACCAGTCATCTATTCTGGAGTAGGAATGTGTGTGTGTGTGTGTGTGTGTGTGTTTGGGGCCACACCTGGTGGTGCTCCAGGCTTATTCGTGGCTCTATGCTCAGAGATGACTCCAGGCAGTGCACAAAGGGGTTACCATATGCAATGCTGGGGCTCAAAGTAAGGTCTGCTGTGTGAAAGGCAAGTGTCTCTTATCCCGTGTACACGCCTTCCCACCCACGGAATGTATTTTGAAAAAAAAAATCAGTTAGAAAAAAACTGAATTGAGGTCAACAGTATGCAAGGCAACTGTCTTACTATCTCACTGTCCTGGGAAATGAATTTTGAAAACCTTTTTTAAACTAGAAAACAAATGTCAATTTTTGAAAGTTTTTAAAACTCAGGCAAAATTCATATAAAATGCTCAGATCTTAATGATACAAGTTGATTTGACTTGACAAGTGTGTACAACACACTTCTATCAATATACAGATAGTATTTCATCCACTCCAAAAAATTCCCTGTGTTCCTTTCCAGTTGATCCACTGCCAAGGAATCACTAATTTGATTCTAGTACCTGTGATTATTTTGCCTTTGGCAGTACTTCATATAAGTGTGCTAAAACATAGTTTTAGCTTTTATATATTGCTAAAAATATAAATTGATTCTAGAAAGCCCCTTTTCCAGCCATGGAATAGGGAAATATTTTTAAGGGAACCATTTCCTGAAGGCATACACACCTGCATTATTCTCCATTTCAGTTACTTTAAATAACTTTCCCTGTTGTTTTGGGACATGATTTGCCAAATATAAACAAGTGTTATTTAGATCCCAAATGCCTGGTCACTATTTTCCCCCAACTCCTCTGAATGTCATTGTCTCCCACTTCCTGGCAGAACTAGAATGTTCCATACACATGGGAAGTTGAGTTTTCTTCCCTCCCTCCGTTTGTCTGAGAGCAGACATATTCCACATAATAGAGGTCCACCAAATGAAAAATCTGTAGGGAAAAAAAAGAAATCAAATGGAAATGATTTAAGAAAATAGAGATATCTATTTAAGATTTTAGCGAACTGCCCAATGACACAGAGCTACATCTCAAGAAATAGCACCTTCACCACCAAACAGATTTTGGTAGACAACATTCAGCAATGTTTGATAGACATGCCCTTTGAAACACATGCTAATTAGCCAAGTCCAGAATGCCAAATTCCTAAATGACTCTGTGCTAAGGCCTTGCTGACACACCAACTTGAAAACATGAACAAGTAGTAGCCAAGCTAGCAAGGTAACATTTCTGATGAATCAAGATCCCAAAGTCTTGTCCCGGGAACTATTCCCACCTGATAACATTGTATGGAACTGGGCTAATCCTGGACTCCCTTACGTCTGTAAGGCACCTTTAAACTTTAAAAGGCTTCCTTTAAAAGTTACGTGTGGGCAGCACTGTGACTTTGATCTTAGCCCCACTGACGCCATCTGCAGCTTCTGTTACCACTAATAATATAATAGAACAACTTTAACAATAGGCGGTAATAAAAGTTAAGCGGATGTGTCTTTCTCACAATACCTTATTGTCCTTTACTCACTCTTTTTCCTGTGATGTGTGATGATACAATGCTCACTGTAGAGATAGAGTGGGTGAATGACATAGGTACTGTGTCAAAGTATTGTGGTACTATTTACCTTCTGATGATAAGTATAATAAATATTAATTTCCATTAAATATTTTCCAAATGTAGTTTCACATGTAACATTGTGAAAAGCAAAACTCAAGGGATAACCAGGAACACTTCTCAACCTTTGCTTTTTGCGGTGCTTTTGTTTAGTTTTGTGCCATACAGGGCTGTTGCTACTCATCGCGTGGTTCTCGCAGGACCATGTGCTAGGGGTCGAATTTGGTGTCTCCCAGATACAGAGCAAGTGATCCCATCCTTTGAGCCATCTTTCTGCCCCTCCTCTATCTTTCTTCAGCAATTTCCCTCTCATTTGTTAGTACCACCATTTGCCAGTTTCATAACATCTTGAGTAATCAGCTACCTGCTTAGCTATGCATGTCTTCCCTTCACTGATTCCAGTCAGTATGTTTCAAGGTAGAGATTCTGTTCAAGAAATCTGTGAATTCCTCTTTCACTCCGTTCATTGATAAGGACCACAGCTATGTAAATCTATTGTAAATACATTTAAATTGACAAATATGTCACTTTTATGTGGCGGTTACCTGTTTGTAGCCAACAATTCTAAATGAATCAGTTTCTTCTAACCACAGTCTCTCCTAAACTAAGAGAGGTCCCCTCCAAAGTTATGTGTAGAAACACTGGGCTATTACTTCAGCCCCATCACTGAGCATTTTTGGCCTGAGAAATTTTTACACAGCCTCAGGTATATGTAAAAATATGCATGCAGGGGCTGGAGCAGTAGCACTACAGGTAGGGCATTTGCCTTGCGCACGGACAACCCAGGTTCGATTCCAGCATCCCATATGGTCCCCTGAGCACCGCCGGGGTAATTCCTGAGTGCAGAGCCAGGAGTAACCCCTGTGCATCGCCAAGTGTGGCCCGAAAAGCAAAAAAAAAAGCATGCAAATCAAACATCTACTGATGATAAAAACATATAGAAGTCTAAAGTGCACTTTGACAATCTTCCACACCACCCCTCCCCCATCCAGTCATGCAATCCTACGTGGGAGCCCAAAGCTTAAGAAGGTCTAGACAACACAGACAATAAAACCAAGGGGCTTCACCATACTTTCCAAGAGAAAAAAAATAGGCCAACCAGCCAATTTCAAAACCCCAGAGGCCTTGGGGCCAGGGTGCTAGTCCACTGGGTAGGCCTTGCATGCAGCTAACCAGAGCTCCATCCCTAGTACCACAGTATGTTCCCCCGAGCCGTGCCAGGAGTGATCCCTGAGTGCAGAGCAGAGCCAGGAACAGACCCTGAGCATTGCCAGGTGTGGCCCCCAAGGAAATAAACAAAATCCCAAAAACCATTCCAAGAATTCAGCCTACTATTTTCCCTTTGCAACTGGCAACCCAGTTTCTCCTTCTCAGCAACAGAACCTAATAAAAGGAGCAGAGCCCAGGAATGCCAGCCAGGAGTCCTGGTAAGCAACCTCCAACACAAGCCTAGACTGCCCCATGCTTACTACTTCTTCTTGGGTCCCATCCAGACAGTGCCCTCAGCTGATACCAAGATACTGCCAGGCTCCCCACACCTGCTCAAGTCTGATCCTTCCACCATGGGCACATGCCGTGGTTAGAAAGCTCAAACAGAAGGAAGTGTGAAGAGAAAAAGCAAGTAGCGAGGAGGGATGTGATTATATAGCATAGCCATATAGCTTTCCCTTTTTCTTTTCTGTTTTGCGGTGGGGCCAGACCTGTCTCTATGTTCAGGAATCACTCCTGGTGGACTCAGGGGACTATATGGGTGTTGGGGATTGAACCCAGGTGAGCCACGTGCAAGGCAAATGTGCTTCTGCTGGCCCCAATCACTCTGGCCCCATTTTTCTCCTTTTTTCTTATTTGATGAAAGGTCAGATTGAAGCCTCACTCTGAACTGGCAAGGAGAGACGAGGAGATGGGTCTCACAGGTGGTGGGCAAGGGCTGTGTCGTCCAGACAAGGATGGTGTCAGCTGGCCGCAGTCTCCTCTCACAGACATTCATGGTCAATCTCCAACAGGCAGGGGAGGACGGGGAATATTTGCCCAACATTCGCTAATTTTCTTTCTCCCGATTTGCATTTTTTCACAGAACATTAGGATGACTTTATAGAAAGTACCCTCTTTTATAATGCAACCATTTTCAATTTTGTTCCCATTTAGTCTTTGATCACAGGAATGTAGATTAATTTACAGGACCACATCTTACTATATGCAATTTTGTGTTCTGGTCCAGTCATTTAATTTGCAGGAAAACATCTTTCCCACTTCCATTTATTCATTTACTTGCTCTGCCAGCATTTATTAAAATGCATAATAGGTTTTAGGCACTATTCCAGGTACTATGAATATAAAGATAAACAAAAAAACATATCCTTGCTGTTGAAGCGGTCTCAGGCTAGTGGAATATAACATAATTACAATGCACAGTGTTGTGATAAATACAGATTTAAAGACTTCTGTGTTTACCATTGGAATGCCTTTACAATTTTCTAATCTAGCAGGCTAATATAACTTAATTCACATGACTACTTCCTTTCTCATTTATTTTTCACCACTGCAAGTATTGCTCCAATTAACATGTTTCATGCACATTTTTTTCCTGTTAACTATTTTCTGTGGATATAGTCCTAGGCATGAGATGACTGTGTCCAAGAGTGTTAATTCAGATTTTATGATTTTTGACATGCCTTGGGAAATTAGCTTCATATAAGGATCATAAAGACATGTGAATTCAGCCGTTCTGCTAAGCATGACAGTCTTGCTAACAAATAGTCTCAGCACTGTTTTCTTAGGGTTTTAATTTGTGTGTGCTTAATTAATAGCAGGACAGAACATTTTCTCCTGGTTAAGATATTCATTCCCCCTGGTGAGATGCCTATTTATGGAAAATTTATCTATCATTTATCACTGCTGTAATAGCTTCCTAATATGCTCTATGTTATACATACTAACTGGGGGTTGAGTGGGCTCTAAAGACCTCCCAGCACTACTCACCCAACTAGGCCATCAGTTGAGAGCAAGTGCCCAAGAATTAGGTACTATCCAGGGTCCTGCAGTGGTGGGGATCCCCAAGTTACCCCAGTGATGCTAGGGCCAAACATGATGGTGCTTGGGTGACCATATAATGCCAGGAATACAACTGGGGTGGACCCATTTGGTCCTCCTATATACTAATTTTTCATCCAAATTCATTGTGAAATTTTTGTTTGTCATCATACCTAAACTCCAACAAATTTTTCACTTCAAAAACAATTAGTCACACTTGTGGGTTTTTTCCCCTCTGGAATTTCTTCCATGGTCTGTCTGAAGAAATGTATCATTCAATTATTGGCATAAATACTCTGGTCTTTGTTGTCCATTCCTTTTTCTTGTTCAAATTTAAACAATTATCTCCTGCGCACCCTTCTCAGCACCAGGCACAAAAAGAAATAAATGAAAGTCATCTTAGTACAAATGACCCCCAAACTGGAAACAGGTGTAAAGGGGACACTGCACGGCCCCCTCAGCCATGAGGGGACACCCACTACCTGACATCTTGGTTTGATTAACTAAAGATGAGGCTCATTTATGACTAATGTGAACTGGTAGAAAACTGAAAGCCATGCAAATGATTTTTGTGAGAGAACAATGAAAGGAAAGCACAAAATCAGGACAGGCACACGCAAAAGCAACGTCTCCCCCAGAAAAAGACAATCTCATGGTTGATGTGTTCCTGCACTGTAGGGCGCTATGGAGTCTGGCATGGAACTTAGCCAACTTGTCCCAGTATTTTTCCTCTCTGTCATCCTGACCCTTTGCTTGACAGTTCCCTCGGAGCCAGTCTCACCACCTAGCGGGTTCCCTCAGGAAGGAATTGAAGAAAGATTCGGCTCACTCTCACTTTCTGTTCGTGTGAGAGTCCAGTAATGCGGCTGCAAACAGCACCCTGCCATAGGTACCCGCATTGGCCCCGATGACTTCGCTTCCTTCCTAAATTTGAGCTTCCTTTGTTGTACAGCTGTGCCTCCCAGGGCCAGCATGGGGGCATGGGGATGCTGGATCAGCATGTTGTGGGGGACACCTGTGGAAACCTCTGTGCACTGCACAGCTTCTGTAAGGTTGGGTGGTGGTCCAAAAGCCAAAGCTATCAGAACAGGGTGTCTCTAGCGTGCTCAGGTTGTGCATCAGAAGAAGTCTGGACCCCTAGCCGGAAGGAGTGGACTCTGAGAGGCACGTGTCTGGGGAAGTCCTCTGACCCCAGAAAGACTGGCTCCAGGCGGTCAGGACCAGGTAAGAGGAAAGGGATGGGATGCAGTGGGAAGAATGAGGGTCACCAAACAAGCAGCCCTGGTTTCTAACCTCTGCTTCTCTGAGCAGCCCAGGAATCTCTTTCCTCTGCGACAAAAAAAAAGTGGTTGGGAGGAGTGAGCAGGAAGGAAGCCCAGCACCGCCATCCATCTATCAGCACTCTTTCCTATCCCTCGAGGCCTGCAGCCATTCTGCTCCTTCCCCATGGGAACTGAATCCACGCTGCAGACAAGAATCAGTGTGGACGCCCAGCGTCGAGGGAGTAACTGCAGCAGTGAAGAGCTCGGCTTTGGGGTGGGACTTTCCAAAGTACCCAGTACAGTGTGTTAGAGGAACAATGGTGCTTAATGCCCCCCTTCCGCCTCCCCCACATCCCCCTCCAACTACTTTGGAGGCATTCCCCGCTGGGGAACCCCTCCTCTCAGAGGAAAGTCAGTCAGATGATGCCAGAGGTCTGTTTAGGTTTCGACACCCACCAACGCCAAGAGCAGTCAGTCGTCTCGCGCCTCTGACAGCCTGCTCCCGGCCACCACCTACCTCGCCCACCACCTCTATGATGTCACCGACTTTCAGCTCGAGCTCGTCGTCATTCTGGGGCAGGTAGCTGAATGCAACCTGGCATCGGCGCCGCCGTCGCTCACCTGGATGGGGAGAGGGACATATTTAGAGATGGTGCTTCCCCCCTAAAACACGAGGCTTGAAAGAGCAGCTTCCTAGGCATGCAAGCAAATTAAGCTGACTCGTCTCAAATATGCTCCCTGAAACAGGGTAGAGGGCAGCAGCCCTGATCTTAGAGAGAGAGAGAGAGAGGCAGGAGACAGCAGAGCGATGCTTCTTGGTCTCTGAGAAGCTGCTGGGTCAGAAAGGCATGGATATGAGAAATCAATCCGTGGGTGCAAGAAGGCAGAAAAGCCCAGCCCTGAAGCGCTGGAACACAGTGTTGCCTTAAACGGTTTTCCATGGATGGGGTTTGGATTCACTGCTGCTGGGTTTTGATGAAAGCTGATGGGATGGGCCGGGTGAGGGGGGCGGGGGCGGCGGAGATAAAATGATGGTCTGCTTCTAATGCAGATCAAGGCAGGGGGCAGAGAATTTTAAAAAGTGCAAAGGGAAAGAGGAAATGTCCAGGCCTTGCTCTTACTAATCATCACTCTCCCTACAGCTGCAGCTTGGGTCTGATGGCAGCGGCTGATTGTGGCCGTTTCAAACGCCCCTTCCTCCGGAGGTGGTCAACAAATCCACTTCTGTTCTCTTCCCGTCATCCCGGGAGATTTATCAGCGGGCTCCCTGGCTGCTTCCACGGGACTCACACAGACCAATCAGATAAAAGCCAGGACCACACTTGACTTGACCCGAGGCCACTCGAGGTTTGCAAGCTCACTCACCCGGGGTGGCCCAGCTGGGAGGCCTGGCCGAGAGCCAATGCAAACACAGACACAGCTGTCCACAGCATATCCACACCACAGACGCGCGTTTGGGGGTGAAAGAACACACATTGGGGTACTTGCGTCCAACTGAGACAGACAGACAGCCGGAGAGGCCTGCGCTGGGGAGAGGGAGGAAGGAGCTAGGAGCTGGGGCCAGCATGGTTCAGAAGTCTGTCGCTCAAAGCTCCCCGCCGCACACCCTCCTTCCTGCCACCCTATGGCCTAGAAAACCAAAGGGACTTCAAGGAAGCACATTTAGAAATGTCCGCTTTATTTTTGGCTACTGCCTACAGGGATTCTTCTCGCTTTCTGATCTTTCCCCCTGAGAAACGAAGCCTGGCAAGACTGTTCCCAGGCCACATTACGGCCCGAACCAGCCAGGCATGTCCAAAGGGGAAGGTCTTCGCTACATCCCATGCGCTCGCTCATCGATATTTTTCACAGGCCAGTGGCCCAGTTCTCTCAGTTCCATTTTTGTCTGCCTGGCCCTCATGAGGGAAGACAAGAGTTAACAGAGGACAAAGGGCAGAAGTTCAGAATCAATATCCGGTCTAGTCACATCTTTAGTGACTCCACAAACATGCATGGCCTCTTTATTTCAAGTCACAGGCTGCCTGTGCTTTGCGAGAACAGAATTCTCAGGCCAATTCCCAGGGGCTAACCACACTGTCAGCCAGCTGAGGAGGGCCACACAAACAAGGAGGCCTGGCTCTCCCGGGGCCAGAAGACCTATCCCAGCTGACTTTCTCTGGGAAGGCAGGAAGAAAGAGGCTTCAGTGCGGAGGACTCTGCCATAATTCTATATCTAGGGGCTGGAGCAATAGCACAGTGGGTAGGGTGTTTGCCTTGCATGTGGCTGACCTGGGTTCGATTCCCAGCATCCCATATGGTCCCCCAAGCACCACCAGGAGTAATTCCTGAGTGCACGAGCCAGGAGTAACACCTGTGCATTGCCGAGTGTGACCCAAAATGAAAAAATAGTTCTACAGTCCACCATAACTAAAGGCAAATGATGCATTTTTGCCTAAAAGGACACAGATTTCTCATTCCAGTTCATTCTACCTAAGGGATCTGAGATGGCAAGGCCATCTTGGCACCCTTCTCTGCCCCCTATGACATCCCTGCCCCCATATATAACCCCTGCAGATGAAGCTGTACCATGAATACTTAAGGGATTTTTTTGCTAGATGTTATATTAAAAGCAAACTCCGCAGACACAAGTCTGAACATAAAACAAATAAATATGATAAATGTCTAAAACACACACTCACAACCACAGACATCACCAAATTCCTGACCAAAGTGACTTAAAACAACAGTTGAGATCCTAGTGGTAGCCACGTCATCAAACTGAACAATTAAATGTAAATTCATATCCTCAAAAAAATCTTCCGAACAAAAGTACTATCTAACCCAAAACTACACAAATGGTCAAAGAAGATGGTAAGACTAACCCATAATATAGACCCTAGAACAGATTTTATTGAATCACCATAAGTTACAGTTACAAAGTTGTTCATAGTTGAATTTCAGTCATAAAATGTTCCAACACCCATCCCTTCACAGTGTATATTTCTTGCCATCAATGTCCCCAGTTTCCCTCTTGCAACCTGTCCCGCCAAACCTGCCTTTCTCTTCTCTCTCTCTCCCTTTCTCTCTCCCTTTCTCTCTCCCTCTCTCTCTCCCTCTCTCTTTGTAAGATTCAATCCTCGCAATCCAAAGAAAAAGAATAGATATCTCTAAAACCCTACCTGCTACCAATATAACTTATTCACTAATTCTTCCTGACTAGTAGTTATCACTTAAATGTCTCGAGGAAGAATATTCAATTGGTGGTAAAGTCCTACAAAGCACATTGTCAAAATAGAGGCCCAAGAACCTTTCAGAAGTTTTCAGAGGTTGCAGTGGGGGTTAGGAGAACTGTTATTCCAGTTCTCCCAATGGGATACCTGTGATGATTTCTAAGCACCTCTGCTACCTGACACCATCTCATCCTGACAACCGCAGGAGTAAAACTGATTAAAGACAGAATGAGCAGCCCTTTTACAAATGAGAAAATGGGAACCTGGTGACTTACCCAATGTCACCAAGCTAGTGAGTAGCAGTATCGCCTTGGCCTGAGTTTGAAATTCTCTTGCCAGTGTAGGATGAACCAATCCAATTTCACATCCTGTGCCCAATTCTCTGAAATTTATACTTACTGCTTCCTGCCACTGACAGTAACACTACTCTCAGTCTTCCCAGGGGTTTTTGTTCCAGATGAACCCAAAACTCCTAGCAGGCTGCCTTTCCAGCTCTTAACTTCTGTATAGCACTGTTGCCTGCTTGTTCCACAATCGAGACCTTGAGGCAAGGTAATATCTGAAGTTGAGAGATACTGTATCTCAGTTGACTCATTCATCTTAAAGTTGAAGAAATTTAAGGGTATATGTCATTTACCATTTCTTCCTCTCTGGACACTTCCCTGGTATTTACTAATGAACGTGGACCTTCTTTGAAGCAGTAGGTAGACAACAATAGCATCTCCCTTCAGTAACTGGAGAAAACGTGGATGATAGGACCAAGTCCGGGGTTTCAAATCCCTCATCCTTAGAGCCCAGTCCACATGAACTCGAGCTATAAAACATTTTATTGGGGTTTTCCCCCCTCTATGAAACAATCCAAGCCTTGACAGAAAAGTTTTCTTTAGAAATATTCATGTTTGCTGATCATGGCCAACAACATCAATGTATATTCAAATAAGAAAGGAAACGCTACTTTTTTCATTTTAAAAATGATAGTGTCTGGAGTGATAGCTCAGCAGGTAGGGCATTTTCCTTGCACATGGCTGACTCGGGTTCGATTCCCAGCATTCCACAGTGTCCCCTGAGCACTGCCAGGAGTAATTCCTGAGTGCAGAGCCAGGAATAACCCCTGTGTATCGCCGGGTGTGACCCAAAAGAAATAAAAAGATGAAATCATGCTCTTTGGGACAGAATGGATGGAATTTGAGGTGATGATGTTATGTGCTGTGACCAACTGCTAGCAGATGCCTCTCTGTCTGAAGGACTTAATGATACCTGAAGAATGCTTCTGCCCGAAATGATGAATCTCAAAATGACCAGAGTCCAAAAGAAGGGACAGTCTACCCAAATGACCTGATTTTTAAACAAAGAATGTTAAGTTAAAATCAAATAATATATTTTAGAAGGCAAAGCTGCAGAGATAATATTAGTGTTAAGAAACTTTGGTTAGATCTCCAGCCCTGCGTATGGTCCCTCAAGCACCTTCAGGAGTGATTCCTGAGCAGAGCCAAGAGTTATGTCTGAGCATAACAGGATATATGCAGACATAAAAAAATAGGCTTTGTTTTTGTCTTTTGGGGCTACACCTGGCAAAGTTCTGGAGTCACTCCTGGCTCTGCACTCAGGAGTTACTCCTGGCATTTCTCAGGGGAACATATGGGATGGCCTCTCTGGTGTACTATCCCTCCAGCCCAAAACTTAGGTCTTAAAAGGCTAGGGAACTATTCTAGATTTTACAGAGCAGAGAGATACAACTAAATATAATGTAGTCATTAAAAGGACTGGATTTCTTAAGGGTTGTGAAAGATTATTGACAGAATTGGAGAAATCTGAATATGAACCAACACTTGCTGATAACATTATATCAATGCTACATTTCCTGAATGTTCACTGTATTGAGGTTGTGGAGAAGAATGACTGCCCTTGTTCCCCATTTATGGATGAAGTGTCCTGGTGTTTGTAACTTTCAAATTGTTTAAGGAAAAAAAATGTGTATGCGAATGCGGTATGGGGTGAGAGTGGTGAGAAAAAGCAAATGTGGTAAACTGCAAACCCACAATGAATCTAGAAGAGCATTCATTATCTGCTGACACAACTGTTGTATACATTTGCAATTTTTTCTAAATCAAAAGTTGGGGATTTGGAGTACAGATGCCTGGGGCCCAGACCTAGAAATGCTGACATCATTGTCTCGGGCAAGGCCCATGAGTCAAGAGAAATCTAAATAAATTTGTTATCCAGGCAGAATTTCCTGCCACACGCCAGGTTGTCTTCACCAGGGCCCCCTTGGAGGGGGATGGGTTGAGTTTCCCTCCCCACCCCAAGCAGAGCCCCAGCAGCTGAAAACCTCCAGAACCCAGCCTCAGCCATGCTCAAGGCCACTCTCCACAAACTCGGACAAGCCTCATCCATGAAGGAACTGGCAGAGGAACCCAGGTGTGCGGGACCCGTGGCTGAGAACTCCAAGCCTGCTCAGAACAGGACTGGGCCTCCTCCACCCAGATCCCCAGTTTTCCAGTAGCTTGTAAGTCACACCCACAAACTGCCCAGCGCCATGTAATCCCATCAACAGCCAAGATCCAGAGACTATAAAACAAAGCTCCCAGAAGAGAGTGACGCAATTTTTCCTGGAGTGCACAGCCGCAACCTCTTATCCTTATACTCTAGCCCAGTGATGTACCTAAAGCAGCACACATGTGTTTGGTTTTAACATGCTTGTATTCTCTTATATATGGGCTTAAAGGGCCCCAGAATGAAATCCACAACCTTTACACACTTCCCTCTTATTGTGGTGGGAAGATGCTTGCTGCTTGGGTGGGTGTTTGAATATTATCGGTAATGAACTATTGTGAACTCCTTTATGAAAATAAAATGCATAAAAATCACAATAAATAAAGAAATTTGTTGTCCAAAAATAAATGGGACTTTTCTAGGACCAAGTTATTCAGGCCTACATGCAGTTTCTCTTTTGCAAAATAAAAGAAAACTCAAAGTTATTTGGCAAATGAATATGGACGAGATTTTCCTAGCACTCCCCCACTGTGAAGGCTGCTGGACTGAGTCTTGGTTGACCGGTCATTCGAACAGGGACAGCAGCACTGTGTGACCATGTGTTCTGGGGAGGATAGAAAAGACTGTAGGCTCTGCTCCAGCTGACCAACAGACACTGCTCCCAACAGCCCAAGTGACTGAGCAGAGGCCTGGCTTCTTCTAGAAGCCAGCTGTAAGTTGGAAACAATTTATTCCAGAGGCAGGGTTTCTTATTTCAGGATGGAAAAACAATACAAACCCAATGAAATACATGTGGACAATCAATCAGAAATAGCCTGGGGAAAGCCAGTGGACTCTGAGAGTGAGGAAAGCAGGACTGGAATCACTGGTCTGTTGACTTAGAATCGTGGCTGTATCTGGAAAAACTGCCACTCGTCACCCCATTTCAATGTAACTCCAAGAGGACATTCCCGTGACTGATAGCACTCCAGGAAAACCAGGAACTGTGGGTCTTTCTAAAAAAAAACCCTCTTAACTACAGCTGGATCGAGCAGTAGAAACATACAGTGTTTAATTCGCCAGCACTGTCTGGTCCCTGGAGGAGAGTCTCTTTGATCCTCCTAGGGGTGTGTATCATCAACAGCCCTGCATGGCAGAAAGCAGAAAATCCATGTGTCTGCTACTTCAAAGACAAAGCCATCTGAAAGGAGGTGATAGCTATACCAGCACCCCTTGCTCCCAGGAGCCACCGGAATCCAAGAGAAAATGTAGAGCCATTAGGAAAGCATGCATTGGAGACTTTGAGCCATGGGTGGAGGGAGCAGGAGTGGGGTTTAAAGTCAAAAGTTACATAAGGAAGATCAAATAAATCTGGTAGCAGCTGAAGGAAAGGGGCAACAACTGGGTGTCTGCTATGTGCCAAGGACCATGCCAGGCAGGTTTCTTCCCGCCTCCTCCCTCCTTGTACCAACCCTGTGCAGTTAGGGGTGCCAACACCATCTTTCTGTATGGTCAAAAAACAGTGGAGAAGTTGTCTAAGGCACACACCAATAAGTTAATAAGCAATAAAAAACTGTGGTCTGCAACACCTAATCAGAGAGAGAGAACAAAAGGGAATACCCTGCCATAGTGGCAGTGTGGGGTGGGGGGAGACGGGACTGGGGAGGGTGGGAGGGATGTTGGGTTTACTGGTGGTGGAGAATGGGCACTGGTGAAGGGATGGGTTCTCGAACTTTGTATGGGGGAAACATGAGCACAAAAATGTATAAATCTGTAACTGTACCCTCACGGTGATTCACTAATAAAAAAAAAGACAAAAAAAACACTGTGGTCTGCAGTGGCCTTCTTCCACTAACCAAAGGTAAAGGCAGAAAGTAGACTGAGAATGTTCTGGCTCCTTTGCAGGATGAGAACTTTAACTTATGAGATCCTGCCCAGGTTTCTGGACAGAGACCGGAGCATAAGATGCGATGAGGACAGTGCCTGGTGATCGGCGTGTGCCGGATGGCTGCGGATGGAAGCCTGGAAGAAGGCAGGCCCCACAGAAGATGATGCAAACCAGAAAAAAATCAGACAGTGTCCAGGAAGGGAGGGGCATGCACACCCTACTGGTCTTCCCTTGCAAGGGTGCTGTGCCTCTGAGAAGGGGCAATGAATGTTTCCTACTTCCATCCCCACATTGAGCTCAGTGCCTGCCAGAGACTCTCAATGCCTTCAGACAAATGGAGAGATGGATAGACTAATGGAAACCTGTTGCAAATTCTGTCTGGTCCTGGTCATGTGGACACAAACTCCTAGGCAGTCAGAGAGGCATGGAGGACAGGAAGAATGGAAGCAGAGTAAAAGAATCACCTTAGTCTTCAACAGGGAACTCACCAACAGGTGCTTAAAAGCCAATGACAAAACAGGCAGGTTGGGATATTCTTCCTCATCCTTTGAGGACTGGAGCAATGGGTAGGGCGTTTGTCTTACACATGGCCGACCTAGGTTCGATTCCTCTGTCCCTCTCGGAGAGTCCAGCAAGCTACCAAAAGTATCCCATCCACATGGCAGAGCCTGGCAAGCTACCCGTGGCGTAGTCGATATGCCAAAAACAGTAACAACAAGTCTCCCAAGAGATGTTACTGGTGCCCGCTCGAGCAAATCGATGAACAATGGGATGACAGTGCAACCTTTTAAGGAACTTTATGTGGAGGTTCATACCCAGTGGTGTTAGAGGTGACTTCTGGGGGACCGTGAAATGCTAGGGATCAAACCTTCCTACACTGTAATCATTCCCAGCCTACCTTGAGTTATGGAGCTATTTTTATCGTCAGCAAGAAATGAGACTACTTAGGAGATGACCAGCTATCTAAAGAACTAGTTAGTGATGTTTCATAAATGCAGGTTATAAAACTGTTAACCAAGAAATAAAAGAACATGGAATAGGCTTTTCTGTTAAGAGCTAGGTCTAGAAAATGAAATTCTTGCCTGGTAAAGTAGGTTTAAAAGTACGTAGTAAAGGGATTTTTTTGGCGCAAGTAGTAAAGCACATATCTAGCATGTGCAAGGCACTGAGTTTGATCCCCAGCATCACCTGGCTCAAGCACTTCTGGGAACGGCATCCATTTTTAATGTGCATAGGATGCCAGGGAAAGAGAGGTATCTTTTTCACAATTAGAAAAAGCATTGTCAATGTTGGGACTGGAGAGAGAGCTTAAAGAACTAAGCACATTATTTGCAGGCAGGAGGCCCAGATTCAATCCCTGGCACTATATGGTCCTCCAAGCATTTCCAGGAGTAACCCTTGAGTACCCATCTTGGGGGGTCTCTCCCCACCTCCAACACGGTCAGATGAGGGCCAAAAAAAAACAAAAAAAAGAGAAAAAAGTTAAAGGGCCAGTGCCACCTTGAATTGTCACTGCAATGGGAATGGAAAAATGGAGGCCTGGCAGTCTTGTCACCATGTTGATAGGGCTCATTCTCCATCAACATTACAGTCTTCTTTTTTTCTTTTTTCTCTTAAAGAACCATAATTCACAATGCTATTGCTAGCTGATTTTTAGCATATAATATGTAAACACAATCCCACCACCAGTGTTCTCATATTGCCTCCCCACTCCACGCCCCGCCCCATCATGGCCTATCAACTTGACAAGCACATTACAAAGTTTCAGTGGTTGCAGCTCAGAGTTCATGTTCCCGGCATTGTTGAGTCTGTGTATTGGATAGATGGTTCTACAGCTCACCCAACATTTCAGTCTTAAGCATCTGGGATCAAAACAATGGCCCAAACACCCCTAACTGGTCTCCTCTCACCAATATGTGGTCCACTGACAATTACTCTCCAAACAGTGGATCAGGGCTATGGATGAACAAGAAATAATGACATATATCTGGTTTGAGATTTTTGTCCTCTGAGAAGACAGAAAATTTGTAAGCAGTTCAGAGATCTAAGAACATTGAGGTTAGCATGGTTTCCTAGAACAAATTCATGCGCAGAAATCTACAGTGCAAAGAGACCGAGAGTCCACTAACTCTAAGATAAAGCAGGGGTTACCAGAAGGGAAGAAAGATAGAAAAATGGGGAGTGAGTAAATCAGGTAAAAGAGGTCAGTTGTATGTGAAGAGGGATCACATAAATCAAGGTATATATCCTGGCAAGGTAAGCAGTCATTATATAGAGCAAGAGTTGTATGCATACTGATATGTAAGAGGTGTCCTTAATCTGTTAAAAGATTAAATTGCATATTATGTATAATATGACCCCAATGCTATAAATATGCATGTGCATGGACACACACACTTCTTCCTTCCACATTGAAAGCATCACGGATTCTGTTATCCACATCACCCAGAACCTAGCACAGAATACGTTCCCAGTGTATTAATGAATAAGCAGATTCATTGAACATTCAACTCTTCTGTGAGGAATGATAAAGAGTGTGTGTATACATGAATACACCTGTGTAAGCACAGAAAATGGCATGGAAGGGTACACCCCACCGTAATTGCAGTATTTGGGAAAGGGGGATTAGGGGACTGTAAACAAAGACTCGCTTAATGGCTTGTGCACATCAATTTGTTTTTACAAAGAGCATGTAGTACACTGTAAGGACATTTTATAATCATAGCCACCTATTAAAACAAATATCTTGCACGATGAAACTTATTCTTCCAGTCACGCTTTGATGATATTAATAGTAAATCCAGCTCCTAGTCTCCAAGTAAATACATAAATATCAATTAAATTAAGCAAAGAGGTAGTCGCCGCAGGTGGAATGATGGGGCTGACTCCCCAAGACAACTGCCGGTGGCTGACCCACGAAGACTGTGGGAGCTGTAAACCCACGAAAAGGGCCCCATGCTGTAGCCCACGCTGAGTATTACTTTGACCACATGCTGCTCCAGACCCCAGAGCCCCACAAGAGCCCTTCAGTGACCACTCCAAGGTCATGTATCCTGCTTGATTCTGCAGACCCCAGGCCCAGGCCACCATCTCCCTTTGGGGGTGGTGGGACCCCAAGTCCAATTAACTCTGAGCTCACTCCCACTCATTCAGAAACCCACACTCAACCCTTCTCTGAGTTTCCCTAACAACCATTGTTTTTCCCTACTCTCATCCTAGGGTCAAGTTAGATGTCTGCCTCCACCCCTTCGGCTCTGAGGCCTCTCCGCTCCTTCATGCACACTTCTGACAACAAATGCAACACATTTACCACCTTTTTAGGAAGCTTTTTGTTTTTTATTAAATCACAGTGATATACACATTTATAAAGTTGTCTGTGATTGTATTTCAGTCATATAATGTTTCAACATGAGTCTCTTCACCAGTGTACTTTTCCACCACCAATGTTCCCAGTTTCCCTCCAGCACCCCGCACGCCTGCCTGCCACAATGGCAGGCACTTTTCTTCTCTCTTTGCTTTCTCCTCTCTCTCTCTCCATCCTTCTGCCCATCTCTCCTACCCTCCCTCCTCCTGGGCCTTATGGTTTACAATACAGATAATGAAAGAGTGTCAGGTATATCCCTTTATCTACTTTCAACACTCCGTTCCTGTCAAAAATGATCATTTCCAACTATTATTGTCACATTGGTCCCTTCTTTATCCTAACTGCCCTTTGTCCCACACACACACTTGTGGCAAGCTTTCAACCATTGATCAGTCCTCCTTGTCCATTTTTACCCTGACCTTGGATATTAATCTCATACTATATATGTTTTATATATGTGTCGTATTCTATATGACAAAAACAGTAACGATAGTTCTCATTCTCCTGACCCTGAAAGAGCCTCCAACCATTGGGAAAGACGAGTAAGGAGAGGCTGCTAAAATCTCAGGGCTGGGAGGAGTAGAGATGTTACTGGTGTCCGCTCGAGTAAATTGATGAACAACAGGATGACAGTGATATAGTGATCCCACAAATGAGTGCATGAATGCAGTCATTTGACACTTGTCCTTTTGACTCATTTTATTCAACATGATACTCTTCATGTCAATCTATTTATAAGCAAGTTTCATGACTTTATTTTTCCTAATGGCTACAAAATATTCCATTGTGTAAATGCACCATAGTTTCTTTATCCAGTCACTTGTTCCTGGGTATTCAGGTTGTTTCCAGATTCTGGCTATTCTGAATAGTGCTGCAATGAACATCAAAGTCAGATGACGTTTCTGCTGTGTGTTTTTGGGCCCCCAGGGTATATTCCCAGAAATGGTATTACTGGGTCAAATAGAAGGTCAATTTCTAACTTTTTGAGGAATATCCATATTGTTTTCCAAAAAGGCTGGACCAGCTGGCATTCGCACCAACAATGAAGGAGACATTACCTTCCCCAACTGCAAACTGTACTACAAAGTTGTAGTAACTAAAACAGCATGGTGTTGGAATAAAGACAGACTTAAAGATCAATGAAACAGGGTCAAATATCCTGACACTGACTCTCAAAGATATGATCACCTAATCGTTTTCCCTCCATCCATGCCAGTATTCGTTGCTTTTGTTCTTTTGGATGTGTGCCAGTTTCTATGGTGTCAGATGATTTTTCATTGTTGCTTTGATTCGAATCACCCTGATGATTAGTGATGTAGAGCTTTTATTCATGTGCCTGTTGGCCATTTGAATTTCTTGTCTGAGGAAGTTTCTGTTCATTTCCTCTCCTCATTTTTTGATGGGGTTGTATTTTTTTCTTGAAAAGTTCTACCAGTGTCCTATATAACTTTGATATTAACCCTTTATCAGATGGGTCACTGTCACTGTCATACCATTGCTCATCAATTTGCTCCAGAAGGCACCAGTAACGTCTCCAGTGAGACTTGTTGTTACTGTTTTTGGCATATCGAATATGCCACGGTAGCTTGCCAGGCACTGCCGTGTGGGCAGGATACTCTTGGTAGCTTGCCGGGCTCTCCAAGAGGGGCAGAGGAATCAAACCCGGGTTGGCCGTGTGCAAGGCAAACGCCCTACCAGCTGTGCTATCGCTCCAGCCCATCAGATAGGCATTGGGTAAATATTTTTCCCATTCCATGGGCTGTCTTTCTGTCTTAAATACTGTTTCTTTTGAGGTGCAGAAGCTTCTTAGTTTAATGTAGTCCCATTTGTCTATCTTTGCTTCCACTCGCTTGGTCAGTGGTGTTTCATATTTGAAAATATCTTTGGCTTCAATGTCATGGAGGGTTCTACCCTCATTTTCCTCCTTGTGCCTTTGGATTCCAGTCTGATATAGAGGTCTTTAATCCATTTTGGTCTGACTTTTATGCCTAGCATTAGAAAGAGATCTGAGTTCATTTTTTTGCCTGTAGCTGCAGTTTTCTCAGCACCACTTGTTTGAGAGGCTTTCCTTGCTCCTCTTCATATTTCTTGCTCCTTTATCAAAGATTAGGTGATCATATATTTGAGTGTCAGTGTCAAAATATTTTTACCTTGTTTCACTGATGTGTGGGTCTGTCTTTATTCCAATACCATGCTGTTTTAATTACTACCACTCTGTAGTACAGTTTTACATTGGGGATGATAATGTCTCCCATCTTCTTTTTTCCAAGGATTTCTCTGGATATTTGTAGGGGTTTATTGTCCCAAATTAATTGCAGGTGTGTTTGGTCTATTTCTTTGAAAGAAGTCATGACCATCCCCCCATTCCCAGAGCCCCAGGATGGCTCTCAGGTGGTCATCTCATCAAACATGACCTCTCATGATCAATCTGTGACCCCAACCAGAACAGGAGGGCCTTAAGTACCCAATCTACTCCTTCCTAGGTTCCAGAATTCCAATATCAAGTATCAAGTTTTAAAAAACCATTGAGGGGCTGGAGCAATAGCACAGCGGGTAGGGCGTTTGTCTTGCACGCAGCCGACCCGGGTTCTAATCCCAGCATCCCATATGGTCCCCTGAGCACCGCCAGGAGTAATTCCTGAGTGAAGAGCCAGAAGTAACCCCTGTGCATCGCCGGGTGTGACCCAAAAACCAAAAAAATAAATAAGTAAATAAATAAATAAATAAATAAATAAAAAGCTATTGAAAGAAGTATGCAAGTTAGTAAGTTCACATATAGCAAAAAAAAGTGCTGAGACTCTATTACCAGAAAATACAGAAAGGGATCATCTACTTAATACCAAATTTCTACAAAGAGAAGCTGTGTAGGGATACTTTTCATGTTGACTTTATCATCTGCTATTGCCTTAGAAGTCACATCACATCTATATTGGTGCCATGGGCATGAAACTCTAGGCTTCACATTTATAAAAATGGTGTCTACAATGGAATACACAGCTATAAAAAAGATAAAACTCCAGCCCTTTGCAACACCATGGTCAGACATAAAGGGTACTATACAAAGTGAAATAAATCAGAGAGAAGACAAACCGCGTACAAGTCTATTCATAGGTGGAAGACAGAGAAAACAAAACTAATGAGCAAAGGGAATAACAAAAACTCTAAATCCTTAAGAGAAAAATAATGGCAAGGGGGAATAAGGTGGATAAATAAAGTAAAGGGGGCCAACTGGGTGGTGGAGAATGGAAATTAGATTTTTGGCAATTATCATGACGTAGTATAAACATATACCAATGTATATGGTACACTGATATCATATAATGCTAGAAAGCAATGCCACATCAAATCACACTCCCCACCCAGGAATAGCGTGTCAATCGGACTGTGAATGGACATAAGCCCTGATGGAAGTTCATGGCCATGTGGCTTTCACCAAGTGCTCAAAAGCTCATGCAGAGAACCACAGGCTATGCAGCAGGTGAAATGCTGTGGGTCCACCTCATCTCTACATCTGGCAGCTTTCTCCTGCTGGCTCCCCACCTTCCTCTGACTTCCTCCTGCCTTCTTCCCTCTGTACCATGTGTCTTACATGCAGGACGATGATAAATGGCAGTGTGGCTTGAGTATGTCTGAATCTTATTTTCACTGGCTGTCCCTCTGCATTGAGCAGGGCTTCTAAACATTTCTCTGACCACATTCCCCTTTCAACCAACTTTCCTTACTGTAGCCCCCAGTCCTACTGACTGACCCCCACGCTTCATGCTGTGGTCTCCCATTTATGCTATGGTCTCTTGGAATAACTTGGGGCCCCACAAGAGGCCATAAGGCCCCCAAATTGAGGAACCAGCTCCATGACGGAGTCACACTGCAACTTGGACATGTCTGGAAACATACCTTTGGCTTTGCCCTTTCCTTAGGCTTCACTCACCCCTTCATCCAAGTTACCCAACCCACAGTAGCTCCTCCAAAGTGCCCCCGGCCAGAAACCCTCCTTCCCAGGTCCCCAGACATTGGGAAAAGGGGTCAGGGTTCAGAGGAGAAACTCTGACATAACGCACATTGCATTTCTCATCATTGGCAAGAGATTTTGGGCAAAATGCCTGAAAGAACTCAACGTATTTATACAGTTTTGTTTGATCCACTTTTAAATGCTCCACACAGAGTCATTCAAGTGAAATGAGAATACAGAAGTCCAAAGGAAAAAATGAAGATTCTAAATATATGCTATTTACTGAGCATAAACAAGATTTCTCCCTTCTATCGAATATACTCCCTACAGCATATCTATTTTTAAAGGCTTCGACAAATGAATCTATCAAACTCTGACTTTTACAACTAAAAGGGTAGGGGAGTTAAAGGAATCAGGCGAGGGGAGGGGGAAAGAAGGGAGGAGGGGGTATGTACATACTAGTGACTGTCACAAAGGTTTATAGACTGCTAGAGATGACCGTTTCATAGAAACTCTTCAGTGCCACCCTCAAGAACGTCAAGCGACGACTGGAATGGGAAGGAATGGGAGTGAAGATAGATGGTCAGCAACTATACCACCTCCACTTCGCTGACGACATCGTTCTAATAACACCAAACATTAGCCAAGTGGCACAAATGCTGGCCAACTTTGACCGTGAGTGAGGAAAGGTTGAACTGCAGCTGAATTTCACGGAGACAATGTTCATGAGAAACGGCTAGTTCCTGACGTTCCATTTGCTCTCAATGGAACAAACATCTCCAAATGCAGCAGTTATGTGTACCTAGGTCAAGAACAACATGACGAACTACTTGGCACCAGAGCTGCGCAGGAGGAAGAAAGCAGCATCGAACGCCTTCAAGAGCATCAAAGAAGTAGTTAAGAGGACGAAGAACCTCTGGCTGCAGGCACATCTTTTTGACTCCACCATTCTTCCTGCACTAACATATGCCTCAGAGACCTGGGCCCTATGAAAGCAGGATGAGAACACTATTCAGGTCTCCCAAAGAGGAATCGAAAGAGCTATGCTTGGAATATCACATTTCACTCAAGTGAGAGAAAGAATGTGGAGTTCCAACCCCCGTCGATGATTGAGAATCAGGGATGCTGCCTTGTTTGCCAAGGTGTCGAAAATCAGATGGGCCGGACACGTAATGCAATTTGGAGACAACTGCTGGACTAGAGCTGTTACTGACTGGATTCCATGGGACATCAAAAGAACACCTGGCTGCCCACCTACAAGATGGTCGGACTTCTTCGTCAAGACCCTGAATGAACAGTTTGATGCTTTTCATGTTCTTGGAGCAAACAGACACCATTGGGCTACTAGCACGAGGCAGGGACGAATGGAGACATTACTGGCGCCCGCTTGAGCAAATGGATGAGCAACGGATGACAAGTGAAGTGATTCAGGAGATGAGTATTTGGCTTCTATCTTGTCTATTCTTACAAGATTTTCAAGGAAAAATCCACCTCGTAAAAATCTAGAGTTACCCAGTTCTTGAAAACAGTATTCCTCACCAAATGGTCACTGTGCTCAGAGATTTAGAGAATGCCCATAGACTGCACGGGCCGCTATTTTGGATGGGAAAAGAGAACTTTATTGTGAGTAGTCAAAATGTTTTGTTTTTAATTTGGACTCATTTTTGTTATGCTTTAGTTTGAGTGGTTTTGTTTTGAGCCACACCCAGCTGTGTTCAGGGCTTACTCCTGGCTCTGCACTCAGAGATTATTCCTGGCAGTACTCAGGGGACCATATGGGATCCTGTTATTGAACCTGGTCAGCTGTGTGCAAGACAAATACCCTACACACTGTACTATCTCTCCAACCTGTGCTTTAGTTTAGTTTGGGGGCTACTGCTCAGGGCTTACTTATGATTCTGTACTGTGATTACTCCTGGTATTACTCCAGGGAACATATGATGCTGGGGATCAAACTGGGTTTGGCAGCATGCAAGGTAAGCGCCTTAACCTCTGTACTATCTCCCTGGTTTTAACTTGCACTCATTTTAAACACAGCTTCCCTTCTCATCTCTAGAAGATAAAGGAGGAGAGTCTAGGTATTTATGACTGTTCTTGAGGCAAGTGGGAGTTTTCATCCCCCCAATTCCTTCTTCTGACTCAAAAAGGTTAACACCTATCAACAGAGGTTATTAAGTAAGGCTCAAGGGGGTCTACACATGGGAGGGTAGCAAAGGTTCGATTTTTAAGCTAAAATATGGCTTCTCTTTCCACTCTGGGCAAAGGCAACAAATCACACCGGTATTAGCAGCACCACTGGATTTGATGGATTTCCCCGTATGTGGATTAGATGTTTGCATTTCACAGTGTGATTGCTGGAGTTACCTTGAAATATCATTTACACTCATCCTGACTTCAAAACTATGGCAGTTGCCACACCACTGCTGGATCTTGCTCTTTAATCCAGTGAAAGAGAAAATGCATTGCTTATGTTTTAGTAGGATTTTGATCATTGTGCTTAAGCAAATCCAGCATCCTTGTTAGACCTCTGGATTTTACTTCATCAGTTTATAAACAGTACTCTGAGAAGGGGGGTATAGGCTTTTCTCACAAGTGGCAAACAGGTTCTTCCATAATTTTGGTGGGGGGGATTTCCAAGCAGTGCTTGTAAGGGATTCACCCTTAATCCTTGGACTATCTCCATGGCCCCCCAAATTTTGTTAAAGTTAAGAACTCCTAATCAATATCACAGCTTGCTAGGAAACCCTACAGGGCTAAAGGGCACAGTAGATCTACTAGAAGCAGTTGCCAGAGCACATGGGCTCTATCCTACAGTGTCTCCCAGGCACAGCATGACAAAGAGCCACACTGGGTGCCTACACAGGCCCTGGGCCACAAATGGCTATGCGGCACCACATTCATAGAGAACTGATGCCAAGTGGCCTCTCATTCCCTAGATCAGTGGCTGGCGAAAGCCCCACTCTGTCATCTGGTGTCTTGGCTCAGCCAAGCTCAGTGCCCACATGCCTTTCATGCCGGCCAGCCCTGCTCATGTGCAGGCTGCCACCTGCCTCTGCCTCGGGAGCCCCCTGTCCCCAAGCCTCACACTACTCTCTCTGCCTTTGCTGGCCAATCACAGTCTGCAAACAAGACCATGAGCCCCCACCCCAAGCATAAAGCACTAGCCTGGCTTCTATGCACCACCCCACCTTGGCTTCCGTCCTTCTTCCTCCTCGCCTTCCTCAGCTACACTGACATTCTCCTGTGTGTGTTGCCAGGATCAGTGGACAGTGATGGCATGAATGCTCCATGAAAAGTGGGAGGTTTGGGCCTGTGTTTACAGCTACAGAGGTGTGGCCGGTGGCAGGGCTGCGTAACTGGTTTCCACTGTTGTTCCCTTTCTGTGGCCATATGAGGGAATGAATGACACCCTAAAGTCAGCAAGACCAACGGAGCCTGAAAGCTTCTCATCCTTCCACCACAATTTTTAAAAAATGGGAACCCCTCCCCCCAGCAATCCCATTTTCAGAGCATTAGACTGCAGAGGATGACAGGAAATGTGCAGAGATGAGAGGCTGATGTTCTCTATGCGTCACTCGGAAGGGTGACCGAGCAGAATCATCCCAAATAGCCTCCAATTACAGGCCTGGAAAACGAGGTCATGACACAGCCATGCATGGGAGAGCTCTACAGAAACTGGGATCACGGGGACCCTGGTTCCCTTCCACTACGACTAACTGAAACACAACCTCGACGGTCTCCTCCCATCCGGGCTGTGAAAAAGCTCCAGTGCTACTGACTGTACCGCTGTGCACTTGCACTGGCACTAGGTAGTGCTGTCAAAAATGGGATTCTTATAGCTGAATCTCGCAATTCCTTTTTTATTTGTTTACTTTGTAGGGGGGGAAGCACACTCGGCAGTATTCAGGGGCCACACCTGGCTCGATGTTCCTGATGGTGCTTGAAGTACCATATATGGTACGAGGATTTGAAGCAGGGTCACAGTTGCAGCTGTTTGCTAGGCAAGCGCCTTAACCTTTATACTTTCTCTCTAGCCCATGCTGCGGTTTCTTGTGGCTTATCCTAATACAAACATGGAGATCTCAAGAGATGATTGTGAGCCAGGTCTTCCCTGGGCAATGTAAGTTGGGGAGGGCACTTGATGCCTCAAGAGGATGCCGTGACTTAGAGTTTCTACATGTAGCATATATTCCTTTTAGAGTTGGTCTGACTGAGAAAGCTCAGGGGCCGGGCATGTGGCACAGAGGTAGCCTGCATGCCTCGCAGGTATGCGATCACCAGTTCTAGCCCATTGGACCCCCCAGCATCACTACAGGAACACTGAGAGTTTAGGGTGTACCTAAAAGAAAGCATACGACTTGAGAAATAAAAGATATGGAAGTGGAAGCAACATAATTAGAGATTTTGTGGGCATCAGATCAAGGCCCATAGCTATGAGCTCCATGCAGGGATGCAAATGGTTCTGTTGCCAAGACCTCTCTAGAGGCTATTATTCACAAAAGACAGGTCTCAAAGCAAATGGGCACTCGGAAAAAAGAGGCGAGCCCACCTGCCTGGGAACATGTTTAAGTAGTTTCCCCCACAAAGAAACAGATTTGTAATGAACTGATTTTTATCTTTGGGGCCACTAATGAATTTCTTCTCCTCTAAGCAGAAAATTTTTTTTTTCTTTTGGCAGCCTGAGAGAGCAGCGAAGGTGGCGTTGGAAAACAGTATGTCAACTTGAGGCGTCCTTTCCCAACCTGACCCAGGCTGATCGGCACTCTGGCTCTCTACTTCACAGGGAAACGGGGAAATTTCAACATCATCCATCGAGCAAGGGTCAGTCTAGAAGCCTCTGGGCAAGACAATGGATGCCGACTCCTTCCTGGGCTTGCGGACAGGAGAAAAGAGCACGCATGGCTCTCAAACACTGAGGTCGTGTCTGTGCTGGCAACTTGGGCTCCTTCCTGTCTTTCCCTCCGCAGTTTCTTCATCAGGTTGGTAGCAGCTTATAAACAGGCAGATCTCCTAGGGAAGATGCCACCACCTGGAGAACAGGTAACTGCTGCTACTCCTCCACCATGTCCTGCGCAGGGGCAGAGGACTAACACTCTCAGCACCGCAGGCCACAGGGCATCCATGGCCATTTCTCCACTCTTCTTACAACTCCCCCATGCCTGGCTGAGTTCTAAGTGACCAACGTGCCACAGAAACGCTGTTTACAGAAAGAGGCCAGATTTGGCCCCTGGCCCCTCTGTTCTACAGGAAGCAGGAAGAAGGTTTCAGAGAAGAGAACAAAGGTTTCTATGGGGGTACTCCCATGGTAGTACTCATAGAGGGGGGCAGGGCCTGAGGATACGGTGCCATTTGAGCCCCGCAGTGTCAGGGACCGGCAGAGTGACAATTTATGGTGCTGGTGACCTCAGGGAAACATCTAAATGTGTTTGGGGGATCATCTAACAGTGTTTGGGGGTCCTTGTCTGCTGAGCTATCTCGCCAGCCCAAGAGATGATACAGAAGCAGAAGGCTCAGGTTTAACTACCAGCTCTGAAAACACCACCACCCAAGAAGACGTCCCAGACTGCCCTTTTCCCCTCATCGTTCAACATTCTTTTTTTTTATTGAATCACCGTGAGCTATACTTACAAGCTTTTATGTTTGAGTTTCATTCATACAATGATCAAACATCCATCCCTCCACCAGTGTGCATTTTCTACCACCACTGTCCCCAGTATCTCTACCCGCCACTTGTCCAACCTCTTCCCCTGCCTCTACGTCAGAAAGTTTCCCTCTTTCTCTCTCTACTTATGGACATTATGGCTTGCAATACAGATTAATGAGAGGCCTTTAACATACAACATAAAAAACATACAGATAATGTTTGGTCCTTTATCTACTTTCAGCACTCATGTCCCATCCCGAGCAATCCCTCCAACCGTCATTGACTTAGTGATCTCTTCTCTATCCCAGCTGCCTTCTCTCCCAGCTCCTAAGGCAGGGTTCTAACCATGGAGCAATCTTCGTGACCCTGTCTCTACTGTCCTTGGGTGTCTCATATTATGATATTCCACAAATAAGTGCAGTCATTCTGTCTGTCCTTCTCTTTCTGACTCATTTCACTTAGCATGATACTCTGCATGACCATCCACTTATAAGCAAATTTCATGACTTCATCTCTCCTAACAGCTGCATAGTATTCCATTGTGTAGATTTACCAAAGTTTCTTTAACCAGTCATATTGTTCTCGGGCACTCGGGTTGTTTCCAGATCCAGACAGCCCTTGAGGCTGGGCGAAGTGAGCCCATCACTACAACATAGGCTAACAAGCACCCAGTGCAGAAGACTCTCTCAGTCTTGCCCACACTATCCTGAACCATTGAACCATTTCAGCCACAAATTCTAGATAGACTTCTGCAAGCAATGAAGGGCTGACAAAAAAAAATGGATGCTTAGGATGTCACTGATTAACATGCAGAACAAAAAGGCAGCAGGAATTGCCAAGCAGGAGAATATGTGGACAGAGCTGCTGCCTATCAGCCATTCTACTCCAGGCACCAAATCTGAGCTTGGCCCAGCCAGGGACAGGTCAGGGACTGGACAGGCATGTGTTACAGTGAGTGACAAAGATGGGCCTGCCCGGAGCATCTCAAAGAAGAGACGGTTCCTGTCTTTCACCCACTGGATGTCAACAGGGAATCCTAACCCTTCCTTTGCTAGCACAACATGACACCATCTCAGCAAGAAGCAGAGCAGAGAGAGAAGAAATGGGCCCCTGAGGAGCCGGTCCATTTCGAGACCTCCTGCCAGTCAAGACAGATGTGGCATCATGACTCAGCCAGGCTAGAGCAAGGCATCTTTGACTTGTGGCTGAGCATCAACTCGCCAGAACAGAGGTACATGAATAGAGGTGAGGACTGAGGTTTGGCCCGAAGATTGAAAGCTTGTGTGTTTCAGGGCAACGAGCCATACCACAAGGTATCAACAATGGAATTGCAAAAAATAGCCTATATTTGAGAAATTGGAGAAGAAGACTCAGAAAAATAAGAGCGAGAAGTGAGCTCCTGAAAGAAGGGGCAGATAGAGAGGCACAGAAGTCCCCACTGAAGTTTCCAGAAAGAGGCAGTAATCCAAAATGGTCCCCAGAGTTGGGCAGGGGCAATAGAGAGTAAGGAGTGTGGTAGAGTTGGGTTCGAGCTCAAACTGCACCATGCACTGGAAGGGGGATCTTGGACAGGTCATACGACCTCTCTGAGTCTCTTTTTACTTTGCGAAATGAGGACAAGGCTACCTTCTGGGCATTCTTCATAGGGTTGCCCACATGACTCTACTGCACCGTTGCAGAGAGCTGGGGACATTGACTGCATGGCAAGCCAAGCTCTGTACCCCTCCCTTAACCATGCTCTTTGTGACCTGACTCTGGAGTGATCCCCTTAAAGACACAGGAGTCTATTATGACGAGTTCTGTGACAGGTTGCGGAAACCAAACTGAAAGGGACGGGGCCCTGTGCCAGTTTGGAGGCCCGGCCTCAGAAAACTTGGCTGTTCCTACATGCTGAGGAACTTCCACCCATGTCACAAGCATGTGCTCCAGACAGCCTAGTGGGACTGAGATACCCAGGCACTCAGATGAGGGCAAGCCAGCCGCCAGCTGGCCTCCAGACACGTGAGGAAAGCCAGCTGAAGTCAAAAAAGTCACCCAACTAGCTTTCGGCTAAGCCCACACACAAAGGCAAGGAAACACTTGTTCTTGTATGCCACTAAGACCCTGCATTTGTTTGCTAGGTGGCATTTCTGTGGCAACTCAAAAGTGAGGCACTAATGCCTGACAACATAGCAAGTTCTCAAAAGAATGATTAAACATTCAGGGAGGATAAAGATTGTAAATACACTGTATCATTCTGTCCTGGTAAGTTATTTCCGTGACATATTCAGCAAGACCCACAGAGTAAACAGAAGTTTCTAGGGTAATTTCCTTTTAAAAGTTTCTAGAAATACCAATTTTAAAGAACGTGGAAAGGTTTTTAATTTCCTATGTGCTATACTATGTTTATCTTTTTAAAATGCAAATGGAAAATAAAGCAGAAGGAAAGCTTACCGTGATACAGAAATCTCCAACCCAAGTTATCCTGCACTCATTGAAAAATACGCTTTTTTTTTTTTGCTTTTTGGGTCACACCTGGCTCTGCACAGGGGTTACTCCTGGCTCTGCACTCAGGAATTATCCCTGGCGGTGCTCAGGGGACCATATGGGATGCTGGGAATTGAACCCGGGTTGGCCACGTGCAAGGGAAACGCCCTACCCGCTGTGCTATTGCTCCAGCCCCTGAAAAATATGCTTTGGCACACCAGGCTCAACCTGTAACATCATGTTAGTAGTCTCTTATACAAGGGCTCAATGTCTCCAGGTGATATACAACTCTCTTCATACACTTTCTTCTATGGAAACCTTTTTTGATCATTTTTAGAGAAGCACAGAGGGTAGGGTGTTTGCCTTGCACACAGCCAACCCAGGTTCTATTCCTCCGCCCCTCTCGGAGAGCCCGGCAAGCTACCGAGAGTATCTGGCCCGCACAGCAGAGCCTGGCAAGCTACCCGTGGCATATTAAAAAACAGTAACAAGTCTCACGATGGAGATATTACTGGTGCCCACTCCAGCAAATCGATGTGCAACGGGATGACAGTGATACAGTGATTCATAACAAAAATAATTTAAAAAATATATTATTTAGGCCCTGCTATTGGGACAGGCTTGGGTGGTAACTGGGAAAGTTTGAAATAATGGTGGTGAGAATGTGTAATGGTGGTGAGATTAATGTTGGAATATTCAATGAAGTGAATTATTATGAACAATATTATAAAAATAAAATCAAAGTTTTTCACATGCACAATACAATCAAGACAAAGAACCATGTAACATGTCAGTTGTTACTGAGTTATGAATTTCTCAGAGAATAGTGATAGGAAGTTGCTGGGTATCTCACCATTGTCTTACTTCCTTTTCTATTGTGCTAAAAATGCCTATGATGCAAAATTTACCACTTGGACCATTTTTAAGTATAGAGCTCAATGATATTAAGCACATCCAAATTATTGTATAAACATTGTCACCATCCATCTCCAGGACTTCTTTTATTTTCCAAACTGAACACCATACTCATTAAAAACCATCATCAGAGCCAGGAAGAGAAAGTGAAGCTATTAATCAAAAGAGAAGGCTAGATTATGTGATTATATGTCAATTTTGCTCCCTAGGAAATCAGTATCAAGAATTACAAATAATTAGTGTTGTATCTTCAGATTTCAGTTTAAGTAAAATTTGTGTAAAACCTCTAGTTGGCTTGTTGAAGATGCTTGGAACTTGGAACAGGGAGGCTGAAGCTCCTAGCAGGCCACCCTGTAAGAAATGACCTGAGGGTGAACCCCACCCTAAATCTATTATTTCCTTCCCACTCCTCCCCTCCCTTTATTTCAAGGGCCAACCTAGTTGGATTCTTTAGACCATCATTCCTTGCAAAGGAAATTCTAAAATCGAGAATTTTCTCTATTGGGTTTCTCCAAGTCAGTTATATAATTTGACAGATTAAACACATACACACACAAGACATGCAGACATATATGCACACATGCTACTAATAGCTACTTTCTGTAAAAAAATATATTTTGGAAAAATGACAGTTTAATACTTGAACTTTTTCGGTGACTGTGGTTGTACAGGCCACTCCAATGGTGCTCGGGGGCCAGGTGGTGCTAGGGATCAAACCTGGGCTTCACACATGCTGGGTATGAGTCACTTCAGACACATCCCATGTTTGGCTTTTCCTTTTTGCAATGCCGGGGATGGAACTCGAGGAATGGAATACACATGTAAGTATTGCTAAGCCATACACTGAGCCCTATGTTGGCTGTTTAAAAAGCTTTACACCAACCCTTTGAGATTATTGCTTGTAGTGGTGGTTCAGTTGAAGAGATGATCACCTGTGATTTACTTTTGACTAAATCACTGAGATTATGACAATGATTCAGACAAGACCCTTGAAATTACATTGGTAGCATATAAAACACATACATTCTCTAAAGTCATTGTGTTACTGATTTATCTATTGATACTCTGTGTGGACAGGTATAAGCAAACCAGGATGAGCCAGGAAGGGAAATTCTGATTTTGCTTTGGACATAAATGTACACTTTTTAAAATACCTCTCACTCTCCTCCTAAACACTGGTTCTATGGTTCTGACATTTCACAGAATTTGTGTGCAGTTACAACTCATGTTTAATAACCTCATCCCCTTTTATTCCTTCCATCTCCCTGACTCCAGTTCCATCCCACTCTCTGTGCTGCCTTACTCTTCAAGCCCCATCCCAACTGGAACAGGTCCCTTGGATGTGCATATACCTGTGTAAACTACACATGAGTCATTAGCCTTTTATTACACTGGTGCAGACTTGAGAGAAATAACATGAGTCCTTAAAATCTATGATGACCTACAGATACCCCTTCACAGTTTAACTGCAAATAACTTATTAGAAAGGTTTATGTCGGGTTGTTTTTTCTTTTTCTCACTCCCCGCTGATCCTCTTAGATGGAGGTGTTAATAAACTTGAAAATGACCAAACCTAAGTAACAAGAAAGAAGAAAGAAGAGAAACAAGTCTCTGTTGGGTGGTTCTGCAGGATCAATCTCTCCCTCCCACTGCGTTCTCATAAATTATGAACTATATCGATCTATTCATATTGATGTATGAGCTCATTCGATCATAAGCAAGTTAAAGCAGAAAATGGAAAGTGATTATTTATCCGAGTGAAGCATCAGTTTCTTTTTCAAAACAGAACAAAGCAAAACAAAACTACACGAGTCCCAGTGGCCTGCCTTTCAATGGCAGGTTGCATACAGCTGGAGGTAGAGTTGGTCAACCAGCAAGAACTGATAACGGTTGATAAATATCCTGTCCATTTTAATGACTTAGAACTTCATTAAAGTTCACTGAGGCTAGAAAACCATTTTTATTTCTTTTTCTTCCTCATACTTTTGCTCAGGATGAATCAGAGACTTTGGTTTAAAGAGTCAGGAGAACTCTGTTAATTCTCAGCACCATCAGCCATTAGTCAGCCATTTTAAGAAGGTCATTTCCCTTTTGGAACCTCAGTTTTGTCATCTGCCAGTTGAGTGTAGATTGAGAGTAGCTTAAATCTAAAGGACCCTTTCTAAAAGCTTTGAGCTTTAAAATGAATTCCCACTCTCTTCATTTGTATGGAATTAATTCTTCCTATGAGATTCATGGTACTATTATACATAGTCCTGTGAAACATTTTAGTCTTTGTAACTTCATTTTGGTAACTAAGCCTTTTGGAACCTTTTAAAGTATAAGGACACCACTCTTCTCTTTCTTTGCAAACACACTCTACGGCTTACAGGAAGGAATTCTGGGCCTCATTCTACATATTCTCTACAGTCCACTCAAGCTCTTTCAGATAACAAACATTTATTGTTCCCATGTGAACTATTAGAGGCTTCTGGAAATCTTTAGATGATTCTGGTTCTTCTACCAGTTGAGTATTGGGGATTTTATTTAGTAAGAAACTTCAGTGCTTCTGCCTTTGGTAAACCTCCGATTCTTGCCCATTGCAATATACTGCAGATTCTTACTGGATTTCTTAGGGTTGAGTGTGTGGTGAAATGTGCATTAAGTTTGCATTCAACTGGTGCTGGAGCAATAGCACAGCAGGTAGGGTATGTGCCCTGCACAAGGCCAACCCGGGTTCGATTCCCAGCATCCCATATGATCCCCCGAGCACTGCCAGGAGTAGTTCCTGAGTTCATGAGCCAGGAGTAACCCCTGTGCATCACAGGTGTGACCCAAAGAGAGAAAAAAAAAGTTTGCATTCAACGGAGAAGACTTCATAATCCTAATTTCTTTGGAAGGTCATTTAGTATTCTCATTTCCTTGTTGATTTCAATGGACTTGGATCAAATAATTCACAGTTAATTGATTTGAATTGCAAACTACAGGCATCAATCCAATCCCCATCCCAACTTTTAAAGACCAATGGCTAAGTGATGTTTCTTTTATCATGTTTAGTATTTCAAAATAGGGGCAAGAGAGAGAGAAGTGAGGAAGTAAAGAGTAAGTAATTCAGTAAGAGCCTTACACTTGGTCAATCAGGGTTCAATTCCCGGCACCTTATATGGGCCTCTAAGCACCATCAGGAGTGATTCCTGAGCACAGAGTCAGGAGCAAGCCCTGAGCCCCTTTGGATGTGGCCCACAAACAAAAATATTTCAAAATAAAGACACACTTCAGAGAAATTGTGGGTTTCATCCCAGAGCACTGATGTGAAACAAATATATCAATAATCAGTTTCTTTCCTTTCCAAGTGCATATAAAATATTTGCTTTACACTATGCTGACTATGCTGTAATATAGTGTTTCCCAAAATGGATGATACAACCCTCTGGGGGGGCACTGGAATGACCCAAATGGGTAACAGTAGACTCTAGTGCGTTTTTTTTTCTTTTTGCTAAAAGAAGTTAGATTTCCAAGAGGGCACTGAGTGACTTTTTTTCTGGAGAAGAGGTGGTAGATAAAACAAGCTTAGGAAGCTATGCTGTAGTTTATTACATATGCAATATTGTTATATTAAAATGCATATGCCTTACTTAAAAATATTTTATTGCTGGAGCCAGAGTAATACCAGAGCAGATAAGGCACTTGCCTTGCATGTGACCGACCCAGGTTCAATCCCTGGCATCCCATATGATCTCCTAAGTACAGTCAGTGGTGATTCCTGAGTTTGGAGCCAAGAATAACCCCTGAACAATGCCAGGTGTGGCCCAAAAACAAATATAAAATATTTCAAAAATTTTAATCATTGCCTGATCCTTCAGCAAGTCTTAAATCTTAATGCAATATTGATAGCCACTGACTAATCAAGGTGGTGGTGCTGAAGGTTGGTGTGGCTGTGACAATTTCTTAAAATACAACAACAGTGAGGTTCACCACATCACCAGCCTTTTTCTTTCATAAAAGATTTTTCTATAGTGTATGATTCTATTTGATAAAGTTGGACCCACAACAGAATTTCAAAATTGGAGTGAATCCTCTCAAACCCTAATGCTGTTTTATCTACCTTGTTTAAGTCATAGCAAAAGTCTTTTGTTGCCATTTTGACAGTGTTCCAGCCATAGCTCCATCTGGAGAAGTCACTCTTGTCCACAAAAAACCAATTACTCATTCACTTAAGTTGCATCTTGAGATTGCTGCAATCCAGGTATACCTGTGGGCCCCACTTGCAATTCTAGTTCTCTTGCTGTTTCTATCACATTGGCAGTGACTTCCATCACTAAAGCCTCGGACCCTTCAACGTCATGTGAGGGTTGGAATCAATTTCTTCCAAACTACTGTTGATGTTGATATTTTGACCTCTTTCATGAATCAAAAATGTTTGGCAGCTAAAATGGCAACTGCTATCCAGAAGCTTTACAATTTACTTTGCCAAGATTCATCAAGGGGATCACTATTTATGGCAACCATTGCCTGATGAAACATATTCCTTAAATAATTAGACTTGAAAATAAAAGTGACTCCTTGATCTTTTGGCTGCAGAATGGATGCTGTGTTAGCCAGCATGAAAATGTTAATTTCTTTTTACAGCTACATCAGCACTCAAGTGCCCAGGTGCGTTATCAATGGAACAGAAATATTTTTAAAAGATTTTTTCCATGCAGTGAATCTCAACAGCGAGTTTTAAATATTCAGCAATGCATGTTGTAAACAGATGTGACCTCATCCCGGCTTTGTTGTTCCATTTCTAGGGCGCAGACAGAGTACATTTACCAGAATTGTAAAGGTATCCATGACATTTTAGAATGGTCAATGAGCACTACCTTCAACATAAAGTCACCAGCTGCACTAGCACATAAGAGAGTCTGGCTGTCTTTTGAAGCTTCAGAATCAGACACTGATTTCTCCTTTCTAGCTATTTACATCCTAGGTGACATCATCTTCCAATAGAAAGTCACTTTGTCAATATTGAACGTCTACTGCTCAGTGTAGTTACCTCCATCAATGACCTTGGAAAGATCTTCTGGATCACATGTTGTAATTTTTCCATCAGCATTTGCTCCCTTACCCTGCATGTTGATATCCTGGAGATGGGTTCTTCCCTAAACCCCGGGAACTAGCCTCTGCTAATTTCCCACCTCCATAGTTTACTTGGTTCTATCTGGCTTTTGTGGCTGATTAGATCTATCTACATGTCTCAAACTGTTCACATCATCGATGGTGTTATTCTGCTTTAGAATTGTTCACATGCACCTTAGAGTAGCACTTTCAATTGCCTTCAAAATCTTTTTCTTTGCACTCACAAAGGGCTACTCTTTGCTGCAAAAAGCCTAGTTTTCAGCCTGTCTCTGCTTTTGACGTGACATCCTCAGTGTAAATCATTTCTAGCTTTTGATTTATAGTGATAGACACACGACTCTTCCTTGAACACTTAGGTGCCATTGTAGGGATATAAGTTGGCCTCATTTCAATATTGTGTCTTGGGGAAGTGACAGGAGAACAGTCAGAAGAGCAGAAAGACACTGATTAAGTTTGCTGCCGTAGGTGGGTGTGTTTAGGGCACCCGAAGACAATGTTAGCTTCAAAGATGACTGATTGCAGATAACAGTAATAGATATAATAATTTTTAAAAATTATCATTGCTAGAATTAGCAAAGTGTGACAGAGACAAAGTATATATACACTTTTGAAAAAGAAATGGCGCCAAGAGACGTGTTCAGTGAGATTGCTACTGACCTTCGATTTGTAAAAAAAATGAAATGTCTATAAAGTGCCTAAAGCACAATAAAATGAGGCAAGTTTGTAAGATCTAAGATATACAAACATGAATCAAGAAGCGACAGAAACCCATCTTTATACACCCATGTTCGTGACAGAGTGGAGATGGGGCTGGTTAGCACTAAAATATCAACGAGGAAAAAGTTCAGAAAGCAAGGACAAGCTGAGGCTGGCCTGAGCTTAGGCACTCCTGAAGAAAGGGAAGAGAACATTCACCCCACACAGCACTGCAGGCAAAAGAAACCAAACTCCAGACACATGGACGTCAAGGTATAAAATCAAATGAACATTTAAAGGATCCTACTAAACCGAAACCTCCTCTTGCCCTGCAGTTATCCTCCCATTTTTCAGCTCAGACTTGAGTCAGAAAAAAAGGATAAGCTCAGGATATGTCTCTTAAATACACTTAGGGCCCTTATGGCTCAAGATCTTGTTGCAATTTTCTCGTTCGGGAACGTATTTTGCTTTCTCACTCTCTACTCACGGCCCGCTAGCAGGCTTTGAGCTAGACTCCATGCTTATTCTCATGAGCCACGTTCCCAAACAGACACCGAGCCGGCCTCCTCTCTCCCTCAGTGCTCACTCACCCCGGCAAAGTTCTCCAAATCACAGCAGTTCTCCTAAACCGTATCACTCTCAAGTTCATTCTCTTTCTGGTAGTTTTCTGTCTGGTAACTCTATTTTATTCCAAAGGGCCAGGGTGCTTCAACATAAGTATGCACATCCATCTAATAATTAATGCTAGTTCCAAGACCAAACCATGGCTTTCTTTCCCTTAAGGAGCTGGAAATCTAGTTTAAAAAAACATAACAAATTGAAGCACACACACAAGAAAAAGCATTTTAGCAGAATAAAAAGTACTTTCAAAATGTGCCTTTTTGGACACATGTCGAAAAGTCATTTAAGATCAGAAATTGCTTAAACCTTTACTGATACCATTACTCACATGACTGCATATATTTTGTGGGATAAAGGAAGCAAAAGAACTTTTGACCTCCGTTTCCTTAGATTTAAAATGGGCTGAAGGCTAGAGAGCTAGTATGGCGGGTAAGGGGCTTGCCATGCACGTGGCCGACCCTAGTTCAATCCACAGCACTGCATATGGCCCCCTGAGCAGCCACCCTCACAAGTAAAAGAAAGCAGTGAGCCAATAGCGATGCTCTTCTCACCTCCTTTCATGGAGTTATTCTAAGAAGTAAATGGTTGTTTCTGTCTCTCTCATCATAAAATATATTATAAAGTTCTAACTAAGGAAATTTTGTTACTAATATTTTGTGTGGCTGGGTTAGGGTTCATCCCAAGGTTCAATTCCCGGCACTATATGGTCCCCCAAACACTGCCCAGTGCAGCCCTGGAGCACAATTCGGGTAGCCTAGGTATCCTCAGCCCAGCAGGGCCCAAATAGCATCACATCCTCAGACCCTTGAGCTGAATGGGCCTCCTTGGCCAAGAACCGCGGTGGGGCCCTGGGCCCTTAGCAGCACCTGGGAGGCCCTCAAAAATAGCATTTGGGGGCTGGAGCATTCGTACAGGAGGTATGGCATTCGCCTTGCACATGGCCAATCCGGATGTGATTCCCAGCAGCCCATCCCTGGAGCCCACCAGGAGTCATCCCTGAGTAAGCCCGGAGTAAGCCCTGAACATTGCTGGGTGTGGCTCAAAAACCAAACACACAGGTCATTCGTTCAAATATTGCCTTTTAAAATTTCTATTAGCCCCAGATTCTGGAAGCCAGGGACTGGCAGGCACTAACAATGCTAACGTTAAATGGATAGGTTTTTTAATTAACTAGAATATTCCAAAAAGGGCTTTAATAAGAGTACCGTCCAAGGGCTGGAGAGAGAGTTAGTATAGGGGGCAGGGTGCTTGCCTTGTACACAGCTGACCTGATTTGACCCCTGGCACCCCATATGGTCCCCCAATACCAGACCGTGCTCAGGAGTGGTCCCTGAGCACGGTCTGGTATGGCCCCAAAACAAAGGAAAACAAAAATAGAGGGACATTTTTAAAAATGAAAAAATTTTAAAAATAGAGGGAAATACCAAAACGTTAAATTCTCTGCATACCAGCAGTAAGAAAAAAATGTTAAGAGAGGGAAGATCTTATTTACAAAAGGTAAAAATAACTATAATCTATGTAGGAACAACTTTATAAAGAGTAAGCAAGAGGACACAAATTCTAAGCTGATATTTGACTATACAGAGTGAAATCCTTTCTCACCTGATAATTAAAATGAAGTCTGGGGCTGGAACGATAGCACAGCGGGTAGGGCGTTGGCCTTGCACACGGCCGACCCAGGTTCGATTCCCAGCATCCCATATGGTCCCCTGAGCACCGTCAGGAGTAATTCCTGAGTGCAGAGCCAGGAGTAACCCCTGTGCATCGCCAGGTGTGATCCAAAAAGCAAAAAAAAAAAAGATTGCAGAAAGGGTGTGTGTTTGAATTTGGTGATACTTGGTGCTCCGGCATATTCAGGGAGGAGGGGGTGGGGTGGAAAGGTTTCCCCTAACACATCTGTATGCTCACTGTATGACACAAAACTTTTAAACAGAGAGGTGGAGAAATTTCCATTCCATCTAAATTAATTATAATGTAATTCAAATCTCAATGGATTTTTAAAATTTGACAACATGATTTTGGAAAGCAATGAAAATAATTTGAAATATTTTTAAATGAATAGCGACAACAGAAGGGACAAGAGCTATACTATGTATGCAAACATACTACAAAGTCACAATAGTTAAATATATATTGATACAAGAATGGTGAGACAGGTTAATTTCGTGGATCTGAAAGTCCATGGGGGGAAATGGCCTAATAATATAATAACATTACATGATTAATGGGGTATCACAAATTAATGGAGGAAGAAATGGATTACTCAATAAATGGCCCTGGAAAAGTGGTTGTTCAAAACACAAATCAATTTGCATACCAAACTCATATGAGACATCAAAATTCCATACAGATTAAAAGTAGACATTAAAAATGAGGCCAGTATAAAGAAAACTAGGTAAGAATTTATTCAGAAAAATCACAAAAGAAAAAGTCAATATGCTAATCTACATAAAAATTGTACGCTCTCTGTACATCAAAACCAACTGTAGACAAAACGAAAGCCACAAACCAGGCAACACAATTTCCACGAATGACAAAAAGTAATATACCAATCAGTAAGAAAAATATAAAGATCTCAACAAAAGATCAAAGAACCCAAACAAATGACAGAAGGAAAAATGTGTAAGTACTCCATTAATCAAAGAAATCCAAACTGAAAACACTGAGAAGCACTCTCCTCACTTGTGTGGGTCTGAATCGATGCAGGCTTCCAGAAAATCAATTTGATAATAATGGCTTAAAGTCCCATAAAACATATACGTGCTTTTATCTGGTAATTCCACATCTAAGAATCTTTCCTAAAGAAATCATCGGAGCTGCAGATAAAGATTTTTTTTTGAGCAAAAATATTCAATGAGCGTTACTGACAATGGGCAAGGGGGAAAAAATGGAGCCATAAATGGATTCTTTTCCTTTCCTGAAAAGGCTCCCTCCACGAAGGACAGAATTGCGACTAGAAGAGGTTCAGCTTTTGATTTACAGGGATTTTTTTTTCTTCAAGAAATGAACAATAGAGTGCCATACTCAGTTTTCCCCCTTCTCAAATCGATTATCTAATATTTAGGTCAGCCCTAGCAAAACACTGTCTTTTTGATCCCTCAGACTCACTATCTCCTAGGCAACTGATTGAATGAAGAAAATAGAAAGCTTCACTGAGAAATATATAATTTTAAAGACTTGAATAAATGGAATGACACATCTTGCCCCTCAGCCGGGAGGGGGACGAGGGATGTGAAAGAGAAAGAGACAGAGAGACCACCAGGCACAGTCAGACATTGCATTTTAACACCAGTTCGCGTGGGAAATTTTTAACAGCTTTATTGAGATAATTTACATATCATAAAATTTACCCACTTAAAATTCAATGTTTTTTTTATACATTTACAGAACTGTTCAACCATCACGACGATCTGATTTTAGAACGTTTTAATCACCCTAAGAAGAAATCTCAAGCCCATGAGTGGCCCCTGTCCATTCCCACACCAACTATGGAGCTTTTTGGGGGGAGAGGGGAGCACATCTAAAAGTCCTCAGAGATCACTCCTGGAGAAACTGGGGTACATATGCAGCACTAACACCAAACGTGGGTCAGCTATGTGCAAGGCAGCCACTGTAACTACCCGCTATACTACGGCTCAGGATTCCTCACACACACACACCCAGCCTTGGGTCAACACTAATGTATGTTTTGATCCTCAGGGACTGTATATTCTAGGCAGATGAGTGGTCTTTTGTATCCAGTTTCTCCAGTGGAGCCTAATGTCTTCAAGGTTGTAGCATACACTGGTATTTTATCCTACCACCAAATAATATTCCATTGTATGGATATAGCACATTTTGTTTATCTGTTCAGCTGAAGAATATTTGGGTGGTTTCCATTTTGTGCTATTATGAATCTCACTGCTATGAACATTTGTGTACATTTGTGTGTAGACATATGGTTTCATCTTTCTTAGATGTAGAATGCTGGGAAATAAGGGACCTATATTTAAGTCTGAGGAAAAGGTAGACTGTTTTTACAAAGTAGCTATACCATCTATATTACCACCAGCAGTGTGTAAGTTGTTCCTAACATTTCTTTATAACTCTTTTAATTTCTCTAGGATTGGCAGTGATTTCCCCTCTGTAGTGCTTTGCATTAGTGGTTTCATTCTTTTCTCCATTTTTCCCCTTGGCAGTGTACGTAAAGATTTGTTAACTATTTCAAAACACTTTTTAAATATCATTGTTATTTGCATATTGTTTTTCCTATTCTTTCATAGATTTCCATTCTAATAATTATTTCCTTCTTCCTGCTTCTTTTGGGTTTAGGTTGTTCTTCTTTGTCTGGTTCCCTGTGGTAGAAAGTTAGGATCTATATTAAAAGGAAATGAAATCATTGTCTCAAAGAGAAATCCTGCCATATATGACAATATAAATGAGCCTGGAAGGCATTATGCTAAGTAAAATAACTCAAAGCAAAATAAATCTTAAATTTGGTTCACCACCACTACAACTGAACGACATGGCAATGACATGTGTTAGTTACATGAAGCAAACTCATTGTAGTAATCATTTCATAATACAGTATGCATGTGTGTCAAACCATCCTACTGTATACCGCAAACTTACAAAATGCAATATATCAATTATACCTTGATAAATCTGGGCGATTTTATATCTGTTTACAATTTTAGGGATTTGTAGCTATGAATTCACTCTCAGCATTATTTTAGTGGTATGCAATACATTTCTGGATATTGTGACTTTATTTTCACCTATTTCGAAGTATTTTAAAATGTCCCTTGTGGATTCTTCTTTGATCCGTTGGCTATTTAGGGGTATACTACCTAGTTTTCACATGTTTGCAAATTTCCCAAATTTTCTTCTGTTCCTTATGTCTAATTTAACCCCCCTTGCTCTGGTTGCGACATGCTTTGTATGATCTGAATTCTTTTAAATATGCTGAGACTTCATGGTCCAGCCTATGGTTTATAGCCTGCAAAATCTTCCATATGTACCGGGCCACTGGTTACTTCATGAAAAAAATACTTTACTGTTATCTTCTATAAACCATGAAAATGCCCCCATCCCTCTCAGATGGATCTTAATGTCCATTTAAGGCTTTTAATAACAACTAAAACCGAGTTTAATGACTACCCACTTTACCTAACTCAGGGACATTATGGGACAAAAACTGAAGAAAGAGAGTCTAGTTATTATCCTCACAGTGTCCCTGGGGGTAAAAAAAAACAGCATGGGAGGCAGGGGTTGGGATTAAGAGTGGACTTCTTAACCTGACAGCTTGGAAAACAGTTTGCAATTTGCCTAAAATCCCACAGAAATGTGGGAGGCAGCAGGTCTGGGGGCCGCCAACACCCCTTTTCTGTGCAGCAGTAAGACTCCCCCACCAGTGAGCTTATTTCAAAGGTCTCCAGAGAAAACCCCAGGGAACATGCAGTTCGATCCTCAAATGTGTTTTCTCGAGCGAGCTCGCATGCACGCACGCGCACTTACACACACACACACACACACACACACACACACACGGTAAGTTCTGGCTATTCTCTTTCCCCTTCCAGCTGGGGGCAATGAGGGCAGCGCACCTGGCACTGCAGCTGTGCCCACCGCCAGCCTGACCATCAGTTAGGGAGAAGAGCCAGGACATGTCCTCAACGTTTAGGGGACAAAAGCTTCCAGGTCTTATAAGCACAAAAAAAAAAGGGAAAGATTCCCAAGACTGAACCGAGACTACAGATGGCACCGGTGAACAGGCTGTGTTGACAGATGTCATTAGAAACAGGAGAAAAAAGGGAGGGAACTACAAAAGCTAAAGCCCACCGATACAAGACTGCCAGCCATTCCCTTGAACGGGCCGACCAGTTCTCTACCCACAACCATCTCTCCTGGGAAAGCAGGGTCCCATGGGGGTCTCAGCAAAGGCCACACCCTCCCTTCCAAGAGAGGGGTCCTTTCAGGTGCCTTGGGCCCATGCTCCCTGTCTTCTGGGCATGTGGGGAAGGCCTGGTCAGCAGACCACAGCACCCTCAGGAATTCTATGATTCCAGAACCCCCAGGAGCAGGCGTGTGAGTTTGCCCGAGGGTTCCATGTATGGGTTCAATGCCTAAACTCAAAATAGCAGGGAGGAGAGAGTGAGCAAAGCTGTTTTGTGCCCATTCAGGGGTTTAACGGGATTAAGATAAGCAGAGAGGCCCCATTTTTTTTATGCAAGCAGACAGAGAAGCCCATGGAACTGTTCTAATGCCGTAGGCCCTTATCAGCATTATCAAAACAGGCCCCTGGGATTGCAGGCTAAAGCCCTGGCCCAGCATCTCCTGTGCACCAGGCCTCTCCGTCCTGGGCCTACCTGCTCACCCCGGGACCGCCAGGACCCAAGACATGAACGGAGAGGGGCAGTCTCATTCAGTTTGTCATTTGCAAGCCTTCCCCAGGGGCAGCCTTTTCAGTGTCAGCCTCAGAAGTGCTTAGCATCCTCTGACTGGTGGTTTCTGAGCCACGGGCATTAGGAGTTTCACTGTTTCTCCCAGCGCCAGCCACCCCCTCCATGCCTGTGCACTTTCCCATTCCCCTGTGTGACAGCTTCTGAAGATGATCTCAGGGATGCCTAGACAGCACAGCGCAAGGCAGAGAACCAGCCCATCCTCAGGAAGTGCAGCTCTGTGATCAAAGAGATGCTGTTTTCGTTACCAAACGATGGCTGAGTGCCTGCCCTTCCAAGGCGCTTTCTGTCCGTCTCAAAGAGGGCACCAGTGGATGCAGCTTGAGGCAGATTTTCTTTGTCCAGAGAGAGCTGATCTTTTCTCTCTCCCCCTCCCACTTTCGTGGAATTTTTTCATGGCTCTAATTCTACACCGCACCAGGAAATGCTGGCCCAGTTACTCTCTTGAGAAGTGTATGACACTCCTCACACAGGCTCCTCCCTGGTGCCTGGAAATATGCATCCTCCCTTTAGAACACGTCTTATACTGACAAACTTGGGTAGACCCAGGTCTCACTCAGGACTGAGGAAAACAAGTGTGCATGCAATGTTGCCACATGGCACATGCGTGACCTCAGCACCATCCTCAGAGTCTGGGCCATCGGACGGAACTTGTACAATTCCAGCATTCCATGTCACATGAATAGTACACGAGCAAACTTCAGTTATGCCCAACTACATGGACTCTGGCTATTCAAAGGGACCCAAGTCTTCATGTAAGGGGGGGGAGTTCAGTTGGCAGGTGGATTGTGCACTGTGCCGTGTTTGAAACTCTGAGTGCCTCTCCCCGCACCAACAGAGCAGTAATAGTTGATTTAGTTCCCAGACCTACCCAAACATAGCTCAAAATAAGGCTCATCTGTAATGTTATGAAAAAAATAGAAAACAATGAAACTTAAAAAGATAACTATTTTATTTTTTGCTTTTTGGGTCACACCCAGCGATACTCAGGGGTTTCTCCTGGCTTTGCACTCAGGAATTACTTCTGGCGGTGCTTGGGGGCCCATATGGGATGCCGGGGATCGAAGCCGGGTCGGCCGCGTGCAAGACAAACACCCTACCCGCTGTGCTATCACTCCAGCCCCCAAAAGATAACATTTTATTTATCACGAATACTTATGCTGAAGCCTGAGCAGGAGTACAGTGGGGAGAGTGCTTGCCTCTCACTGGGAAGACTCAGCTTTGGTCTCTCAAATCCCGCCGGAGGTGATCCCTGAGCTCAAAGATGGGAAACAGCCCTGAACACGACCGGGTGTGGCCCAAGAAACCAGAAGAAAAGAATAGTTATATTCAGTGGTCTGTGCCCAGGGAGCAGTAGGGACACCCAGGCAAGAGTAGCTTCCTGTAGAGAACTGACAAATGGCAACAAAGTCAACAAAGTCAGCTGGCTTTTTATTTTACTGCCTGCTGACAACTGAAAACAACATCAGTAATAAAATACTGCTCCTTTGAGGAAAACCTAGCTCAGAAAAAAACAAAAAACAAAAAGACAAAGAACCCAACCAAAACCAAAAACCCTACTGAAAACGTAGTGGTCCTTGGAACTATAAAGGAGAAGAGAATGTCCAAATTAATGTCTATACCTAGACTCATCCCTACAGAAGTTATGTTTCTTAACGTTTAGCAACCATGATCCTGGTCAGGGGGGATACAGCAGATGACACAAAGATGGGGAGTCGGATGGCATGTGTTCAATTAAGAAGTGTTAGAAGAGAAACAAAGAAGGTTAAAGAGAATATTGTGCAATTTGAGAGACTTGCAAGTTGTGAGAGGGCACTGCAGGGATGGAGAACCCAAAATCAAGGAGGCAAAGGCATCTTGCACAAGATCCACTCCCCGCCCCCACCCTCCACCCGCCAAGGAGAAAGGGAAGGTGGGAGGAGGCATTTCTCATGAGAGCCACCAGGTGGCGCCACCACCACAAAACCAAGGTACAGATGGTCCTCTGGGTGAAGGGAGGACTTGGGTGGAAAGCCAGCAAAAGGCCAATTGAAGTTTAGATCAACAACTGTTCCGAGGGGCACTAATGACTTTCATATTCACACACTGTTACCAGAACACAGATATTGAAGGGCGATAACTAGAAGAAAAATTCTAAAAACAATCTTGTCAATGACCCACACATTAAAAAGCATTGGAAATGTATGGCATAGCAACACCTCTCCAGAACAGACTCTTGCAACCCGTTTCACCACCACCTCTCGGCCCCAGAGACAGTACTGCTCTGACAAGAAAATAAACAAGGGGGCCAGGAGACAGTTCAGCAGCTGGGGCACATGCCGAAACATGCATCAGACCTGGGTTCAGTCCCTGGCACTCTATGGCTTCCTGAGTTTCACAGCGTGTAGCCCTAGAGACCCCTGAACGCCACTTTGGAGGTCCTGGTCGTTCCTAGCATTACAGGGTCCAAGTAGCACCGCTTCATTGGGCCAGACCAGTGAATGGCTAACCTGGGCTGGCCAAGTGTCACTGGATACTTCTCCCATGTCCCTTGAGTACTGCTTGGGAGGCCCCAAAAGATAAAGAATAACATATTATAATGTAAATTATTGTTTACAATACAGGCTATCAATTTAAAAGATGAGTCCTCAAAAGCTATTCTTGGATCAGTTTAAAAGACCTTTGCATGGCCTCTTTGCAGTCAGACATTTGAAAGCACTGAACAAAAAGACAATGAAGTCACCTATGAATAAGTCATGCGTGCAGACACACACGTTACCAAATGACTTCGTATCCTCACCATCCATGATCACTGCCAGGATGCTGCTTTATTTTCATCTCCCCATGAAAAAGTCCAGTTCAGGTGAGAGTCAAGAGCTTTCCCCAAAAAGTAATACTTCCTCTTAACTCTTAGTGTGCCAGAAAGTTAAGCAACACTACAGATGATTGGCTGAAAACCTTGAACAAAAATCTGACCTAAAGCAATACCTCTCATATTCTTACTTCCCTGGAGGTAATTCCCATTTGTTAATTAAAAACACCTTAATTAAAAACATCTAAACCCAAATCCCCAGATTTGCATCTACCTTAGCCAATAAAGCACTGAAATCCAAAATTTTTGACTTCTTTCTTCTTATTATTAAGGACACACTTATTGTTTCATCCATTGTTTACAGTTTCCCATCAAACAAAGAACCCACGGCCTATCAAACTCCATGCCGCTTCCTCGGAGGCAAGGCAAGAAATCCAGGCCAGCACGAGCAGGTTTGTACCACATGCATACACACTGACACGCACACGCACACCCAGCCCTCACTCATGTTACAAGCCAAACTGTGCCTCAAGGGTATTATCCTCAATAGCCAATGCTAAAGAAATGAAATGTTGACCAAAAAAAAAAAGTTTCCCCCTCAGTAGAGGTGAGGGAAAAAGAGGCCACTTGGGCCAGATCTGTTTGGGGATTCGATCAGCAAATGAGGGGCTGGAGCGATAGCACAGCGGGTAGGGCATTTGCTTTGCACGCAACCAACCCGGGTTCGATTCCCAGCATTCCATATGGTCCCTGAGCACCCACGGGAGTAATTCCTGAGTCCAGAGCCAGGAGTAACCCCTGAATATCACCAGGTTGTGACCCAAAAAGCATAAAATAAAAAAATTTAAAAAAATAAACGAATGGCAGATGAATCTGTGAGTCAAAGAAAGGTAGACCATTAGGCAACAAGCTTGGAACAGCGACAGGCAGCAGCCCCAGATGGAAAGCCCATCCATGCGGCAAACACTGAGGCCCACATTCACAGTGAGGGGCATGTACGTGTGTTTCACCCATCCACACACCCAGTGAATTCTGAAGAGTTTCTGCCCTCCCTTTTAAAGCAACAGTGTGTCACCAGAGGCAGGGCAGCTGTTAGTCCCTCTGCTGAGGAAAATTTTCTTTTAAGGGTCCGTAGGACTGAGCAGACTTCAGCCCAGTCTAAACTAACTGTCTGAGGGACTAAACACCAGAGAAATGAGCCCCCAGAGTCATGTTCTACGATCCAAGTCACGTGACATACCAACTCTGAGAGTGACCCCCTCCCAACCTGAGTCTCATCTCACAGCGTCAGAGCTAGGCCGGTGACAAAGAACATCTCTGAACATTCCGCCTTGGAAGGGGCAGTAAGATGCAAATGCGTAACAAACCTTAAATAAAGATGGTAAAAGCAGTTTCTATTCCAGGAGGCAGAGGCCAACGTAGCAGCGCAACTTAAGATGATGATAAAATACATTTTCTATCGGGAGAGCATACCAACATCAACGGTAATAATAATGATAATAGCAAAGAATAAGAAGTGTGCAAGAGACAATAGTGACTTACCAAGCACTGATTTCATGATACACTGGAAATAGAAACAAGGACACATAAAGCCAACCAGAAACCCGTGGAGTGGCTTCGCAATCAAAATGACACAATAAGAAATATGTCCCCACCTGGCCATAAAAATAATGATATAAAAAATGGGCGGCACATTCTCCACATTCCCCAACGGACATGTGCAGTGGAACCAACTGCTCACTTGCTGGCTGGCGGGGCCGGCCGGGATTCTGCGAGTGTCTGGATCTGCCACAGCCAGGAGCATCGTAGGCAAGCAGCTGATGTGAGGAAGGTACAACTTCCAAACTTAGAGGCAGCTGGGGGTGGGGAGGCAGTCAGAGGGAGAAGGCTTCCCATGAGGAACGCAAACAATGCAAAAACCTCTGAAGGACTTGAAGCCCTTACACCAAAGCCGCTCCCCACGCAGGCCAGGAGGGTGCTGATCAAAGCCTGGATGCTTCCTCCACACAGGACCAAGTTAGTGGGGGAGTCCTTTGCACCCAAGACTTTCATTTCATTTTCATTCAAATAAAGGGAAATAACCAGTCCCTATGCAGATAGACGATCTGTTCATTTCCAAGAATGCATTTAAGCTATAAGGAGGGGTTTTGAAAAAAAAGGTTCATTTTGGTCAGTTTTAATTTTCTTAGGGGTCTGAATGTTTTTCAAGAAGATTCTTCTGTAGATCACTGCTCTTACTGTAGCGGGCCCGTGAGTCTCCTCTAAGGGTTCGATAATAGAGGAAACAGAAAAGCCAATCATTCTCAGAAGGAAACAGACAACACTTTTTCTGTCCTGTTCATGAGAATGACATTTGACTCTAAGGAAACCATACAGATGTTTGGGCTGCAATTCGTCAACATATGGGAGACTGCGATAACACGAGGCTAGCCAACCCCCACCATGCCAGACGAAATGAAAAATGACTTCTTACTCCTCAGGAAATATCTTGCTTTAAACAGGAAATGCCTTTGCTTTAATTTGGATCCTGACCAAAGACGGGACCAGGGTAGGAACATCACAACTGTCCCTACAGTCCCAGATCGGGGCCACAGAACTCAGGCTGCTGGACGAGCGCTTTACGCTCTCGCCATTTCAGTCATGTTTTTCTCAAACAAGGAGCCCACAGTCATTCCTGTACCTCTTGAGATCAACTCTGTAGCAATCTGCAAAGGTTAAAGCTGAAAACGGAAACTTGCTGGTCCCCAAACATTTCCACACTCCTGGCCCTCTATTTTTTTGAGCCTATGAATAGCTTCCTTCCAACTTTGGGTTATCTTTTGACCTTATTTGGGTGCTGGGAGGGTGAGCTCATCCATGCTGAGAGGTGCTACCACCCACTGGCCACTGTCCCAAAGCAACCTAGGTCCTCGAAACTGTGGGACACTATTGGACCAACTTCTTCGGCTAAGACCATCTCAAGTTCTGGACCTAAAGGAAGGGTTCCAGGTCATACTGTATTATGAAACAGATTCTGGTGTTTCTTTCTATACTCAGTTCTAAGTCGGTATGGGATATGCAACATATTCCTGGACCACGTGGCCACTTCTTCGTAGCTGCGCGACACATCATCATAGAGGGAAATAAATATATATATGCCTCTTGGAGAGCCCAGCAAGCTACCGAGAGTATCCCGCCCACAAGGGCAGAGCCTGGCAAGCTCTCCATGGAGTATTCGATATGCCAAAAATAGTAACAATAACAGGTCTCATTCCCCTGACCCTGAAAAAAGCCTCCAATCATTGGGAAAGACGAGTAAGGAGAGGCTGCTAAATCCTCAGGGCTGGGATGAATGGAGACATTACTGGCGCCCACTCGAGTAAATCGATGAACAAAGGGGTGACAGTGATACAGTGAAGTCCGTATGGAATGATAAGGCCCACAGAAGAAAAAGAAGCCAAGTCCTGGTTCAGCAGAAGAGTGCGTGCTTTGCATGGGTGACGCCCTGTGCTAGATCCTTAGCCCCAGGGGGAAACAAAGAAGAAAACAAACATGTGTTACTTCTATTCATCTCTCACAGAGTCCAACGCTGAATCACCAGGTAGTCTCATATCCTCTAAGATCTCATGTTAGTCCATCAAAGCGGGCTATTTCTAAACTCTCCACTTTAAAAGCTACTTCCCTCCATAACAAACAGCAGTAGACAAAAAACATTCAAGGCATTTCGAGGGACAATGCCTGACGGGGACAAAGGGAAGGAGGAAATTTCAGTCACTTCCGATAACTCATAAAACTTGAAAAATTAGTTGGAAGGAAGTGTTTACAAGTAACTAGAATCATCCCTCAGATTAGCCTCTGATCCTTGTTGAAAGGGAAAAAAGGGGGTTTTCATTGATTTGGGGTGGGAAAAATGTAGCTTTTGAGCTCAGCACAATGAACTATTTATCTGGCCTGACAAGACCAATCAATCTGGCTCGCTGTTCATTATAAGGAGTAGTAGGGCACGACTAGCCTTGATGGGCAGGGGCAGAACCAAGGGCGGCACCGGCCCTGGTACACAATGCTTCCCTTCAGCTCAAGATTTATGTTCAGCCCAGGTGACCAGGGGTCAGCGTGAAGCCTGGGACAGGATGAAGATGGCTTGCTTTGTTATGTGTTTCATACTGACAGAACACCCCATGCTAAGGTCTCTGAGCTAAGGTCTCTAAGCACCCGACAGATTCAGTAAGTCAAGTACTTAAGGGTAAAGTATTGTTCATAGTTAAGCTACAGGCCTAAGGTGGAAGCATGGCAAAAAAAGGACCATGCAGCCAGTCCTTTTCGTACCATTTTTCAGTTAAAAACATCCTACAAGGGGAATTAGCAGGCCATATTTTTTCATTGTAAAGCGACAAACAGGTCCTTTGCTGACTTAAAATTTGGGCTAATTATTTGTTTGGGGAGCATACCTCATGATGCTCAGGGTTTACTCCTGGTTCAATGCTCAGGGATCACTCCTGGTAGGCCTTGGGCGACCACGTAAGGAGCCAGGTATTGAACCTGGGTGGGACATATGCAAGGCAAGCACCCTACCTGCTATACTACTGTCTGGCCCCAAAAGTTCTCAAACAATTTTACCAAACATATCCAAATAGGGGCTGGAGCAATAGCACAGCGGGTAGGGCGTTTGCCTTACACGTGACCAGACCCGGGTTTGATTCCCAGCATCCCATATGGTCCCCTGGGCACCACCAGGAGTAATTCCTGAGTGCAAAGCCAGGAGTAACCCCTGAGCATTGCTGGGTGTGACCCAAAAAGCAAAAAAAAAAACAAAAAAACATATCCAAATAATCACATTAATCCCACAACCTAATGAATTCCATATCTTCTTGAGCTAATTAGATACCTTATTTACTATAGAAAAACAGGGAAAAACAGGGCTGGCTAGAGAGGTCTTGCTCTATCAACATGGTTTCAATTTCTCATCCCACTGATCCAAGACGCATCAAGGGGAACACCAGGCCTGGTCTCAGAATGGGGCGTTTGCAGACACAGACACAGTGATCACTGACGCTGGAAGCCCGAAGAGAGCAGCCCTTGGGAGCTCTGGAACCCAGGTGTGCCAATGCAGGAGGCATTTGACATGCAAATACAGTTGTATGATGAAGAACTCTTAATGCTCAAACTGGAAAGTCCCCAGAATTTGGTAGGAAGGGATGTAAAAGAAATAGGCCTGAAGAGAAAACCGTATAGCTGTGAACCATAGAATGGGCCTCCAGCCAATCTTGAATCTGAATAATTCAAAATCGGAAACACAGCCCAGGGCAGCTAGAGGGGGCAGAAGCAGCAGCAGGAGTGAAGCTAATGTTTCCAGTACTGTGATCAATGGACAGTTTACTGGACAATTCTTAAGCTGTCTAAATTTTATGAAAGATTAGCTGTCCTGCCCCATGGTTATGTAAACTGGCCTTCTTTTTTAACAGAGCTCTTTGCTCACACATTTCCTGCTCCTGCTTTTGAACAGCTCTATATGTCTCTCCAAGGAAGTAATAAGCCAGTAGAAAGCCTGTAGCTTGATGCTCACCTGCCACTGGCAGGTGGGCTGTGTGCCCAGAGCTGACCCACAGTCAGAGCGGGCTCAGAAAAGGCTGAGAAGATCTTGCTGAAAATCAGACATAGCAAAAACCTGAGTCAAGTGTTTTCCCTACCATTTCAGTCAACAATGGCACAAAGCGGGGGTCTGGGGAGAAACTCCAACCAGCTGGTACCTGAAAACCTGTCTGATTAGGATTTGTGAGCTGAGGCTTTGCATATTCTGGTTCATAGACACTGGAAGACAAGGGGGGGGGGGAAATGAGTCTGAGAAAGTCCACCCATAAGTACAAAGAGCCTGGCTCAGCCTGCACCACAGCATTTCAATCATAAAAATAGATGCGAAAGTGAAAGGCAAGAGTCCTAGCGAAATCATTGATTACAAATTCAGTCCAGTATCCCCATGTCAAGAAACGCTTTTACTGGGTCCCTTTATTAGAGTTCTGATATTGCTACATGCTGTGTGCATGTGCCTGTAGCCACATATATGTATTCCAAATGCACCCCAAAAATATAAGGATTATATCTAGAGGGGGGGCATTGGGGAAGTGGGAGAGTAATTCTTCTTTTCCATACCTCTCCTGTTGCTTCTCAGAATTGTTTCAGAAGACAGCAAAGCATTTCCACTGGCTATATCGTGCCTGGGCTTTTCTGGAGCTTTGCTGGAGAGAGGGTCTTTCTTCATTTCCTTCTTTATTTCCTGTGAGGAGAGACAAGAGAAAAATAAGATTGTGGTTTGGAATTTCTAGAATGCGTCATTGACAGTTTTGAGCTTTGGCTTTCTGGAAATGAACTGTAGTGATCTCAATTAACATCGTGGTTTCACAACACTTCACTTCCCATATTTTGCAGCCAATTTTCCTGACAGTCATTTGAATCCTAGAAAATGGAATAATGTTCAATACCATGAGGTGACCTTGTATGGCCTTCGCCATACTATTGGCCAGAAAGAGAATGTATGGTATGACTCAAAGCCACCATACAGCGCTAAGTGACAGCCTGTTCTACTTTTTGAATAATGACAAGCTTTGGCCAAGCCAAGTAACCTCTTAAAAGCCTTCTGGCTTCTATTCGTCCCACGAGGGATTTAGTGCGGTAGATTTCCACATCACTATGGTGCTCACAATTATGCTCACCCCCAAAGAAGCTGATTGAAGCTCATTTTCAGTCATCAAGGTTCTGCTGGCAAAGAAAAACAGAAGGATAGCAAACTAAAATAAAAACTGCCATTCCCAGCCAGGGGTCAGCAAACTACTGCCCTCCGTCCCTTTTTACAAATAAAGAGCTTCGTTACAACCCAACCACCTTCATTCGCTTAAGTCTTCTCTTTGGCTGCTTTGATGCTTAACCACAGCAGAGTTCGGTAGTTAGAACAGAGATCAAAATCTAAAATATCTTTCTATCCGAAAGGTTTGCTCGAGGGGGTGCCTCTTAGCAAAGAGACATTAAGGTCTGGATTTGGGGGAAGGGGTGGTGGGCCACACCCGGCTGTACTCAGGGCTTTCTCCTAGTTCTGTGCTCAGTGATCTCTCCTGGAGAGACTCAGGGGAGCATACGGGGTGCCAAGAATCGAACTAGGGTCAGCTCTGTGCAAGGCAAACACCTTAACCCCTGTTCTGTTTCTCCAGCCCCCAGCTCTGGGTGGTTATTTTTTACCCTAATGGCTGACCTGGTGGTTCCTGAGTGCCAGGGGTGAACGGCCTGAAGCAGTAGACACTCACAGACTACAGGCCTGGAAATTTCTGGGGTTTGTCGAACCCATGGTCTTTCAGCCCATGGTCACGATGACTTCAGAAAAACACAGAGCTCAGGGGTTCGACACAAAACACCAGGAAGGGCTCCAGGCTGAGAAATACATTTTTTTTTCTTTTTGGGTCACACCTGGCGATGCACAGGGGTTACTCCTGGCTCTGCACTCAGGAATCACTCCTGGCGGTGCTCAGGGGACCATATGGGATGCTGGGAATCGAACCCGGGTCGGCCGCGTGCAAGGCAAACGCCCTACCCGCTGTGCTATTGCTCCAGCCCCTGAGGAATACGTTTTTTAAAGAAATTCCAAGCAAGAAATGGAGACAGGCTTCTGTGGAATGAACAAGAGTTAGGCCGGGACGCCACCAGAAGACCGCCATGGAAAAAAACCAGCAAAAGCTTGTCAAAACCCAGCCCCTGCCTGAGCACTTCCTACACACCAAGTGTCGGTTACCGACGCCAGTTCCCCAGTTGCTGGCTCTGTGCACCTCAGCCTCACCCACCCACCCTCCCCAGGGCCCCACCGGAAACCAGCCACTGCGGCTGGTGCCTGGCTGGGTGGAGCTGCAGCTGGCGCCCCAGGCCCTACAGCATGGAGCTGTATGCAAGCGCGTGTGCATGGACACCCACCTCAGCAGCCCCAGCACCTGCTAGAACAGCAGTTGCCGGGGCTTTCTGCAGCCTCACAGGCAGATGGCAGCGGGCACAATCTGCAAACATTGCCTGCCTGAGCCGCCGGATGGGCTGCTTCCCCGGCCAGGGCTGCCAGCCTGCACCAGCTCTCACAGGAAAGCAGTGAAACCCGCAAGGGTGCGTGGCTCCCAACCCTTGCTTCTTTGGGGGGAAAACAGCTGCTCGCACCCCACTTTCCCACACAGGATGCTATGAGTGCACTCACAAATATTCAACCTGCATACGACAAACGCGACCCAACGAGACCACAGGCAATTTCGCCAAGGTGTCATTCAGAGAAGCACAGGGAGCCATGCGGGAACAGGGGTGTGTGTGTGTGTGTGTCGGGGGGGACAAATTGGAGAGGCTGGGTGGAGACAGGAGGACGCCTTGGAAGTCGCCATTAGCAAGAGTGATTATTACGCCGTAGGCTTCAGAGCAGCACCCACGAGCTGAGAAGGCCTTGGCTGAGCAAGAGCTGAGAAATCAGCCCCAGGAGAACGGGTCCAAATCTGGATTCCTTGGTCCCTGATGCAGAGACATTTGTGGATACAGAAGTATGATGATGAGCACATTTCTCAAGTGGCTTCTGAGAAGTCGCAAGGAGGAGAGAAGATCTTTTTAAAAGGCCCTGCAGGGTTGGAGACATTGTCCAAGCAGGTAGGATGAATGCCCAGCAGGCAGACCATCTGGGTTCCATCTCCGACACCCCGTATGGTTCCCGAACCCCGCTACGAGCGAGTCCTGAACACAGAGCCAGAAGCAAGCCCTGAGCACTGCTGGGTATGGCCCCCAAACAAACAAACAAAACAAAACAAAAAAAACCAAAATACCCTTCAGGGTTGGGTCTGTGACTCAAGCATCAGCACAGTTGGTGTGGCCCCTGTTTGAAAAATAAAAATAGGCCCAGTCATTTTTAGATGCACGCTGCAGAGGCACACGCCACGCTCTCCAGCCACACACCACCCAGGTATAGCAGGTCCACAAATAACACAGCTAAGTTCTATGTTGTTTCACTCGAACACAGATGACAAGATAACTCCTGGGCAATGCTCAAAGAACTGACTGGTCTGAGGACCTGCTTTCGAATCTGCCATTTCCCTTAAAGTTGCCATTTTTCCAAGAGCCAATCAATGACCTGAGGAGAAGGTGTGCTATATTCTAGGCTTCACACAGTCCTATTCAATCCCCACCTCTTCCCTCCAACCTGCCCCTTCCTCAGTTAATGGGGGGCGGTGGGGGGAGGCCCGGCGGCTCTCTCACCCACTTACCAACTGGAAAACTCAGTGTTAACTCCCAAATCTAATCAGACACCCAGACCAGCCCTTCGACTTTGTCAATCTCTGCTTGCCTCCATTCCTCCCAAACGCTTTAAAAAACATAAGTGCCAGGCAAAAAAAAAAAACTGGATATTTCTCCAAAGAAGCTCTACAAATAGCTAATAAGCACATAACAAGATGTGCGACAGCAATAGCCATTAGGGAAACTCCAATCAAACCCACAATAAGATAGCACTTCACACTCATTAAGAGCAAGAATCTGCAAAAGCAAAACAAGTTTGACAATGATGGGCAGAAATTGGAACCACTGTACATTTGGGGTGGGAATTTGGTGTGGGGGGGGTCGGGGTGAGTTCTGGACCACACCGAGCAGAACCTACTCTTGGCTCAGTGTTGTGGGTCATTCCCAGTGGTGTGACCATGCAGTGCTGGGGATAAAACCTGGGCCTTCTGCAAGAGGCATGTGCTCTGCCCATGAGCTCTCAGTCCAGCCCACTGTGGTGAGAATTGGAAATGGTGTATGGAGAATGGAACACTGGATGCTTATAAAGGTAATCATGGAATTGCCACATGACTAAACAATGTTATTCCTTGCCTGTATCTAAAACAATGGAAATGGAGACTCTAAGAAGTGTTTGTTAGGCTGGAAGAACAGTACAATGGGCATGGCGCTTGCCTTGCATGCAGCTGACCCAGGTTCAATCCCAGCACTACATCTGGCCCAAGCACTGCCAGGAGTGACCCCTGAATGCAGAGCCACGGTGTGGCCCACATCCCCTCCAAAAAAAGTGTTTGTTAATAGTTACTGAATTATTCATAGAAATATGAGTAGAAATGACAAAATTATCCACCAACATACAAATGGATAAATCCACTGTTATCTATATACACTAGAATACTATTCGGAGCTAGGGAGATAGCTGAACATATGCTTTGCAAGTAGGAGGCCTTGTTACAATTCCAAGCACCACATGGTCCTCAGAGCACTTTCAGGAGAAACCCCAAACACTGTGTCAGGAGTAGCCCCTGGGCACCCCCAGGTATGGGCCCTCCACAAAAATAAGCTGAAGGAATTGCATTCTATTTAAAAGAGAAGTAAAGCTATAATGTGGGTAAATATAGAAAAGATTGTGCTAAATCAAATAAGCCAGACCCAGAAGGACAAATACATGATTTCTCTTATATGAGGCACCGAGAAGAGGCAAATTCATAGAGACAAAAGTCGACAAAGCCTATTGGTTACAGTGGTTCTGTTTGCCGTGATGAAAAGGTTTCTGAAACAGGGGTGATGGTTGCACAATACCATAAATGAGATAAATGCCACTGGATTACGCAGTTTACTATTATTCATTTGCGGGGATCCCAAATGGTGCTCAGGAGGCCTGGGGGCCCTTCCAGTGATTCTCAGAGAACCAGGCCAGTCGTTGAACGTGAGGGCCCAAAGTTGGGGTATGGCTCGGGGCCTTCGAGCTGGGGAAGACCCAGGTCACCATGGCAGTGCTCGGGGCCTCCAGGGCCTGGCGTGCTTGGGGGGCCTCCAAAAGCTACACCTAGCAGTACTTGGGGGACAATGTGATGCCAAGGATTTTTTATTTGGTTTTAAATATTTTTTATTTTATGATTTATTTACTTTAATGTGTGTGGGGGGGAGGTCGTTCCTGATGAAGCTCAGGGCTTACTCTTGGCTCTGCATACAGTGATCACTCCTAGTGGGGCTCATATAGGGTAATGAGGCTCAAACCTGGGCTGGCCGCACACAGGACAAGCACCCTCCCTGCTGTATTATTGCTCTGGTCCCAAACTACTTTTTAAGACCTGGATCCTGGGGACTGGCACAATAGCACAGCGTGTAGGGAGTTTGCCTTGCACGTGGCCGACCGGGGTTCGATTCCCAGCATCCCATATGGTCCCCTGGGCACCGCCAGGAGTAATTCCCGAGTGCAGAGCCAGGAGTAACCCCTGTGCATTGCTGGGTCTGACCCCCCCGAAAAAAAACAAGCAAAAAACAAAAACACCTGGATTCTGGGGGCTGTAGCAATAGCACAGCGAGTAGAGTGTTTGCCTTGCATGTAGCCAACCCGGGTACAATCCCTGGCATCCCATATGGTCCCCCAAGCACCGCCAGGAATAAGTGCAGAGCCAGGAGTAACCCCTGAGCATCACTGGGGGTGACCAAAAATGCAAAAAAGAAAAACAACAACCAAACAAAGACCTGGATTCTACTCTTGCCACGGTAGAAGTCACACCCCAGGCCTTAACGCTGGACGGCAAGGGCTCAGAGAAATTCCTACAGGCCCAACTGTATCAATAAGCAATGCTTTTATTTATATAAGGACACCACAGGACGGTCTGGGTACGGGCAATCCTCTACTGGCACTCAAGGGAACCCAGCTTCCCTCTGCCTGTCCGGGAACACAGAACGGGAAGCCCCACACAGATGCCGAGACAGCAGCAGGGCTGTGTCATAGGCCCATCATGGGAAAAGACTGTTTCTGCGCCCAGAAGCAGCGTGCTGATCGGAGCTAAGGTGGCTCACTCGCGTCGGGAGGCCACGCAGCATCAATAATGCCGTCCTAGCGCAAACGCGCCAGGACACGTTTCGCAGCCCGCTGAACGGCAGCGTCACAGAGCAGCGGTGCTGGCAGGACACAAGCGAGTGAGAGCAGCACCAGCGTGGTCCGACTCTTACGGAGCAAAGCGGAGCCGGCGAGGTGTGCTCAGATACAAGGCCCCCTGGCCCCCACCCCTGCTTCCACACCACACAGGCGCTGGCAGGGCGGCTGACTTGAATCTTCACAGCTTTCAATGAACGAAAAAGCTGCACAGTCAAGTCCCAAGAAAGGTCCTCTTTGCGTCTTTTATGTCTCCTGCCAACCTGGACGCAAGTTCGGGTGGCGGCTCTGTGAGGGAACGGACAGAAGGATGCTCTGAGCACAAAGCCCAAATCAGTGCCAGATCATTATGCGTTAAGAGGGCAAGCTTGGGGGCCGTGCAGAAAGCCTCCCAGCAGCTCTGCTGTCCCCTCTCACAGAAGACTAATGCTCCGGCACCGTGGCAGAGGTGCCCTGAGGTTCCCAAAGTGAATCGGAGGGCGATGCACAAAGTCATTCTTCAGTGCCACCCGGAACAGCAGCAGGAGAGGGGATGGAGCATAGTGTAGCAGGGAGGGCATTGGCCTTGCGTGCTGCGGTCAAACTGGCTTAACCCCCAGCATCTCATATGGTCCCCTGAACCCTGCCAGGAGTGATCGCTGAGCACAGAGGCAGGAATAAGCCCTGATCACTGCCAAGTGTGAGTCCAAAACAAAACAAAACAAAACAGAACAAAAAAACAGCAGAGAAGACCCAGTCCATGGACAGGAATCCTGCATCGCCACAGAGAGTGACATAGTTGCAATGGGGGTGGAAGAAGTATGACCCAGAAGGTCCCACACTGTGAGGCAGAAGCCTCGGGCTAGCTGTCACCCCAGGGAAGTGCTGACTAGGATGGGTACCAGAAAGCCTGCTGGGAGGTTGAAAACGTTCTCTAACTGGGTCTGCGTAACGGTCATGCTGGTCCACACCACTACAGTCCACCGACCTGGTCTTTTATTCTCTTTTGGAGTTTTAGGCCACACCTAACATGTGGGGACTACTCCTGGCTCAGGGCATGGGGGTCACTCCCAGTGATGTCCAAAGGACCAAACCCAGGCCTCCCACATGCAAAGCCTGCACTCTCACTCTCTCTCTCTCTCTCTCTCTCTTGCCCCTCCCCCCGCCAGGTCTATTTCTAAGATCTCTGTCCACTGTGTACTATTTCAACTTACAAGAGCAACTTAAAAATACTTAGAGCAGAAGATGCCCCACTCTCTGAAATCAATGAGCATTAGTATCTTGTCCTAGAGGGTAAAATAACATGTTAAGACCTCGCCTAGATGTTTGCACGTCCGTCACAGCGGGAGGAACGCTTTCTGAGGCATCGTCAAGGGGATAAACAGTCAGAATGTGCTAGAAGTGCCCTCCCAGGTGGGAGAGGCCGGGGGCATCTCAACAGACTCGAGCGGCCAAGGGAGGCTGCTCCATCCTTGTCGTCCTTGTCTCCAGCTTCCTTACCACTCTCGCCACCCCTTCCACATACAAACACACACGAGCTCCCTTCTCTCCTGCCACCAGCAGCAGCCAAAGCACCCACAGCAGGCGGGTGCCACTGACACCAGGGGGAGCCCCACACCTCCCTGACCCACCAGAACACTGGGCTAGGTTTCTCTCTGCACCGGGAGGGAGGGGGGCAGCGGGGTGGAGTCCCTTTGGCTCAGGGTAGACGCAGGGTTACAAAGAGACACCGCTCAGCACAGCAGCTGCCCTGCCAACCCCTCAGGAAGGAAGGCTTACTTAGGGGCTAGATGTGGCCACGGGATCATACCCGCGCCCTCTACATTTGTCCATGGCAAACCTTTTGCAAAACTCCCACTGACCAAAGATAAAAAGAAATTGCCCCAAACAAGCACACCAAATTTCCTGTTCAGGATTTCTGAATAGATACAGAATCCGAGAATAGCCTGCTCCCCACTCTGCCACCACACACACACACACACACACACACACACACACACACACACACACACACACACACACACACACTTAGCTTCCTGCCCACCTCCCCCATGCAAAAGGGGATTTTGAGGCGTGATGGCCCGCAAGCATTGCCTGCACGCAGAGATCGCCTACCCCGCAGTTGGCTCCCTTCACAAAAGGCTAGTCAGTCTCCGAATGACAGGCTCCAAACTGCTCAAGAGACACAGCAAGTTTTCTGAAAGCAACAGATTTCCAGGGGAGTTTCAGCTGTATGGGAGAGTCTGTTGCTTTTTTGTTTTTTACGTCTCACATTATCACAATTAAAATAAAAAATACCCATAGTTATTGAACCATAAAATGCACCAACTTCATTAGAGAAAATTGTGGGGAAAACACTAAGGATACATGGGATAAATGTGCTTTATTCCCCCAGAAAGCAGGGTACCAGGCACACTGGCAATTTTTATTCCATTTCTTTTCCCAGTGCTGAAAACATGCCATAACTGCCCCCTGAAAATTACATCGCGATATCATGTTGACATCACAGCCAACCCAGATTTCTTATATTTACAAAAGGACTGAAGCGATAGCGCAGCAAGTAAGGCATTTGCCTTGCACACGGTCGACCTGGGTTTGATTCCTTCATCCCTCTCGGAGAGCCCAGCAAGCTACTGAGAGTATCCCGCCCGCACAGCAGAGCCTGGCAAGCTACTCGTGGCGTATTTGATATGGCAAAAACAGTGACAAGTCTCACAATGGAGAAATTACTGGTGCCCGCTTGAGCAAACCAATAAACAAAGGGACGACAGTGCTACAGTGCTGCCACTTAGAAAAAAGCATGGTGACATACCACCATAAATATGCCAAAGATATTTGCAGCTCAAAGCTAATAAGAAAAGATTTTCTCTTCATTTAAGAAACAGGATGGGCTGAAGCGATAGTACAGTGGATAGGGCATTTTCCTTGCACGCGGCCGGCCCGGGTTCAATTCCCAGCATCCCATATGGTCCCGCAGCACCGCCAGGAGGAATTCCTGAGTGCATGAGCCAGGAGTAACCCCTGTGCATCGCCGAGTGTGACCCAAAAAGAAAAAAAAAACAGGATGCCTAGCTTCATACTTTTATATAAATATTCAACTGCTTATTTTGAAATATAATGTAACTGTGTTATTATCTCTGAAGAATCACTGTTAGCATAAGCCCAAGCAATATGCTCTTGACCTGCTGGACAGGAGTAAGTACTACAAAGAGCTCACCAAGTGCTACATACTGGGCAAAATAAGAACAGTCACCTTTGTGTTCCAAAGGACAGCAGAGCTTCCTTGCAAGCAATGCAATTACCTGCATGACAGCCGTTGCCTTTATGTTTAGTCCTGCTAAACATCTAGTTCAGAGGTCCCAAAATTTATTTGGCCGACTGCCTCCTTTTCAGAAAAAAAATCAGTTAACACAACCCTGGAAATCAACCTTGTTTAAGTGAACAAATAAAAAGTGGCTCCCAATTACACCCAAGGTGACAAGTGCTTCCTGGATCATTCTAGCACCGCCCATCCCTGCCCCCACCCTCCACCACGGTGCCCAGTTCGAAATAATTAGCTTGGGAAAGAAATACTGATCTAGGTTATTGTCACTGGATCAAAGAGATTTCAGTACCTACCAACCATTGATATATCCTTCAGTGGACACTTAGCAAGACTCTACCAAATGAATGGTCAATTTAGCAGAGCATTATGCACAAGAGAAGAGAAGTATTCTCAATTCGGCCCTTAACTGTGACAATAAAGAACTCAAACATGGAAGTGATTGGAAGAGAGACAGACAGGAATGATCTCCCTCACATGTGGTATATAAAGAAACATAGCTGGGGAAGAATCAATGTCCAAAGGCAACAGAAATGAAGAACAGGAGAACCAGTCTCCAGTAGGAAGCTTGACACTGGGCAGGGGTCGGGGTATAGGACAGGGAATAGACTATGTCAATGGAGGTGCTGAGGGATCAGTCTGGAGGAGAACAGGTTGCTGAAAGGAGGTAAAGTGTTAATCATGAAACCCTATTCATAACAGTAATGCAAACCACAGTGCCTAAAATGTGTCATTAAGGTGCCTATCATAGAGGCAGGCTGGGGTGCAAGGGGAATTGCAGAAACTGGTGGCAGGCAAGGGACACTGGTGAAGGGATTGGTGGGGAAACATTGTATGTCTGAAACCCAAACATGAGTAATTTTGCAACTCACAGTGACTAAATAAAAATGTTTTAATAAATAGGAAAAAAGAACTCAAGCAAGGAGGTCCATGTCAATCCTACAACTGGTGTTCACCAGATGATGATCAATTTCTCTTATAGGATGTACATCTGCTCTAAAAGTGGCAGAAATAAAAATCTGCATTTATTAAAACAAGTAATACTTGTTCATTTCTTGAGTGGGAATATTAGACGTTCATAATCAAGTTTATTTACCTAAAAGCTACAGAAGAAAGGACTGGTGCATTCTAGAAAATGTTAAGAATAACACAGCAAGTAACAGAAAAGAAGGAATTCTGACTGCTAATTCTGTGTCCAACTACAGATGAACGAATCAAGAAGTTTTGATAGGGGGCTGGAGTGATAGCACAGCAGGTAGGGCATTTGCCTTGCACTCGGCCAACCCGGGTTCGATTCCCAGCATCCCTTACGCCCCCCCCCCCCGCCAGCACCGTCAGGAGTAATTCCTGAGTGCATGAGCCAGGAGTAACCCCTATGCATTGCTGGGTGTGGCCCAAAAAAGCTGTGATATTTGTACACAATGAAATACTATGAAGATATAAGAAAGGACAAAATCATGCAATTTGCTGCAACATGGATGGAACTAGAGGGAATAATGCTGAGTGAAGTCAGTGAGACAGAATGAGACAGATACAGAATGATCTCTCTTATATGTGAGATTTAGAGATACACAGGAGGGAAGCAACAAATAGTCAAGGGCAGCAGAACTGGAGAGTTAGTCCACAAAACTGAACTGTGGGGGGACTTTGGAACCTTGGTGGAGGGAAATGGGCTGTGATATTAGAATGATGCATGCACAGCATTAATAGTATTGCAAATCACATTATCTCAGTAAAGATTTTTTAGTTTCTAATTTTGGAAACACTTAGAGAAAGATACCCTCTCATACTTTCCAATAAGAGCATAAATTGACTTTTTGTTGATTTTTTTTCCTTTTTTAGAATTTTTTTATTCAATAACCATGAGATAGTTACAAAGCTTTCATGATCAGGTTTCAGTCATACAATGTTACAACACCACCAGTGTGCATTTGCCACCACCAATATCCCCCGTATCCCTCCTGCCATTTCTCTTCTCTCTCTTTCTCTCTTTCCCTCCCTTCCTCCTTTTCCTCCTCCTCCTCCCTCCATCACTCCTCCTTTCCTTCCTCAGTCCCCCCCCCATTTTAGCATTATAGTTTGCAATGCAGAGACTTGACAGACCATCATATTTGGTCCTTTACCCACTTTTAGCACATATCTCCCATCCAGAGTGATCCCTTCCAACCATCATTGTCATAACGGTTCCTTCTCTTTGCCAACTGCCCTCTCCCACAGCCCTGGAGACAGGCTTATTGTTTTTGCCATACCTGGCAATGTGCATGGGTTACTCCTGGTGGTACTTGGATATGCCAGAAATCAAACCCATGTGTGCAAGGCCTTACCTGCTGTACTATCACTCCAGCCCTAAGTTGATTTATTAATCAGGACAACCTCTCTGGGACACAATGTGACAATCATCAAAATGTTAAATGACTATGAATTTTGACGCAATACTTCTGTTTCTAGAAATTTAAACTGCAAGTATACTTGCACATGTGAAAACAGAAAAAGTCTAAGATTGATGGCTATGGTATTGCTTAAATTAGCAAAAGACTGAAAGAATGTAAGCATGTGTCAGGAGAGAATTGCTTACATGAATTATGACAAATCCATACTACGCAACCCTCTCCAAGGATGAGCCAGGTCCATAAGTACTAAAAAACATTCATCACCAAGACATGTTGTCAGGTTAAAAAAAAAGAAAGGGCAAATAATGTAGGGTAGCACTTGTGTGAAATTGTGTATATGCATCATTGTATAATACTGAAGGGCAAACTGATAACTGAGGCTGCCTCCAGTGTGGCTGAGACAGGAGAGTATATATTATGGCCCCTTTAATTGGTACCATATGCCTATGTTAGTAATACAAAATTTAATTAAAAATTAATCATTGAAATATTTCCGATCATCAAACTACTGGCTGTTATTATTTTCTGGCACACAACCAAGAAGCTGACATTGTGCCCGAACATGGTTTGGTTATATCCTTTCCACTGCTAGTTCCATAATGATGGCAGTACGCACAAAGTGGGACGAAGCTTCAAAGAAAGCTTGTCAGTCCCTGTACTTCATCAAGAGGAAGAGATAAAGTTTAGATGTGGGGGGAATCATGTGAGTCAATAATCAATTGGTTATTTTAATTATATGATACAAAATTCAGGATTATTGAAATACAAGTATAAACAATGGCATGACAACAAACCTATAGGAGAACTATTTAATATCTTATCCTAATTACATTAAGGTTTAATATTAATGTTATATACTATTTTTAGTTTCATTGAAAGTAGGATTCAGTTTACTTTGGTGTCTTTGGTGCAAGTAACATGACTTAAACAGCTTGGGAATAGCTTATTATGCCCCCAAAGGGTTCACTACATGATCTCAAATTGAGCTCCCAAGAGGTGGGTGCTTTCTACATCAGAGTCTCTTCTGAAAAAACCAAAGAGCAGTTGTTGAAACATCGTATCTACCCCATCTATGAAGAAATACTACCTCAAATGGACGAATTGTTGGGTCCCATGCAAAGTCATCAGCTTGCTCTTGGAGGAAAAAAAGAAGGGACACTCTAGGTCCAACAACCATTTCTGTCATCTTTTTAACAGCTTTGGTGATCGAATCAGTGTCTGCATGCCTCTGGCCCTTCTTCAGAATCTTTACCACTGACCCTTGGACTCTGGGTCTGGAAATTTCTCTCATATATTCTGTGAATGTCTCAAGGGTAAGAAATAAGTCTCACCCATCTCTCATCTCCACTCATAAATATCAGTCTTTACCACTAACTCTATTATTCTTTGCAAGGACAGCTGGGTACCTGCTATACACCCGATATAAGTGATAGCAGTACAGGTATCTAAGTATTCATCTTATAGCCACAGATCTAGCTAAGAAAAATAATCTAACGGAAAGATACAAGCACACTAGAATCTTTTCACTATAAAACAGAACCAAATATATATTTTATTTTCCTAGGTCTCCTAAAAATAGGGAATTTGCGTGCAATTATGAAGAGTGTATACTATGAGCAAGAGTTAAGGGTTTGTGTGGAATAATTCATTCCATGCTCACAGCCATGGTAAGAACAAGGAAGGTCTATTATTTCCCTTAGACAGAGGGGTGATTTCCAAGAGGGTATGAACATAGGCAGCAAACGGATAGGTGAGGACTAGGGCAGAGGCAGTGCTACAGACATCCCCTGTGCCTGGTATTCACACCCCACACCACCCGCACGCCTGTGCAAGGTAAACGCTGCTCTTCCCTCACTCTGAAATGCCAACCATCATTCAGAAGAATAGACAGGGAAAATGAGAGTAGAACAAACTTTCAGAAGTCACTCACATCAGGGCTCTGATTTGAAAGTGGCTCCCAAAGAAAGAAATGCTTGAATTTTGACCAACTAAAAGGCACCTGTTTTGTGGTTGGTGGATCGTGTTTATATACATTCCCATCCAGGATAACTTGATTGTCAAGAATAAATTAGCCCAAGCTCATGACAAAACAATGCCGTTTCATGCTCATTTCCTGATTACAGCTTCTAGACAGCTGGGCATTTTCATTTCTCGGAGCTGTAGGGTGCTATGCAAATTTCCACACAGCAATTCCAAGATCATTAATCTAAGGAAAGCATGTGCCAACAGAGTATCAGATTTTATATTGTTTCAGCAAAGAAGAGGAGGGGTAGGTTAATCGAATTACCCTATGTGTGGTCACCTGACTGTGGTTAACAAAAAGATCAAATGCTAAACTGTACAATCAGCAGAAAACTGCTAAGTAATGAGGCATTTCATATCACAAAAGGAGTGGGAAGTGGGGGGTGAAATTCTTGCACTGCTTGAAACCAAATACCATAGCAATAAAAATAATCATACTGAGTGGCTACGAATGATAGGCACAGCATTTTAATTATCACAAGGAGCTAGGAGCATAACTATAAATCATCCCCTCTCCCCAACACACACACATTTGTGTGCACAATCAATAGGAACAGAGGATATTTCTAGCCAAGGATGACTAACTGGAGCTGACATCATCAAGAACCACAGGCGGACACTCACCATGAGACTTGCCCTAGGGGCATGCCATGCACTTGGTACTTAACACTCAGGGCCCACTGTCGACAGTCCAGTAAGGAACAACTAGGTTTGAAAATTCTGTGGCACTGGCTCTTGCAGCTGCCACTTCAGCTCAGGTTCTGGCTCTGACACTACTGAAGAGTGTAAATTGCTGTCTCAACTTTTGTTTGATGCCCGAAAATAAAATCTACAACGGGAGAGAAAATAGTGTGAAAAGCAAATGAGATCTAATGAAGATCTCTGGATCCCAGGAGCAGTGGGCTCCATCAACAGGAGTGAGAGACCCCACCTGACAATAGACACAGCCAAGTACTGAAGGGTGCTAAGTACTGTAAGGAAAAAGCTTCTTGGTATTTGGCTCTTAGCTGGGTTGGTCTAGCCAAAGTCTCAACAGACTCCTTTCGTGCACTGTCTCAGAATGCAACTAGAGGTGCTACTGAATGGTGTTCCACCAAATCAAGGGTAAAAGCAGAAAGAGAAGGGCCTAGGACCATTAATAATAATAATAATAATAATAATAATAATAATAATAATAATAATAATAATAATGGCGGCAATAATAATTCAACTACCATATAGGGAACAGGTAATGTGTAGACTTCACAAGCCAAGACAGAGCAGGGCGTGTATGTTATTCAGAAGGATAGCAACAAAATCTTAAGGTAGCAATTTTAACTGAAAAGTGATCATCTCCTAGATATAAGCCAAGGACATGAGGAAAGGCCATGAAGCAGCTAAATGTTCATAGGTCTTTTAGCATCACAGGACTTTTAAAACACAGTGTTGAGGTTTAAAACATTTTAAAAATTTTATTGAATCATGATACAAGGGCCAGGAGGATTGCCCCATAGCTGGAAGCCTGATTCATGAGCGGAGAGGAGAAGGCAGATGAAATAGAGAAGGGATCACTAAGAAAATGATGGCTGGAGGAATCAGTCGATGGGAGATGTGTGCCAAAAGTAGATAATGGACCAAACATGATGGCCTCTCAGTGTCTGTGTTGCAAGCCATAATGCCCAAAAGTAGAGAGTGAGAGTATGGGGAATACTGTCTGCCATGGAAGCAGGGGGAGGGTTGGAAAGGGGGATATACCAGGGATATTGGTGGTGGGGAATGTGCACTGGTGGAGGTATGGCTGTTTGATCACTGTGTGACTGTAACCCAAATATGAAAGCTTGTAACTATCTCACAGTGATTCAATAAAATTTTTTAAAGATAAACAATGTACTGTGGACATTCTGTCCTATAGATCAATCTGCTTCTCTTCCCTTAGAGCCAAACAGAAGTCAACTGTAGGCTACAGCAGCACAGAGTAGATGAGCAGACTAGGTGGGAAAGGATAATTCAGCACATAGGATCTGAACAATCAGAATCACTCAGAGTAAAGAGAGTTAAATTGGAGCTGGGAGCAGGGGAACCCAGGAAAAAAGTAGGAGGTTGATAATCTGAGATAATCCACCATCAGGGACATGTGGTCTCTGTCTTCCACTGCTCCAAAAAAACATAGCCTTATTCAAGTGAAATTTGGGCCAAGAACCAGGTAACCTGCCTGTTTGCCATAATACCATAACAAAATACTCCAGCTGTCATTGCTGCCATTCCTGGAATGCTTGTGGCACAGAAAACTTGGGCTATTTCTGAGATCTGGCAGTGTCCCTGCATCAATCCCTGGAACTCAGGGTAGAGATCAGCCAGTCAAATGTACCTTGAGATATACCCATTCTACTCTTGCCCTTAGAACAATCTCTTCATGTCTGTGTCCTTCGCTGGTTAAATGGGTACTTTATTTCAGTCTGGGCTTGGGGCGTGGGAAGTCCTCTTCCCTCCACACTAAAACCCACATGCAACAATCCAGTGCCTCAAGTCTTTAGCAAGTCCACACAACATTGTGGAATTGATTATCCCATGCCCCATACTTGCCACTTACATACAAGTTTAACTGGAAGATCAAACTTAGAAGTGAAATTTCTAGATCAAGCCCTTGGTGCGGGGCTGGAGAGAAAATACACTATGTAGGGTATTTGTCTTGCACGCCACCAACTCGGGCTTGATCCCTGGCATCCCCTATGACCCCTGAGTACCTCCAGGAGTAATTCCTTAGGGCAGAGTCATGAGTAATCCCTGAGCATCGCCAGGTGTGGCCCCAAGCCAAAAATCCACCAACCAACCTGTGGTGCTACCTTACATTTAACAGATAATACAGAATTGATCTCTAAACATTTTGCCTCACACTCTTGCCAAAAGCATGAAAGACTGCTGATTTTTCCCATATTGAGATTTTATATACTTCTTCACTTTTCCAAAAGAAAATAATATCTGCTTCTTTAGTAAAATTCTGGTTGATAAGCTTTTCATATATCTCCCATCCATTCCGCTTTCCTTGTCTATGATCCATTTGCGCATATCCTTTGCCAATCTGCAATTTTCCTCCAAACATATCACTTTTTCTTCTTACATTTCTAAGAGTTCATTTGAATATTAAACTATCCTTTGGTTCTTTGTATATGTTACAAAACTTTTCTCCTGTTTGCCATCTATTTACCGTATCAACCATATTTCTTTCCACAGAGAATTTCTCATTTTAATTTAATAAAGCTTACCCCCATGGTTTTCTAGATTTTCCCCTAAGGTCTTCTATATTTGTGACAAGATTGCAAAGGCCTTCTCCAACGATTACTCTAAAGGATGGAAAAAAGCTCATTTTTCCTCAAACAATTTTATGGCAAAGGTTAATGTCTATTATTCGGAGGCCTCTCAGATCTCAACCACTCCCCAGTGTAGACCAAGGCAGAAACAGTTTAGAGAAATTCCTTAGAATAATCCTCAGCTTAAAATAATTCATTCTGTGAATTACAAAGCCCTGCTTTTAGGTGCCCGGTTTCCAAAACTGGCCATGGAGAGCATTTAGAGAGGAATCACTTCATCTGTGCTTCGAAATATCTGCTTTCATTTGGAATTGACAGATTAGAGATAAATAATAATAATAACTGGAGGAACAGATACAACCCCCTCAAAATAGACTGCTCTTTCACCAAGAACAAGAGTCGCTCCTCCTTCTGACTATGACCTTGGCTTGTACCACCTTCCTTCAACTTCCTGGCCAGCAACATAGCAATTGACAAGTTTTCTTCTCTCTGACCTCTGTTTCCATCATCACACTCTCACATTCCGATACCCCTCTTTTTGTGGGGAGTCCTGCCGAGCAGTATTCAGGGGGCACAGGGCCCCTCCAAGTGATTCTCTGCCAACAGGACCATAAGTTCAATGCAAGGGCTGAGGATGTGGTGCTGTTCAGGTGTCAAGGATTACCCAGATCATTGCAGGAGTGTTAGATGGCCCCAGAGTTACACTCAGCAATGCCAGGGCCCCTGTGTGGGACCAGGGGTTAAAGAGAGATAGGTTGCATGAAATGCACGTGCTTACCCCTGTGCTATCACTCCTTCCTCCCTCTTTTCAAAATACAAAACAGGGGACAGAGCGATAGTACAGTGGGTAGGGCATTTGCCTTGCACGAGGCTAATCTGGGTTAGATCCCCAGCATCCCATCTGGTCCCTTAGGCACCTCCAGGAGTAATTCCTGAGTACAGAGTGAGGAGTATCCCCTGGGCACTGCTGAGTGTGACCCAAAAAGTAAAAAAAATAAATTAAATAAAAATAACTAAATAAAATACAAAACAGAGTTGGGCTGGGGGGGCTAGTTCGGAGCACTAGAGCACGGTTTTGTTTTGTTTTGTGTGTTTTGGGAGGTGGGCAAGGAGTTGGTGCGAGGAAGACTCCAGTTCCATCCCAGAATTTCATGGTTCTCCGTACACTGCAAGAAGCTCCCCCCAAGCAATGATTTCACTTGGCATTATGTCCTCAGACTTAAAGCTGAATCCTTATTGCAGCATTCCAAGTTTTAGAATTTTTTTCACTTTTAAAGCTGATTCACACTCTACTATATGTATACACCACATTTGTTAAATAATTTGTTCATTGATTGACATTGAGGTTGTCCCATCCACCTTTTAGTTCATTTGGAATAATGCTGCTATGAACATGGTTGCATTAATCTCTCTTTGAAACTCTGTTTTCAATTCTCTGTGATACATACCCAGAAGTGGGAATGCTGGATCATACAGAAATTCTATCTCAAATTTTTTGAGGTACCACCAACCATACTGTTTTCCACAGTGGGCTGCAGCATTTATTCTCACCAATGGTGCATGAGATTTTGATTTCTCCACATCCTCACCAACACTCAACCATTTTCTAGCATTTAGATCGTAGCCTATCTAATGGGCATGCAGTGGTATCTCACTGTGGTTCTTTGTTTGTATTTGCTTTTTTGGGCCACACCCAGTGATGCTCAGGGGTTTACTCCTCGCTCTGTACTCAGGAATTATTCCTGGTGGTGCTCAGGGGACCATATGGGATGCCAGGGGTTGAACTCAGGTTGGCCACGTGCAAGGCACATGCCCTACCCACTGTACTATCGCTCCAGTCCTCTCACTGTGGTTTGGATTTGCATTACTTAATAACTAGTGATATTCAGCATCTCTTCTATGTTTACCGACCCAAAGCACATCTTCTCTGGAGAGAAGCCAATTTAGGTATTTTCCCTATTTTTAAAAATGAGGTTATTTGAGTGCTGGTCGCTGTTGAATTGCAGGTATTAATTTCCATTATGAATGTTTATTCCTTTATTGATAAATATTTGCAAATATTTCTTTCCAGTCCATTGCCTTTTCCTTATATTGATATCCTCTGATGCACAGGAGTTAATTTCATTGTGGTCCGATTTATCTTTTTTTGCTGTCGCCTATGTGCCTCCCTCTTGCGAGCACCCTGGTGATTATAATCTCCCCATCTTAAGAGGCTTTATTTAATCACAAAAGCAAAGTCTCTTTTGCCAAATAAAGTAATGGTCATAGGTGAGGGGGGTGATTAGGATGCAGATATCCCTGGAGGATCATTATTTGCTACCTCATCTTTAAAATGAGAATGACAGCACCTAATGCAAGCGTTGTCATGACAACTAAATAAAACAACAGATGAACTACACTTAGAATATTACCCTATTTATAGGAAAGGTGAACCATTATTCTAACACAAAACAGGGTATTTCAGGAGGAAGAAGAGTGTCACTGGGGGTACAGGCAAAAGCAAAAGGGGACCTATTCATTCTGCCTGGGAGAATGAAGTACTTTCCCCAGAAGAAATAACACACATTGACTATAAGAAATAAACAGAATGTGGATGGTCTGAAAAGATATGGCCAGAAGAGAAATTCTCAATTTTCTTCCAGAGCCTGCCATGAACATTCTGGCATTAACATCTGGGAAATTTTCTTCCTTTCCCAAGAAGCAACATCTGTTTTCAGATAGTAGCTTCAAGGTGATTTTTTCCCCTTTATTTCTAAGGAAACCAGTTCAGTTAAATTTTGAAGTCTCTCTTTAATAAACAATTTCCAAACTTTCCTCCAGCAAACTGGTTTTAAAGCACAAAGGGGACATTTTTAAAAAGGACCAGCCGCAGCACGAATTTATGAAAATTCATCCTCGATGCTTGAAAATAGATCTAAAATTTTGGTGACAGCCCTGCTCCACCCTCAGCCCTTAGTTGCATTAAGATATTGCCAGTGTACTCTGTGGTTCTGGGTTTTTAAAATGCTAGCCTCTGCTTATTTCTTCTCCTTGAATTGTTCACCGTGAATAGGAAGTGAACCCAGTCGTGAAGGAAAAGAATCACCATTGATGCTATTCTTTCATACATGCTGGGAAGCTGCAATCACGAACTGGATGAGATGCTGAACAATTCCTCAGCCTGCTCGTGTCCCCATGCTAAACCTCCTCCCTGCCGCCAAGCCAACAAAGTGGCTTAGCCTCTGTGCCACCAGCGCTTCCAACGAGCAGGTTGATTTTCTCCAAATTTAGAATATACGGGGGAGCCTGACCATCAGGGGGTGTGGTTTTAGGTCACACACAGGAGACGTGTGGATCACAATGAATCACCCTGGTATCAATTTTCCAATATGCTGCAACCGCACAATGTACAGATGCACAAAACACACATGCTGGCTGTAATTTCTGAGCTTTTTAAACCCAGCTACTAACACACATGAAGAGAATCACAGGATTTATTATCTGCCTGAACTACCTTGCTCTAAGTCCATTTGGGCTAATCAGCTGTAAGCACCTCAGCTCAACAGTAAGGGCCACCTCCAAAAGGTTAAGTGCAGAAAGGGTTGCCAGGGACAGCGTTCAGGCTTTAGGATCCATTAAGGGAAGTGGTGGAAGCATATGGTAGAGACTGAGAATACGGGAACATGCTCAGCAGTACAGCACATGATTCTCATGCACAGGGCTCCCAGTTCAATTCTCAGCACCAAAAACAAAAAACAAAAACACTTGGGATTCGAGGCAAAGCGATAGTACAGTGGGTAGGTGCTTAACCTTGCACTTGGTCAACCTGGGTTCGATCCCCAGCATCCCATATGGTCCCCTAGCACCACCAAGAGTGATTCCTGAGCACAGAGCCAGGAGTAATCCCTGAGCACTGCCAGGTATGGTCCTCCAAACAAAACAAAACCCAAAAAACTCTGGATTCAACCGAAATTAACAGCATAATTTTGTAATCCACACCCTGTTTACGCATCTACTGGGGATAGACCATACCCAAAGGTGCTCAGGGGCTATTCCTGGCTCTGTGTTGAGGAGTGACTCCTGGAGTCCTCAAGAGACCATCAGCTGGACCAGAGTCGGTGGGATGAAAAGTACTTATCTCAATCTCTTTACTATTTCTCTGGCCCCAAAACTTGCCTCATAAATGAGAGATCTGAATTCAATATAGGCTGTTCACAACCCAAATAACCACTCAGAGTGGGGCCAAAATCTGCCTAAAATAACTGATTCGACCACACAACCATAGGCATGTATATCACAGGCATTCCTGGACAGACCAAACAATTTTGGTTGGCATCTGCATAGGAGTTTGGATACTGTGGTCAAAGAACTGTGTTCTATTCTGATGAAGGGTGTGGTACTGAAACGTTACATGCATGAAACCCAATCATGAACAATGTTGTAAATCTTGGTGCCTCAAATGAAAAAAAAAATTGAAAAGAACTATGTTCTTGAAAGAAAAGAAGCAGATGCAGATACAAAATATTTGTGGTGTCTATGTTTGGAAGAAATCAAAATGCTGAGTTTTCAAAAGGAAATGCATATTCATGATAAGAAGATTAGAACGAAGTCAAAATTTTCCAAGACTGATTTCCAAATGTGCCCCTTTTTGAGGAGTATTCCCTTGGTCTGATTTGTGAGACATCTAGTACAGTATTATTCCAGATATTTTCTATATTTACAAAAGCCTGTATATGGTTGCTAAAGGTATTTGGGTTCCTAAGGGAATTCAATATTCTACATCTTGCTTTCCTTTTCCATTATGCATACGAGTTATCACATAAATATATTTTAATTAGTAAGTGCCATGTGAAGTTTCCTTTCTTGAAATAGAGAGACTTGCCCAAAAGCAGAAAGAGGCCCTCAATTTTATTTATGATTATTTGGGGGGCTGGAGAGATAGTAGAGGGGGTAAGGCACTTGTCTTGCACATAGCCTGGGTTCCACTGGCACCATACATAGTTTACAAGTGTCATCCAAAGTAATCCCAGAGCACTACTGGGTATGGCCCAAAACAAAACAAAAGATAATTTAACAGTATTTTAAAGCTGCATTATAATTTATTTTTCATTACATATAATCACTATGTTTTTCGCCTTTCAAGTCAACATAATTATTGATTTAGCATCACTTAGCAAACAGAAAGAAGAAAAAGCCTCAATGATCTCCCAGGCACAGGCTCCCGAAGCTATAGTACAACCTGTAAGGCTGACATTACTCCCGACATAAGTACTAACAAGCACATGGGGTACTTTGTGTCTTTCTCAAGCTGGCAATATTTGATACAGTGCGTGCTTCATAATAAGCCAAAACATGGAACTCTCACATTCCAATTTGAGTACTAGTAATAAAGATATTATAAACCCTAGAAATGTCTCCAAACTGAATATAGCCCATTGGCTTTAAGTTTCTCTCTAATCAATATTAGAAAGCATTATTTTCTTTTTTTATAAAAAAGTTTATTTATTTTTGCTTTTTTGGTCATACCCGGCGATGCACAGGGGTTACTTCTGGCTCATGCACTCAGGAATTACTCCTGGCAGTACTAGGGGGACCATATGGGATGTTGGGAATTGAACCTGGGTCGGTTTCGTGCAAGGCAAATGCCCTACCCGCTGTGCTATCGCTCCAGCCCCTTAGAAAGCATTTCTAAGTGGCAGAAAAGACATCCAATATCATATTCTTTTTGTTCTTTGGTTTTTTGGTTTTTTAAAAAATTTTATTAGTAAATCACTGTGGGGTACAGTTACAAACTTATGAACTTTCATGTTTGCATTTGGTTTACATCCCTCCACCAGTGCCCATTCTCCTCCACCAATGTTCCCAGTATCCCTCCCACCACCCCCACCCCAACCCCCACCCCACCCCCCTGCCTCTGTGGCAGGGCATTCCTTTTTGTTCTCTCTCCTGTTAGATGTTGTAGTTTGCAATAGGGGTACTGAGTTGCCATCATGTTCGGTCTATAGTCCACTTTTGGTACGTGGCTTTCAACCCAAGTGGGTCCTCCCAATATTCCCTACTAGGTGTTCCCTTCTTTGTCTCTGCTGCCTTTTCCCCCAGCATGTGAGGCCAGTTTCCAAGCTGTGGGGCAGACCTCCTGGTTCTAATCTCTACTACTCTTGGATGTTAGTGTCTCATTCTGCTACTTTATATTCCACATATGAGTGCAATCTTTCTACGTCTGTCTCTCTCTTTCTGACTCATTTCACTCAACATAACACTCTCCATGTTGATCCACTTATAGGCAAATTTCATGATTTCATCTTTGCTAACAGCTGCATAGTATTCCATTGTGTAGATGTACCAAAGTTTCTTCAACCAGTCATCTGTTTTGGGGCACTCCGGTTTTTTCCAGATTTTGGCTATTGTAAATAGTGCTGCAATGAACATAGAAATGCAGATGTCATTTCTACTATAACTTTTTGCCTCTCTGGGGTATATTCCCAGGAGTGGTATTGCTGGGTCAAATGGGAGCTCAATTTCTAGTTTTGTGAGAATCGTCCATATTGTTTTCCAAAAGGGCTGAACCAGTCGGCATTCCCACCAGCAGTGAAGGAGAGTCCCTTTCTCCTCACATCCACGCTAACAACAGCTGTTTTTGTTTTTTGGATGTGGGCCAGTATCATATAATCAAAAATAACATCTAAAATTTCATTCTTTCTACGTTTTCATGTTGAAATCTGACTCTGAGAATCTAGGGTCACTATCTTCTCCCATTCAAAATATGCACAAATAGCATATACCAAGGGTCCTTGTCCCAGGATTCATGGATAAACATTTAACTTTTAAAACTGGATTGCTGGGGCTGGAGCGATAGCACAGCAGGTAGGGCGTTCGCCTTGCATGCAGCCGACCCGAGTTCAACTCCTAGCATGGTCCCCCGAGCACCGCCAGGAGTAATTTCTGAGTGCATGAGCCAGGAGTAACCCCTGTGCATCACCAGGTGTGACCCAAAAAGAAAAAAAAAGAATTTTTATTTATAGCTATGGATAGTTTGCTAAAAATGCCACATGTCATCAATAAATATATGAAAATATACTTGAATTTACTAGGAACCATGGTAATATCAAATAATGAGGTATACCATGGGACACACTAGGAGTGGGAGATGAAACCTTCTGGTGGGAGCCTAAATTCACACACTTTAAGGAGGGCCATTTGGTTGTAAAGGACACACATCTTCCATTTTAAAAAAAGACTCAGGCCAGAGCAATAGTCCAGAGGGTATTTGCCTTGCATGCAGTCAATCTGGGTTCGATCCCTGGCATCCCATATGTTCTCCTGAGCACCTCCAGGAGTAATTACTGAGTTCAGAACCAGGAGCAACCTCTGAGCATTGCTGGGTATGCCCCAAAAGGAAAAAAAAACCTCATACACTAAATTTAGTAACTCTACCATCAGTATCTAGCCTCAAGAAGAAATTGCAGATGTGCTCAAGGTGGTTCTAAAAGAGGTTCACATTTTGCTCTTTAAGAGAAAATCAGAGCAATCAAGAGATTACCAACTGGGGCGCTAGAAGGTAGGGCTGTGTACTGTCAACAGCTCCTGGGCTGGAGCAATAGCACAGCAGGCAAGGCATTTGCCTTGCATTTGGCTGGTCTGGGTTCAATCCCTGGAATCCCATATAGTCCCCTGAGACACACAGAAGTGATCCCTGAGTTCAGACCCAGAAGTAAACCCTGAGCACTGCTGAGCAGGGCCCCCAAAGAAACAGAAGACAGCTCCTGAAAACAGCTGAGATGCCCTAGGACCCTTGAGGCTATGAGAAAGGTAACAATGGACAGTGGCCAGCTTGATAGTATGGCTCAGCTTCTGTCTTGCCTTGAGAAGGGAGTTCAACTTGCAAAAGTTGCCAAACATTACTGACGTTACAGAGAACATAGTGACTGTCTATCAATTTCAACTACTGTCTAGGGCCAGATGTGGCTTAGTGGTAGAGTGCATGCCTTGGTTTCATCCCTGGTGCTAGAAAGAAATGGATCTATAAAAAAAATGTCAAGCCTTTCTGGACCTATTTCTCTTCCCAGCACTGCGTACTTCCCTCCACCCTACACTTTTTCCTTTGCTGTTGACCAACTCCAATGCTCTGGATTGGGGAGGCATGAGAAATCTCGCAGCCCTGCAGGGGGACACAAGCTATGTGGAGACGTGCCAATGTCTGAAACTGCCTCTACACACAACCTGCTGACGTGTGAGACTGTGCCATCACCTACACTGGTATAATCACACCAAGTTTTAGGGAAAGGCAAAGGACGCCAAGAGTGAAGAAAGGTCTAGGCAAGCACAGGCGTGCTAACATGGAAGGCAGATGCCACGGAGCGGGGGGCAGTGACACAAAGATGGTGATGGCACTAGTCTCGGGATGTGGGGAAGAGGAAAGCCAGGAAGCCAAGAGGCCAAGAGGAGAACGCCTATCACAATATGAGGTGAAGCAAACCCCAGACCTTGCATTGGCCAGGCGGCCTTCCATCTGACTAGACAGGGGACCTTGAGATGATGAAGCTGATAGGGCGAAATGAGAGACATGAGGCCACATCAGTCACGCGTGGAAGCTTGGGCTGGGGTGCATCTTTGTGAGTTCCGGGGAGGTCTGACACTCAGATTCTTCAGAGAGCGTGTGCAGTAGAAGCTGCGTGGTGGGTTGTGAGAGTAGCTCCCTGCTTGTGAGGATTCTGCAGCCCAGGGGTACAGAGCTGAAAGCCACCATGGTGCACTGCCCGCAAACAGCAGCTCGGGGCCCTGCAAGCAGGAACCCAGATTCCAGCCCTGGCACTGGGTTCTCAGCAGCGTGCAGGAGTAGCACCCAAGCACTGGCCCCTGTATCTGCCCAAGACGAAACAACAGAAACTTAATGCTACAGTGAAGGCTTCTTACCCTTCTAAAATAAGGCTGTTTCTATCCAAGGATGTGTGTTTTAGTGCACAGGGTTTGTTGGGTTGTGTATGTTTTTTTTCACTTTTCTCCTTTGCTGAACATACACTTGATTTACTGTTTAATTATCTTTTAAATTAAAAATATTGATACTTATGGAACACTGTAAGTAACTGGTTACAATTCTGTGTGTATTTTACCACAGTTAAGGCTTAGAAAAACCCATTGGTTACAACTCATTACCTGCAGTGCAGTCCCAATTTCTGTAGAAAAATAAATCTCCAACTCTGTTTAAGACAAATGAATGGAGAGCTAGAAAGTAAATTCCCGACCATGGCCATTTTCAAGAAATAAATACAGCAACAGATTAGTATCGTCTCAAATTCCATTCTTCATTTTACACATTTTATTTTTCTTAGGTGTTTGGAGCACACCCAGCAGTGTTCAAAATTCCTCCTGGCTCTGCACTCAGGGATCACTCCTATTGGGGCTGGGGGACCCTCTAGGGTGCCAGGGATACAAGGCAAGCATCCAACCCATGGTATTATTTCTCCAGCCCCATTTTACACAGTTTAAAGATGTACATCATTGAAGAAAGAAAACACCTGTGTTGGTGGTCAAGCAATAAAGCACTGAGGACAGCGGTTATAGAGGCAGAGAAAGGGGTGGCAATCAGGGCAAACAGCTTAGGAAAGTTATTTAATTTTTGTGGATGACAGGGTCCCTCCCACTTTTCTCTTTTGAAGAGAAGCAATACACACCGCTAGGCCCAGGAATGCAGGCCTGCTTTCCTGGGGAACCTGTCGGCAGCAGGGGAGTCTGTGGCGTCCGCAATCCCAGTCAGGGTCTTGCATGTGCTGGCATGTAGGCATTCTACTACTTGAGCTCTCTCCCCAGCCAACGGTGTCCTTTTGGACAACTCAAGGCTAGCCACAATAAAAGGGCCCCTGGTGCCGGTGGGAATGAAGCTGGTAGGTCCCACGGCTCACAGGGAGCCCAAAGAGCCGAAGAGTCATCTTTCAAGAAAGGGAACCCGTTCCCAGTCACCTCAAAGAGCTTGGGAAAGCAGTCAAAGCCTCCAGGCAGAGAGGCAAGGACAAAAAGCCACGGAAGGTGAGAGGTCAGAGGAACAACATCAAGCAGAAAACCCAAGGCCAGAACAGCTTGGGGGCAGTTTTTAAATATTCAAGGAGAAAATTCTAGACACCATAAGAGATATTTCCCCCAGCTTCCTGAGTCACCACCCACACCCCCTCATTTCCTCTCCTTTGCAACAGTGAACCCTGCACATGAGAATTGGGGGGAGCTGTAATAATGACTCCCAGGAGGAACAGTTTCTGCAGAAGAGAAAAAGTCAAAGGAGGGACTCGGGACTCTGGGCTGGCGCAGATGGAAGTAAAGTGATGGACACAGATGGAAGTAAAGTGAAACCAGAAATACATTCGGGGTGTATCAGTCCCACAGCAGGGCAGACTTGTAAACCCCATATTAAACACATTTCCTAATTCCAGCATCTTCTTCCTCCTCCTCTTGCCCCACTGTTGGAGACCATGTCCCTGTGGGGCTTCGAGGAGAACCTACTTGAGTCTGCCGGTATCATTTCTGCTCCAAGCAAAAACCAGATATGGCATCAGTCTGGCCCAGCCCACTCTGCTGGACAAGGTTTCCGAGACCGGTAAATCAAACCCATTTCCTCCAGGAGAGTGAGATAGATAGCCTCAGAGACACAGACAGATGGACACGACACACAGACAAAGACAGACACACAGATGGACACAGACACACAGAAATAGAGGCACCGAGATGGAGACCAACAGACAATTACACACAGGCCCAGAGCCACAGACACACAGAAATGCAGATGGATAGAAACACAGGCGTGGGCAAGCACAAGGAGAGTAAACATGGAGAAGAGAAGGCCAGGTCCCAAGGGGCAACCCGTCCTAAAGGTGCCCTCTCTCCACCTCCAGCTGCCCCAGCTGTCACTCATTCCAGGGGCTCTTTTGTCCTGAATCACACAACTCCCTCATTGGAATGCGCCTTCATTTCAAATGATTCCAACTGAGCAGAAACTGTATTTTTATTCTCTATAACTGTCAAGTCACAGGTTCGTGTGCACATCTGAGTCATCCATGCTCACTATTCTTGCTGCTTTCACAGATGTTGGCTCCCATCTCTGAAGTCAAATGCAAATTAGCCAAGCAATTAGCAAACAGGCGCATGTGTGTGCACATGCGCACGCACACATACACACACACCCATTCCCTCCCCCCCCTCCCCGCCCCCTACGTTAAAATCATCATTTTCAATAAGCTAAATGAACAGCCAGGGTCTGGGCCGGCTGTTTCCATTTCCTCCCCAGAATCTAACTGAATGCACCACTGTGTGCAAGGCCTGTGACTTGGTATGTGGGGGCGGTGGAGGGAATCATGTCCTAAGAACACCCCATCACCCAGAGCTAGTCTTGTGTAGAAAATAGAATGGCCAGCTGTTTGTCAGCAGTCACAAATGCTACATGTCCTGAAAGGGCAGGCTCCTGGGAAAACACTGACTTCACTGTCATCGAAGTCAAACTGTTCTCCCTGCTCAAAAACACCTCCCTGTTTTGCTGAGGGCTCCGCCCTGGTTTTATCTTTTTTTTCCCTCCTATTCTCTAGTATATGTAAAAGCTCTTGATTTCCTACTTTGTAGTGTGTGCTTTGCATTTATCTCTTTCTGTTTGGTTTCCGTTTTTTTTTTTTTCACTTTGGGGGCCACACCCAGTGGTGCTCAAAAGGCTCTGCATTCAGGAATCATTCCTAGTGGGGCTTGGGGGACCATATGGGGTGCCAGGGATGGAACCTGGGTTGTCCGCATGAAAAGTACATTTCCTACTTGCTGTACTATCACTCCAGCCCCTAGTTAACCACTTAAGTTTTATAAACAATTATTTGAGCCAAGTAAAAATAATGAATCTCAGTATTTATTATTTTGGTTAACTTAAGATGCTAACTGGGTTAACATTTAAGAAATCTGAGGGCAAAACTAAAAATCTACTTTTGGCTGTTTTACCCCAGTAAACTTGGAGACTTTATCAAATCTATTATAAAGAAAAATTATTTTTTAGCTTTACATTTTAAAACTGTATCCCCAAATTATAGAGAAATACAGAAAGGCTTGCTTGTTGTTTTTGTTGTTTGGGGTTTTTTTGTTTGTTTTAAAAACTACATCCCCAAATTATAGAGAAATATAGCAAGGATTCGTTGTTGTTGATTTTTGTTTTGGGCAGGGGTTGTTTCTGAGCCACACCCAGTGGACGCTCAGGGGTTACTCCTGGTTCTGCACTCAGGAATTACTCCTGGTGGTGCTTGGGGAACCATATGGGATGCCAGGGGTCAAAGCCAGGTCAGCCGTGTGCCAGGCAAATGCCTGACCCACTGAATTATCTCTCCAGCCTCTACAGAAAGATTTTGATTACAGCCAAAGTAGTCATTGAAGGGGGCTAGAGCGATAGCACAGCAGGTAGGGCATTTGCCTTGCATGCGGCCAACCTGGGTTCAATTCCCAGCATCCTATATGATCCCCCGAGCACCATCAGGAGTAAATCCTGAGTACAAAGCCAGAAGTAACCCCTGTGCATCGCCAGGTGCGACCCAAAAAGAAAAAAAAACATAATCACTGAAGGCCAGGCTACTCTATAGAGCTAGGTCTTACGATACGACCAGACCTGCTGAGAGACCATCTTGAGGATTTCTCCATCCAGGCTCCTGAGGGTAGGGTAATAAGAAACAGATGCAAAGTGTTTTCCCATCGCCCCGCCCTGAAAGCTTCTCTGTCTAGTAGTGTCACACAGAGTTTTCACAAAGAATTTGTCACCAGTCCCCAGAGTACAGTCCTGGAAATTCCATCTGTGGGCTGACCACAGGGGATTTTTATCAGAGTGGTGGGTGAAGCAGTGCACCCTGACACGAGGCGGATTTCTTCCACAGGTCTTCACAAGTTCATTACCAAAAGACAAAAGCAAGGTTGGGCCCCACTCCCCACATTCCTATCAGCCTCGCTGACGTAAAGCAACACACCACCCTCAAGAGCTCCACCATTTGCCGGGAAAGGGGCACTGTCACAGAACTAGAGGGAGGTTTCTTTTCTCTTCTGTTCTTCCACTTCCTTCTAAGCAATCTAAGTATTGGAGTCCGGGTAAGAAGACACTTGCCTTGCACAGGGCCACCCCAGGTTCCATTCCCAATATCGCAGTCCCCTGGGCCCACTAGAAGTGATTCCTGAGCACAGAGCCAGGCAAAAAGCCCAGAGCACAACTAAGCGTGGCCCCAAACTAGATCGGTAGGTACTGGGTGGGATTGATTTTTCTTTCCAATGAGCTGCCCCTTTTGTCAGCCTAACAAGCCTTCTTAGGAAAGTTTCAGCCCACATTTTCAACTACTGACTCAAACATCATTCCTCGTTCCATTTACCTCATGAATTATTTGCACTATATCCTAAAATGGCATGCCTGCTTATTCTAAATCATTCATTACTGGAGAAAATTTAGTGTAAACATGAACTCCGAGTGGGAGAGTTAGCTATATTCATCAAGTATTGACTCCAGACCATTAATAAACCACACATCAAATTGGCTATTGGTCTACTCAGGATACCTGGGCCTCTGACACTGAAATTCTGTATTATAGAAGCTCTGCTACTTTTTCACTTCTCTTCGTCAGAGACTTACCCCTTCTTGCACTTCTTAATGACACCAAAGTACTAAACACCCAGCTTAAATGGTCTGAAAGACAATTACCTTCTCAGTTATGCCTAGGAAAAGCATCTCAGAACTGTGTTTTCACTGAAAGAGCTATAATACCAAAATATTTGCAAGTTACTTCACATTTATTTATCTCCCACTGCATATGATACTCTGTTTCAAACCCTGCTTCCCAACTTACCCCTTGCAGGGCCAGAGTGGCAACACAGCAGCTAAAGCATTTGTCTTGCACATAACCAACCTGGGTTCAATCCCCAGCACCCCATATGGCTCCCTGAACCCCACCAGGAGTGATCCCTGAGTGCAGAGCCAGGAATAAGCCATGAGTGACACCCGGTGTGTCCCCACCAAAAGAAAAACAACTTCCACCTTGCACAGAGGCAAAAGTAAGTTGGTGTCCTTATTCTGATGTTCACAGGGAGCACAACTGATAAGCAACAGGAATGGACCAGCACAGAGGGTGCAAAAGCATGGCAAAAGCTCATTTTGCCTCAAATGACTTCTCTTTTTCCATCCATTTTCAGGAAATAAAGACCTCAGAAAATGCTTTTTTCAAAAGGTTCTAAAATGAGAACTATGTCTGCCTGCCTTTCAGTGTGTGTGTGTGTATGTGTGTATGTGTGTGTATGTGTGGTGTGGGGGGAGGGGGGCTTAAGCACCCTATACTGGAATTGGTGGAAATCAGATTTAGAAATTTTAGGGCCTGAGCTTCCTATTCTTGCTCGGGTGGCCTAACAGGGTCTTACAAGAGGCCGCTGGGAGGAAGGGAAACAGGAGGGGAGGAACGCTGCTGCCCTAATGGAACTCTCTGGAATCAACTGCCAAGAATGGGTGTGAATGGAGGGTGAGATGCCCCTCCAAGAGCAGTGTGCCCGGGCTGACAGATGAGAGGTGTGAACCGAGCTGACGGGCCAGCTCTCTAAGCCAGCCTCGGTGTGCACGGACGCCCTGGCCATCCCGAATACCGTGATGTGCCTCGGATTTGTACCCAGTGGCCAAGCCTGCGCCACCTGCATCTGCACTGAAACAGCATCCAGCCATCCCCAAACAACGCTGGAACGACCCATGACAAGATGACTGGGCAGCCAAGACACAGTTGAATTCTCTGAGTCCGAGGGAACAGCAAGGGCTGGGCTGAACCGTTCCAATATGCAGCGTGGCAACGTGGAGAAAGGCAAGAGACCCTCGAACGCCCCCCCCCCCACCTGCTGGCTTTCTGAATTAAGTTCCCACAAGGCTCTGAGAAACTGGGAGTCTTGTTCTTATCCCCAAACTTCCCATGTCCCTAAGTGACCTCCCCGCCAACGCCAGTCCCACAGCTTGTAGCACTCGAGTGAGCGGCTGTTCCTGATACTCCGAAGGGCCTCACTCCAGTCTCATCCCGAGCTGCGACGCTCCGAGCGAGCACAGCTGCAGCCTGAGAGACGGACAGGATGTCCAGAAGCCAGAGCCACAGAAACGCCAGCTCAGGCGGGACTTGCTGAGGGAGCATGGAGAAAAATGGGGTTCCAACCCAGGAAGGCCACTTGTTAGAAAGGCAGATTGACGGCCACCCCCAGCCCTCCTCAGAACCCGTGCAGTGCAGCCGTGGATTAACACAAGCCCTCTGGGAGAGCTGCCACGCTCTGCTGTGAGAAGCTCTGCCCGGAGCACAAGAGCCCAAACTCACTTGGGCTCCAATTTCTTTTTCAGAAAAAAAAAATCTTCAGAGCCCTCCTGGAAATCTAGCTGGAGTGTTTGAGCCCCACCCCACGGTGCTCGGGGCCTGCCACAGCAAGGCACGTGCCTTCCCCACTGTACTCTCTCCAGCCCCAAGGAATCTTCCTTTTTAAAGTGAACAAACAGAAAGTGGCCTGCAAATGCACCCAAGGCTAACAGCCACCCCCTGGCTCAATCCAGCACCCACTCCCAGGAAACGGGGGCGGGGGGCAACATCCTCCCACTTTGGGGAACACTGATCCAGAGGAATAAAGAAGGTAGCTTGCACAGTGCAGTCTTAGGAGGTCCCAGACAGGAAACGGGATCTGAACCTATAGGGACAAGCAGGGTCCTACCCGCTCAGGAAAAAGCAGCACTGGTTCTTTTTTTTTTCTTTTTGGGTCACACCCGGCGATGCACTGGGGTTACTCCTGGCTCTACACTCAGGAATTACTCCTGGCGGTGCTCAGGGGACCATATGGGATGCTGGGATTCGAACCCGGGTCGGCCGCATGCAAGGCAAACGCCCTACCCGCTGTGCTATCACTCCAGCCCCAGCACTGGTTCTTTTCGGGAAACAAGAGAGCAGTGGAAAGCTCCATGCTGAGAAGACAGGTGTGGGGGTGGTGGTAAATAAAGACTCAGGGGCCAGAGTGATAGTACAGCAGGTAGGGAACTTGTCTTGCATGCGCTGACCCAGGTTTGTTTGATCCCTGGCATCCCATATGGTCCCCCGAGCCTGCCAGCAGTAATCACTATGTACAGAGCCAGGAGTAAGCCCTGAGCACCACTGGATGTGGCCCAACCCCCCTCTTACTGAAGAAAGAAAAATCCAGACCCCCCCATGCATTCCATCCTTCCTTAATCTAAATGAGCCTGCCATGAGCGAGGCGGGTTACACGACAGCCATCACACACTTCCTAAGGCAGATCGGGAAATACTGAGAGTCCACAATCCTTGAGGCCAAGTGGAGAAACTAAAATGGCAACCCAGTGCTTTCCGAGGAAGACCATGACTTCCCACCTTTGAGAAGTCAGCTACAGGATGTTCAATGGCTGGGTCTTCCCAGAGTTCTGGATTGGGCTAAACTCAGGGCTACAGATGACCTGTGGAGGATGGTACATTAGTGAGGACAGGGTCACAGCAGATGACTTAGTGATTAAACACTGATTCGGCTTTTGTCACTTTCTGCTTCTCAGCTGTTAAGTAACCACCTGGACTGTTTTGTACCATTTTCATGCACGCATTCATCCACCACAGTCAACAGTAAGCTACTGCTCAAGAAGATGGAGGTGAGCATTAGCAAGAAGCTAATACTGGGGGCTGGAGCAATAGCACAGCAGGTAGGGCATTTGCCTTGCACACAGCCAACCCGGGTTCGAATCCCAGCATCCCATATGGTCCCCTGAGCACATCCAGGAGTTAATTCCTGAGTGCATGAGCCAGGAGTAACCCCTGTGCATCACTGGGTGTGACCCAAAAACCAAAAAAAAAAATCTAATAATGTAGCTTGGGGGTTTGGATTTGCCATTGTCTGCTCAGCTGAGGGCTAGTTTTCTAGACAACAATGCATTGAACCACCAACCACTCTGATTGGTCTTCATTCTAAACGTTAGTATACCTAGGAGTTTTGCCTTCAGGAAAATTTCCTTCAGCAGAACCCTGGAAGAATAAATTACTAGCACAATGGATATGCAACTATGCACAAAGATTTATGCACAAAATTAGACAGCTTAGTTTTGTCACTGGAAACTGATCTTTGCTTTGAACAGACAGTGGTAACATCTTGCAGTGGCATGTAAAATATCCCAGTACAGATGCAAAATATGCTGGCAAAATACATATATGTGTTAAGCGGGTGAAGGATCAATAAAGTAGTATTAATGTATCAGTGTGTCTGTAAGTTAAGATACAAAAAAAATCTGGGGATTCTATTAAAATGAAGATTGCATCTCAATAGGTCTGGGATATGGCCTGAGATTCTGCATTTCTAATGAGCCTACAAATGATGAGGTTATCATTCTCATTATTTTTATAATCAGGAAGAATACTATTTGAAATTATTAAATCAAGGTTCATTTTAAACAGTCCAAATAAGGCAAATCTATGGGGGCTGGAGAGATAGTTCAGTGGGTAGGGTACTTGTCTCTCACTTTGCTGACCCAGATTTGATACTGACACTCCATTGGGTCCTCCACTACTGCCAGAGGTGATCCCTGAACACAGGGCCAGGAGTAAGCTCTGAGCACTGCCAGGTGTGGCCAAAAATAACCAAAAAAGCAGATCTATAGGGATAATTCACAGCAGGGAGAGGAAGTGGGGGGAAAATCCCCATAACTCTAATTGTTCATGAAGGATTTTAATAAGCTGATGAAAATGTTCTGAAATATTTTCTGGTGATGGTTGCACACTTGTAAACATTTAATAAAAATCAGTTAAGCACAAACTTAAAGCCAGTGTATTACATGGTATGGAAAATATGCCTCATGAAATCATGTTTAAGATGACAGAGCAGACCTTTTCAATGATCACATACCATTTGTAAAAATGAAAATGATAAAGAAATGGAAAAAAAAGAATCATCTGAGATAAGGGCAAGTGGATGCCATGTTTAACTGGGACAGAGTATCCATTTGGGAAGATAAAAGCTTTGGCCATGGATGTCAGTGCTGGCTGCACAGCCGTGGCAGAGGATTTAACACCACTGAACTAGACACTTAAAACTGCCCTAAGAGTCAATTTTATAGCTGCTTTCAAGTATTACCAAATATGGATCTCTTTCCCTCTGCTTCCTTCTGCAGTGTGCTTTCTTGAAACAATAAGATGTTTCTAGGTAATCTAAGTGGGCCCTGAATAGAAAAATACCTCTCCTATCCCCAGAAGAGGTACACAGAAGAAAGACACAGAGAAGTCTATGTGAAGATGGAGACATAAATTGGAATGATATGATCAATAATCAGTGAAGCTAAAGAAATCCAGGAGCCATCCACCCAAAAGCTAGAAAACACAAGGATTGAATTCTTCTCTAGAACCCAACCCTGCCAACAACTGCATGTTCAACCTGTGAACTCCAGAACCCTAAGAGAATAAATTTCTGTTGCTTTGAGCTCCCCAATTTGTGGTAATCACTTTTGGCAGCCACAGGAATCCAATCTATCCACCAAGAAGACAGATATCCAGGTCCAGTTCTACCCAAGTCCTACCCCTGTGGGACTGGATGCAAGCTTCATCAGACCCCAGATCACCACCCCAAACAGGAGACAGGCCAGTTGGGCTGTGTGGGAAGAGAGGAAAAGTCACCCATGCCCTCACACACTGCAAAACAGATGTCGGGCTATGCTGTCAAGATGGGATCTCTCCAGAAACACCTAGAGCTATTCTAACAATATCAACTAATAATTAAAAGCACAGCTGAAAGGGTGCCTCCCAGCAGCACTGCCGCTTTTGGCCTTCATCTTGTCACCAATCAGAGAGGCTATGGTGCTGAGGGACCCTCAGTATACTAATAGGCTCTTTTAAATTGTTTTCCACAATGCAGTGTGCTGATTACTAACACTTCCAAAGTTCTTCAGTTTCTCCCATTTAACAGCAGACTTTTGAGGCTTGTCAAATTTGGAGAAAACTCATGAACATTTTTTCTCTTTGCACCCCCAACTTTAAAAACAAAAAAGAGGGGCTGGAGCAATAGTACAGCGGGTAGGGCATTTTCCTTGCACGCGGCTGACCCGGGTTTGATTCCCAGCATCCCACATGGTCCTCTGAGTATCACCAAGGTGATTCCTGAGTGCAGAGCCAGGAGCAACCCCTGTGCATTGCCAGGTGTGACCCATAAAGTAAAAACAAAAAAGAATTCTCCACTTTGAGAGGCATTCAGTAAGACAAGAGAAGAGCAGACCCTAGAGTTTTGGATAACTCTGAAAACAGAGAAGAAAACCATCCGTGCATTTTAAATGTCAAGTCATATTCCAAAAGGCTCATAAAACAAGAAAAACTTTAAAACAAAAGTAATCCCCTAATATTACAATTTTAACTTCAACTGCTGGATATTTTATAACCGAAACAAACTATATCCCTATCCTGAAATTTCTATTCCAAGTACATCATGCAATCAATTCATTGGTTCCAATTTTCCAGGGGTTATTTCCAAGACATTAGAGAATGCAATTTCAAAAAAATCCTGTTGGCATTCAAAGACCAAGAGAATTACTAAATCTTTCTACTGGAAAATCCCAGCCACTATTCCACAAATGGGCTTAAAATTAACATATATCAATTATTTGATGACCATCTGGTTGTGACTTTAGAAATCCAGGCATAAAAGAAAAATGCAGAAACCAGCACAAAGTTCAGTAATCAACAACATTCAATACTCAAATCCCTTCTCCCTCCATACTTTATTACGAGCTTCATAAATCTCTAATTCTGGAATCTTCATTTAGCTTCCATTGCTTAATGCCTGGATTTCTTCTCACAGTAAGATGATCACTAAGACTTTCCTTTGTAAAAATGATGATATCAAGAGATTTTTTTATGTGAGTCTAGGAAATGTGGTACACAAACAAACTAAACTTAGAACATGATAGCGTTTTGATAATCACGCAAAGTTACCACTGTACAAAGAATAAAACTCAAATCCAAATATTTTAAGAAATACTGCTATGGACTGGAGCGACAGCACAGTGGGTAGGACATTTGCCTTGCATGCAGCTGACCCAGGTTTGATTCCTCATTCCCTCTCAGAGAGCCTGGCAAGCTACGGAGAGTATCCCGCCCACACGGCAGAGCCTGGCAAGTTCCCTGTGGTGTATTCTATATGCCAAAAACAGTAACAACAAGTCTCACAATGGAGACATTATTGGTGCCTGCTCGAGCAAATCAATGAACAACGAGATGACAGTGCTACAGTGCAGTGCTACTATGTACTCTGAACTATTTGTAGGAGACCATTTGTAGGTTCAAATGTGAGGGGCACTAAAATCTTATTTGTCCAAAACAAAAACCTCTTCCCTATCCTTCACTCTCCAGTCTTCCAGAGTCAGAAGTTTCATCATCCTATTTAATAATGGACCAAAACAGTATTAAAGCAAAATGGAAACTCAGAATTCAACTGGTTCAATTTCCTAATTGCACAGATAAGAATTATCTGCCTCAAACAAAGTAAGGCACTGGGCAAATGAATATACTTCCCACTCTCTCTAAATTTATATTCTAATCTAGTGAAAGATAACACTCAACATAAGAACTTTGAGAGAAAAAGGATCATGGTGTGCCTCTAAGTTCTGATGTACTATGGCATGAAATTATTATGAGTCATGAAGCCCTTTATTCAAAGATGGGGTGGAAAGTGAGGTCAATCTGAGTCTACTGACAGATAAGTGAATGAACAAAATGTAGTTAATCCCTGCAATGGAATATTATTCAATCTTAAAAATGAAGGAAAATAGTTTCCCAACAAAACTGAAGTTTTCATTATAAAGAAAGGAAATTCTGACACATAAAACAAATGAACCCTAGGAACATTCTGCTCAGTGAAACAACCCATAACAAAGAACAACTACTGTGTGAGTCTACTTACACAAGCACTTAGAGGAGTCAGGCTCGTAATCACAGAGAGTTGAATATGGCTGCCAAGAGATAAGGGGAGGGGAAATGCGTACCAGGTACAGTTTCAGTTTTGCAAGATGAAAAAATTTGAGGGGATCAGTTGCACAGCTATGGGAACGTACTTAACAGTACCCAAAAGTATCCTTAGTTAAGGTGGTAACTTTTGTTATGTGCATTTCACTATAATGTACATTAAAAATGAAAGGATGCGAAGATTAAATTAGAGTACATTTTTTTCAACCTCACGCATCCAATTTCCTCAGCATGTCTAAGATCCTATTGGGATTCTGGAGATCAGAGTAATAATTCTGAATAATGTATTCTAAATCAGATGTTTTCAACTTTTCTACCCCTGCAGACTAGAGATTGAAAACCATTGTTCTAAATAACACAATCAGAAAAAGCATTGTGTTCAAAAATATTGAGATTAGGGCTGGAAGGGGGAAATACGGAGGAGGGAAAACTAATGAAACAGGATTCGTCAACAGTTAGATAATTACAGAAACTGGATGACAACTCAACAGGGTTAGTTAAATTTAGTCCCTATACTTTAGAATATGCTTGAAACACTTTAGTGATAACTAAGAAAAGTTACCGCTTTTCTTTTTTCTCGTGAAAAGAATTTCATTCTCGAGGCAAATGCAAGGGCTCATCCCTTGGATGCCTGGTGTAGCTAGTATCTTCATTTATTATGGTCTCATGTCCCAGTAAGACAAAGCAATGGGCACACTTCAATTTTAAGAGTAGCAGTGATGTGATCAAATACTATTGTCATTGTACTTGTCTTCCTTTTCAGCTTTTTCAATAAGATAGAGTCACATCATTTAAATCACTAAAATGCTTACACCACCACTTAGCTCCCATCCCTCCCATTTACCACTCCCTGATAATCATACTACCACTCCTAAGTATAATACATTTCTTAGGCATTTTCCAGTTTCTTTAAGGAAATAATCATGTGACTGCATCATTCACAATGTCCGGCTGCACATTGCTTTTCTCATTTAACAATATAACTGGGAGGCACTTCATATTAATGGCCATTTCTCACCTTTTTTCTGGCTGTAAATATTCCATTGTATCATCATTTATTCTTCCAAAGTTGATTAGCACACTAGTTCTTTACAATACTTTCCCTTTTAAACCATTGAGACTATTACATAGCTCAAAAATTATTATGTTGCTATTACCCTGTGTTGGTATTCTGCCTCTTCTTGGATCTCTAATGTTTCCAGGTGGAGCCCAAGCTAAGTTCCTCCACAAAGTCTTTCATGATGCTCTGCTGCGTAGTGAGTGCTCCTTTATTCATGCCTATACTATTCATTCTCATACAATTTTACAAGTCTTATTATAAATCTCAACTGTTCAATGTGACCAGGTGGTACTAGGGGTCACAATTAGTGTTGATAGTACAGTTTATATAGCATAGTATCATGTGTACGGTATATTAAAGTACTAGGCCCTATACTCTCTCTGCACTGTGCATGGCAACTAGCTCGGTTTTGGCAAGTAAAACACCTCAATAAACACTAGCTGAATAATCAGCATTAATTAGTAAATTCTTCATTTGCTTGTAACTCACAGGATTTCAAGACCTGAGCTGTACTTCAAACAAGAGTGCTAACCCATTTTGCTCTGTGAGTTATTGCAAAATTATAATCAACTTGTGATTTACTGATTTGCTGCAAAACCCCCAAACCCAGTAAATTGAGTCCTCTTGGCATGCTCTGCACATAGAACAGGAAGCATCGTGACATTCGAAGGTGCCCGACATCTCAATTCACAGGCACAAAATGATATTTAAATAGCATCTGTAGTGGATACACAGCCAACTTATACAAGAAAGTTGCAAGTAACATTTAAGAGGAATTCTAGTGTACTTCTAAGGGCAACCTATGCTCAGCATATTTCCATATTTCTCAATCACATTTTAATTTTACTCTGCAATCTAGTTCACTCATCCAATTAATCAATATTGAAAGAGACCCAGAAGGGGATGTCTGAGTTGAAACTGGCTTCAAAAATTTCAAAAAGGACAACCTGGGCAGGTGTTTCTTTCCAGAAGCTGCTAGTCATAAGAAGAACATAAATGGCAAACTGAAATCCAACATAAATGATGTTACGGCTTGAAAAACCTATAATGTTAACAAAATGAACTCCTACACTTGGTGAAAACTATCAGAGAGAAAGGAAAGGGACAAGAGAAATTAGTAGAGGGGTCTTTAGGGTGGTGGGATGGCACTGGAATTTTGGTGGTGGATGCAGTGTTATACTCATAGTGGTTTGAGTAATATCCCTGCAATTCTATAGTATTGTAAGCCACTGAAAATCAAATAAAAGATAAAATAAAGTCTCTTTATAGCAAGTTCAAGTCCTAATCCCAAGTAACTATGAATGTGACCTTATTTGGAAATAGGATCTTTGCAGAAGATAAAGCTAGGATGGGGTTATGTACACCGAGTACATCATGTCTTTATAATGAGACATTTGAACTCATAGATGAGCACACAGAGGAGACAACATGGAAAATGAAGCAGAATGATGAAGCCACATGCCAACAAAATACTAGAAGCTATGAAAGAGGGCTGCAACAGATTCCACCTACAGGACCAATTCCTCAAAAGGAATCAACCATACTAACACCCTGATCTCAGATTTCCAATTCTAGAACAGAAACGACAACAAATCAGGAGTCAGGGCTGGTATCCTTCCCTTCACCGCCATGTCAACTCATTGGCCCAGGTCATAAATCCTGAAGTCTCTGATCTGCACGGCCCCATATGCAGCCACATGTCACCTCCTAATTTCTCAATACTCAAATTCCAGTAGGAGCACACCAAATTAGATGGGAAAGTAACATAGGAGGCAACTAAACTAGACAAAAACAATAACACAGAGAGTTCAACTAGGAACAATCAGTTTAATAAATTTATAGACAAGGACTGAACCCCATGAGCAGATATAACAATTTTTACATAAGTTGATTTTTTAATACTTATTGATTTTAATATTGGGACTTTGTTGACTAATCAACTTTAATTCTAGAAACTATATCAATAGTTTTGGCTTTTGTCTACATTAAAATAAGAATGAATGGAGCTGGAGCAATAGCACAGCGGGTAGGGCATTTGCCTTGCATGCGGCCAACCCAGATTCGATTCCCAGCATCCCATATGGTTCCCTGAGCACCACCAGGGGTAATTCCTGAGTACAGAGCCAGGAGTAACCCCTGTGCATCGCCAGGTGTGACCCAAAAAGCAAAAAATAAATAAATAAATAAATAAATAAATAAAAATGAATTTGAAAATAAGTGACTTATAAGGCAAAAAAAAAGAGTCTGTTGTTTAAACCACCCAGTTGGTAACGCTAGATTACAGCAGCCCCAGGAAACCAATACAGTGGGTATCAGATATGTACACACTACCCAAAGCTGCTTTCAGACAGCACCAGCAGCAGTATTCTTGTCCTAAATGAAGCTATATCTGGAACCAAAGTACCTTAAGAGGTTAAAACAATGAAAAGGGTTACTCACAAGAAAAACCGTCATTAACTTGCTAAATCCATGAAGTATCTGTCATCTCTGATCCCAGGAGTTCTTTGGAACTGTTTGAAAAGAACTTCAAAGGTCCAAGGCCAGGGATATGGCTCAACGGATATAGAATGTGTGGGACACTTAGTTTGATCCCTGGCACTGCATAGACCCTGGAGCACCACAGCATCCAGGGAACTGAACAGTCAGGCTTCCATCATCAACTCAAGCATCTCCGGGCATGGCACCGTTCCCCCATCAAGTATGCATCATGGACGTGACCATAACCATAATCAAAAAACCATGACCATTGTTTTCATAACAGTATGAAAATCCAGCGAGATACAGAAAACCCGGGTGGGAGAGGGCTGGTTCATTATGATTAATTTATCATTATTAAATCAGCATTACCAACAGCGGCAAGTGTATCTACTAGAAAAGTCAGCAGCATGTCTATTCCTAACATTGGCTCTCTGGCCTTCTCTCAGGGAGAAGGAAAACAGAGGGGATGTCTAATTTGCAAAACGTGCCTGGTTTCACTCGCTAACACAAACACCATAGATTGTGGTGGGGTGTGGGGGCAAGAGAAATTTACTCAGGCAAAGTTCTTGAGGTGGGAAGGCTAAGATCAAAATGGAAGAGATTTGGTTTCATCTGAGGCCTCTCTCCTGGGCTCGCAGACGACCACCCTCTGGGTCCTAACCTCCTCTGATTATAAGGCCACTATTAGCATCAGAATGGGGCCAACCCTAGGAGCTTCATTTGAACTTGATTGCCTCTTTCAAGTCCCTAGCTGCAAATCTAATGTCATTCTAGGGAATTGGAGGGCTTCAGCATATAAATGGGGACGGCACTGGAGGGGAGAGCCGGCACAAGTCACCTCATACCAGCTCCTTGAGGAAAAAGTCATAAAGCTGACATTCTATTCCAGAACCAGTTGGCTCCAAAGGCCATTTTCCTTGGATCACACTCTGCCTCTAAAAAGTCCTCTTCATCTGCTAGAAAAGAAAATCTATTACTTGAACAATAAGGAAAGATAAATAAAAGATCTTTGGCTTGCTTCTTTTTTTATGACTCTCATTTGTGGCTTCAGACCAGCCCCCAAGAAACTTCCAGAAGAATCCTGTCAGCAGACTTGTATGTAAGTCCTAAGAGGGCTGGGGAGAAAGCAGAGCAGGGTCATTCCCTCCTCTTCCGGAGTGCAGGGCTAAAGAGACTCCAGGTACCACCTTCCAAGAGAGTGTCCCAAGCCCCATGTTCTAAGTCCACTGCCCAACAGTCGCTAGGTCTCTGCAAACGGAACATGTATCAAGAGTTATCCGAATCTCGGGCTCACTGGCATATGGGAAGTCAGTTTCCGAAGATCCACTTCCAAAGCTCTCTGTGTTTCAGACTCAGAATGGCTCGTCCCAGGCAAACTCAAACGATTCTGGCCAACTGGGAGGACTGGTCAATAGTTGGAATCTACTACAAGTGTGTGGAAGGGCAGAGGGTAGGTGAGATAGAGAAGACCAATAAGACAATAGTCAGAAATGAGCATGCTGGACAAGAATTGAGTGTTAAAAGTAGGTAAAGGGATAGTAGCACTGTAGCACTGTCGTCCCTGTTGTTCATCGATTTGCTCAAGCGGGCACCAGTAACATCTCCATTGTGAGACTTGTTGTTACTGTTTTTGGCACATCGAATATGCCACGGGTAGCTTGCCAGGCTCTGCCATGCATGCTGGATACTCTTGGTAGCTTGCTGGGCTCTCCAAGAGGGGTGAAGGAATCGAACCCGGGTCAGCCGCATGCAAGGCAAATGCCCTACCCACTGTGCTGTCACTCCAGTCCAGGTAAAGGGATATACCAGATAACCTAAAGGGATATACTGGATAACCTTTCAGCATCTATTGCAAAGCATAATACCCAAAAGAAGGGGGAGAGGGAGAGAGGGAGAAGGAGAGAGAGAGAGGGAGAAGGAGAGGGGGAGAGAGGAAGAGGGAGAGTGGGAGGGGGAGGGAGAGGGAGAGAGAGGGAGTGGAAGAGGGAGACAGGGAGAGGGAAGGGGAGAGGGAGACAGGAAGAGAGGGGAAGGGAGAGGAAGAGAGGGAGAGAGGGAGAGGAACGGGAGAGGGAGAAGGAGAGGAGAAAGGGGGAGGGGGAGAGGAAGAGAGGGAGAGAGAGAGGGAGAAGAAGACAGGAAGATAGGGAAAGAGAGAGGAAAAGAGGGAGACAGGGGGAGGGAGAGGAGAGAGGGGAGGGGAGGGAGAGAGGAAGAGAGGGAGAGAGAGGGGGAAAGGAAGACAGGAAGAGAGAGAAAGGGAGAGGAAGAGAAGAAGAGAGGGAGAGGGAGAGGGAGAGGAGAAAGGGGGAGGGGAGGGGAGAGAAAGAGAGGGAGAGAGAGGGAGAGGAAGACAGCAAGAGAGGGAAAGGGGGAGGAAGAGAGGGAGAGGGAGAGGAAGGAGAGTGGAGAAAGGGGGAGGGGGAGAGAAAGAGGGAGAGAGGGAGAGAGAGGGAGAGGAAGACAGGAAGAGAGGGAAAGGGGGAGGAAGAAAGAAGAAAAGTGCCTGCCATAGAGAAGGGGGGGTATGTAATGATAGGAGGGAAACTGAGGACACTAGTGCTGGGAAATGTAAACTGGTGGAGGAATGGGTGATGGAACACTGTATGACTGAAACCTAATCATAAACAACTTTGTAAAGGTCTATCTCACAGTGAAGAAAAGAAAGAAAGAAAGAAAGAAAGAAAGAAAGAAAGAAAGAAAGAAAGAAAGAAAGAAAGAAAGAAAGAAAGAAAGAAAGAAAGAAAAAGAAAGAAAGAAAGGGGCTGGAGCAATAGCACAGCATGTAGGGCGTTTGCCTTGCACTTGGCCCGACCCGGGTTCAATTTCCAGCATCCCATATGGTCCCCCGAGCACCGCCAGGAGTGATTCCTGAATAATTGAGCCAGGAATGACCCCTGTGCATCACCGGGTGTGACCCAAAAAAACAAAAAAACAAAAAACAAAAAAAAAGAAAGAAAGGAAGGAGAGAGAAAGATTCTGGCCAGGACCTGGAGAGGAGAGGAGAGGAGGGGAGGGGAGGGGAGGGGAGGGGGCGGTAGGGGAGAGGGGAGGGGAGGGGAGGGGAGGGGAGGGGACGGGACGGGGAGGGGAGAGGGGAGGGGAGGGGAGGGGAGGGGACGGGACGGGGAGGGGAGAGGGGAGGGGAGGGGACGGGAGGGGACAGGACGGGGAGGGGAGAGGGGAGGGGAGGGGGGAGGGAAGGGGAGGAGAGGGGAGGAGATTCTGGCCAGGACGCGGTGAGGAGCATTTGCAGAGCCCATTGGAAAGGCCCCTGAGTCTCAGCAATCACAGGCCCGTCATTACTCAGGGCTGTGGCAGCTACTGTGCCTGCTCCCTGGGGTTCATGGAACAATCTTCAAATGTTTGCCAATCTCCAACGCTTCAAATACAAAATCAAAGATGGCACCTTGGTATGCCCTGGCCCGGGCAGGAGAGCAACAGTCTCACAAGTAAAATGACAGAGACATTATGAGCACTTTTCTGGTGACCAACAGAAAGTTGTCCAGACACAATCTTCCTTTACCAAGTACAGGCACCCCATAAAACAAGTAAATTTAAAAGTGAGCCACAGAGGCAGGGTGGGGTGGGGGAGGACGGGGTGGGGGTGGTGGGAGGGATGCTGGGACCATTGGTGGTGGAAAGTGGGCACTGGTGGAGGGATGGGCACTCGACCACTGTATAACTGAAATGCAAGCACAGAAGTTTGTAAGTCTGTAACTGTACATCACAGTGATTCACTAATAAAAGAAAATTTTTTTAAGTGAGCAACAAATCAAAATATACCTGTGCCATGCCAGAGTGATGACAACCAGAAACCAAATGTAGGTTAAAAATGTGATCGGGGCGAGAAACCGGTCAAAATAGGATATTAAGCAATAAAATATCAAAAATGTAGGACTCACCACAAGTATTATTTTTCTTTAAAAATACTAATGCGGGGAGGGAGATGAGAATTGGCAAAATATCAGAGGACTTTGTGCAAGAATTCAAGTAGAAAATGCTTATGCCACATTATGTCTCCATTTACAATATTGAATTTGCACTTGACAGCATGCCACATGTCAATGACACACTCTTATTTCAGAGAGTGACCCATGGAGAAGTCAATACTACAACCTCTATGGTGGCAAAAGTCCATTTCTAACCACTTCAAGTAGAGATGAGGTTATGTGTTCCTACAAAATTATGGCTGTCCCTACAGGTGAGGTTCAATTTTGTGTTCCCACCTTTATGAACCCATAGTGTATGCCAGGCAGGAAAATGTCCAGCAGAAATAGGTCAAGTTATATATGGTTGGTGGGGCTGGGGGACAGGGAGGCAATTTAGGCCCTGTGAAAAGTCTAAGGACTCAAATTCAACCCAAGAACTCCACAGAGACTCACATAAAATGGAATACTTTGCCAAAGGAAAAACATAAAACCACTCCAGAGAACAAATTAAACCAAATAAGGTGCTATTGTGAAAAGATACACAAATTCCACAAAGTTCACTGGATCCTATCTTGTACATTATTGTCCAGTGGGTGGGGTTGGGAGACTTCTTTTTGGTTGACATTTTATTGTTTCTATATGCAGAGGAGACTTTCTAGAGAATGACAAAAATAAGGGGCGGTAAAGTAGGGGGGCTCTAAGTTATTCTGTACTGCTTGAATTATTTTACCATTATTTGATCATTTGATGGTTTTCAAAATGATTATGAAAAATTTATGAGCAATGAGAACGATCCTACGTTGCTCTGAGCAGTGAACAGAATCATTAAGAAGATTCAGTGGGGGATGGAGCGATAGCACAGCGGGTAGGGCGTTTGCCTTGCACATGGCCGACCCAGGTTCGATTTCCAGCATCCCAAATGGTCCCCTGAGCACCGCCAGGGGAAATTCCTGAGTTCAGAGCCAGGAGTGTCCCCTGTACACCACCGGGTGTGACTCCCCCCCACACAAAAAGAAGGTAAGAAGATTCAGTGATCCTCCTCACTGGGTTGCGATTCTGACTCTCTGACACAGAGTGGGCCTCACTCTAAGGTATGAAACCTCTTTGGTTCCTTATTTGTCATCATTTAATCAGAACACAAGAGAACCTGCCACATCCCATTCTGCCTAATGCATAATACATCTTTTATTGGTACATTTTCCACAACTTTCAGAGGCAAAATAGAATCAAAACACAGTCCAGAATACTATGGATTATATCTGGCCCAATGGATGCTAAAACTTTCCTCTAAAAAAAGGGGGGGATAATGCAGTCTGCTATGAGCTTCAGTACACAAACAGATCCTTATCACAGCTCTGCATGTTCAGAACAGAAGTGAAAATGAAAAGAACAGGGCTGGTGAAATGGCTCAAAGGGTGGTATGCACGCTCTGCAGGCACGAGCCCCAGCTGGGATCCCCAGCACCACGTGGCCACACGAGCACCACCAAGATGGACCCCAGAGCACCTCCAGATATGGCAAAAAGAAAACAAATGCATACAACAGAAAAGTGAATGTGTGGATTATGCTGCAGCCATGCACACTACTCAGATACTAAAACCTTTGTAGGTCAACATCATAGATGTAGGAAGATAATGGTGGCACATTTAACCTGAAAAAAAAATAATCTGACCTTGACAGCAACTGTGGCATGGCCCTTTTGTAAATGCTACACATATTTATTCATGAAGACTGGAAAAGGTTAAAGGGAGATAAAGAATATAGTGAACCACAGTTGTCCTCACAGTGGGAATACAGGAGATTGATTGTGTGTGTGTGTTTCAGTTAGAAAAGTGTTTCTAACTTTTCTATTAGAAAACAAAATTTTCACTTGTGTGGTTTTTCCTTTAGAGATTGCTGGACACTGGTGGAGGGATGGGCTCTCGAACACTGCATGGGGGTAAAACAAGCACGAAAATGTGCGAATCTGTAACTGTACCCTCACTGTGACTCACTAATTAAAAAATCAATAAACTATAAAAAAAAGAAAAGAAAAGAAAGGAGAATTACAAATAAAAAATAAATAAAAAATAAAGAATGCTGGCTATCTTCTTCCTTAGATGACCCAACACCCTTCCAAGAAAGGGAAGCCAAAGTGAAATATGTGCCTGTTCTCTCTTTTCTCACCCTTTGATGAATTTCTGATAGTTTTTCTGATGCCTTAGAACCTAGAGAGAAAGAGACATGACTGGCTATCATTTTCAAGATTTTTTTGTCTGCCTCTTTTATTTATTTATTTATTTATTTTGCTTTTTTGGGTCACACCCGGCGATGCACAGGGGTTACTCCTGGCTCATGCACTCAGGAATTATCCTTGGCGGTGCTCAGGGGACGATATGGGATGCTGGGAATTGAACCCACGTTGGACGCGTGCAAGGCAAACGCCCTACCCGCTGTGCTATCACTCCAGCCCCATGCCTCTTTTAAATGTTGCTCATTAGGTCAGGGTTCTAACCAGAGAAGCTGTCCCAGGAGACATCTGATGCTCTTTGGAGATAGTTTCATTGCCAAATCAGAATGGGGGTTACTACAAGCATCTAGTGGGTAGAGGTCAAAAGTATTGCACAACTCAGCCCCATGAAAGTATTAAATATCCCAGAATATCAATGGTGCCACCTATGTGAGGTGAATGAGCCTTCAGATGACACGTCAACCCTAGGTCATGGCACCCCCCAGACAGCTCTATAAGAACATGTGGCTAGCAGGCACCCCTGGTACTGAGGCAGATGCTCTGATGCTGGAAACAGACTGAGATGCGTCCTGGATCAGTGCCTGGGCTGTTTACCTGTAAAACCTCAGCCAGGGTTTTAACCACAGCATCCTGCTTCATAAAAATGGAAATACCCACCACACAGTTTCAAGGCAATAATGCAGGAGAAAAGTTTTTGTACACTACAAAGTCCCCCACACACACGCTAATCCTATTAACCCACAGATCCCAATCTTCTGGGTGTACCTATGAAAACACTTCTCAGAGCTCAGCGGATCTTTGCCTAGCACATTCAGATTCTCGAACAGCCATGTCACAGCAGCGACCTTTACTCCATGCCACCTCTGGAAAACAAAGACTGGTCCCTTGGCCTCAGCTCCAAGGCCACAGAACTTAGAGATCAGATAATAAGACAGAAAGTGAGATTCCTAAGAAAATGTCTGCCTGCTGGTTGGACACCGTGGGAGGTGCCATGGGTCCCGTGCGTCTCTTTCCTCTCTCAGAGCACAGTCGAGCAACCAAACCAAAATGCTACCGAGAGAAATGCCTTCTCATCTGAACCAGGGACAATGTGGAGAGCAGGAGGGTGCTTATACCACAACCGTCTCCAGAATAACAGGGACAGGAGGTCAGTCCATAGAGAAGGATATTAACAGGACCCACATGAGAGGCTGGTTGCAAAACTAAAGGAAATGAAGGAGGCTCAGATGCACGGGACACACGGTTCAAAGTCAGCTCAAAGTTCTCCCCTGCCATTTATTCTGCACAAGTCCTTAGAGCCTTGGCACGAGGCAGGTTGCCAAGGAGATAAAGGGCCATCAGATACCCCCACTGCATGTCCCCAGTGTCCTCTTCTTCCCCAGTGTCCCTTACAGTCCCACATTTTTGCACACGAGGTCACACAAATAGAATGCAGGAGCCAATGCCCACACAACAAGCAAAGAGTTCAGAACCTCCTTCACAAAACTGGGCCAAAAAAGTAAAACTGATCAAGTCAACCAACATGCGACATGAAGGGATTCATGATTATCCCCAAGCTACCGCAGTGTGACCACTAGTAAGCAGGCAAAGCATCTCCCCAAGGTATTCGTTAATCAACGCCTGTGACTGCAACCTGCATGGCTGATGGCTCCTGCAAGTACCTGCTTCCTCTCATCCCTACTCACACCCCGTCACCAGCAGGCATTTTTCAGCTTATCCACCAAAACAGCCCAACAGCACCCAGGCACCGTGAAAGCAAAGCTACTCCGGCTCCGCTGCTGTACTGCGATGTACTGAGGGCACTTGCTAAGAAATAGGCAGTTGGATTTAGCAGTATGCTAAAAACGAGGCTCTCAAAAAATGCACTCCTCGCCTGAGAAGTGGTGAACGGTCCTTATTTTTCATAAATGCACATTGAATCCTAGGGGCTTGGGACACCAGTTACAAGTTTCTTGCCTTCCTTTCCCACCTACATGCAATTAGAAAACTGGTCTCCGTTCCTGTCCCCACAAAGCCCACACCCAACTGCAAAGCTCCTCGGCCCCTTTCTCTTCCTCCTCCTCCTCCTCTTTGCTCGTCTTAACAGACACCTCCTCAATCCCTTTGTGCACCTTAGGAGGGAGTGTCCCAAACAATAACCAGGAAGCCTAGAGGCTTTTCCTCATGATTCTCGGCCACAGGGCCTGGAGCAAGACTCCAGATTTGTGGTGCCGCACAGGCTCTGTGGAACTGGGGGGACTGGGCCACCCCTATAGTCCACGGTCACACCCAGTGGTCCTCAGGGGCATCCAGGCCTGTATCTGGTGGCACTCATAAGACCAGGTGATGCTGGGGATAGAGTCGGGTTTGGCTGTATGCAATTCATGCGCATTAACCCTGTACTATCTCTCTGGGTCTTGTGTCCCTTTGGATGGGCCTGGCACAAGTCCCCTTTCATTCTTTCAGTGGCTGTGATCTTCAATACCAGCCAGGGGCCAAAGATGTGGGGTGAAGGGGTAAAGCACATGCCTAGCAGAGGATTCGAACCCTGGCACTGCATGGTCTCAAGTACCACCATGTGACCCCAAACCTTAATCCAGACCCCTAGATATATATATATATTTTTTAACTTAAAATACTAGTCGGTCCAGGGGCTGGAGCAATAGCACAGCGGGTAGGGCGCTTGCCTTGCACGCGGCCAACCCAGGCTGACCCAGGTTCGAATCCCAGCATCCCATATGGTCCCCTGAGCACCGCCAGGGGTAATTCCTGAGTGTAGAACCAGGAGTAACCCCTGTGCATTGCTGGGTGTGACCCAAAAAGCAAAAAAAAAAAAAAAAAAAAAAAAAAAATACTAGTCGGTCCTCCACTGGTGGAGGGATGGGTAAATGATCACTGTATGAGTGAAATGCAAACACAAAAGTTCATAAGTTTGTAACTGTACATCACAGTGATTCTCTAATAAAAAATTAAAAAAAAATACTAGTTGGGTCCTATCACCAGAAATGGAAAATATGAATCCCTAAAAGAAGATATCCTCTCAAGGAAGTTGTATGTGGATAATTCAGTGTGTGTGTGCACATGCTCATACACATACACACACACACAAAGGGCATCAGTTGTGCTATATCCCATGTATGCCTTCACTCAAAGCAGCTTAATGTTGTGTGTGTTCTGATCTTGTGCTGATAACACAATATATTCAGCATTAAATTCAACAAGCCAGGGGCCCAGATATGTGGCCTCGTGGCTAAGAGCCTGATTTGCATCTGTGAGGCCATAAGCTGGATCCCTGGCACCACCACATACAAAGCCTGGCACTGCTGTAGTGACTCCTGGCACCACAAGAAGGGTATAAGCCCTGAACATACCAATAACAAGGGGAAAGGAAAGGAAAAACAAATTCAATGTGCTGCGTGAATTTTAAAATCTCTGTATGCTATGCTTCTGTAAACCGTTTAAAGCACTGGAAGGAGGCTGAAGAGTACAGGGTTAAGGCAGTTGCCTTGCATGCAGTTGGCCCAAGTTTGATACCCAACACCGCCTATGGTTCCCTGACTACTGTGATCCCTTAGCAAGAGCCAGGAATATTCCCTGAGCACCACTGAGTGCGGCCCAAATTCTTCCCCCGCCCCCACCTCAGAAACAAAAAACAAACAGGCAAACAAAATCTGTACAGGGGAGCTAGGTCAAGTGCTGTACCATATGTTGTACATACAGGAACCCAGGTACTGATCCCTGGCACTACATGGTACCCCAAGCACCAACAGGTATGGGCCCCAAAAGTCATTCAAATCATGGAACCCTTTTCATAAAGTAATCATATTTTACATATCACCTATTCTCATGGTTTTCAAACTACACTAGGCCCTGGAACAACATGGATTTGATCTGTGTATGTGGACTCATATACAGATACTCTTGTAAACAGATGACACAAATTTATGGCCATTGATAAATGCAGTCCAGTACTGGAAATGCATTTTCTCTTTCTTGTGCTTTTGTTTTTTGCTTTTTGGGTCACACCTGGCAATGCACAGGGGTTACTCCTGGCGGTGCTCAGGGGACTATATGGGATGCTGGGATTTGAACCCGGGCTGGCCGCATGCAAGGCAAACGCCCTACCTGCTGTGCTATCACTCCAGCCCCTTTCTTATGCTTTTTAAATTACTTTCTGTTCTATTACTTCCCTTTTTTGTAAAAGTCCAGCATGTATTACATAGAACATAGGAAATATATCTTGATGGACTATGCATGTTACCAGTCAACAGCAAGCTACTGGTTTGGGGCCAGAGCAATAGTATAGCAGGTAAAGAACTTGGTTCAATCCCCAGCAGTCCATATAGTTCCCCAAGCACCACCAGTGATTTCTGAGTGCAGAGCCAAGAGTAAGCCCTGAGCATTGTTGGGTGTGGCCCCAAAACAAAAATAAAAACTAAAACAAAAAAACAAAAAAAAAGCAAGCTGTTAGTTAAGTTTGTTGGGAGTTAAAAAGCATTATATGGATTTTCAACTGCCTAGCACTCCTAGCCTCCACATTGTAGAAAGATCAACTGTGCATTCCAAATATGGAAAGCCACCAGTTAGTTCGCTAAACAATTAATGTAGAAGGTCCTCAGTAGCTTGGTTTTCCTGCAGCGAACACACTGAACATGAGATCTTGCTAGTAAAGTGTTGAGTGTACAGAACAGTACTATTGATGACAGGCATAACGTGAAAGCAGACCTGACCCATTTTGCATTATTTAAACTTTATACTCCTAAAACTACAGCTTCCTATATCGTGTTCCAAACGACCCTCTAGCAACCAAAATCTGGAAACAACCTAACTGTCTGTTGATGGATGAACAATCAATGAGACTGGACATATCATGGAATATTATTCAGCCTTGAAAAGCAAGGAACTCCTGCCCTGTGCTAAGCAGCATTTTGTCCCACCCACTGTCACCATTTTAATAGAGGTAGCATGATTTACAATACTGGTAGTTTATTGCTGGTCATAATTACTGGTAGTAATACTGATAGTTTCATGCATAAATCATTCCAATACCACATCCACCACGATGTGCCTTCTTCAGTCTATCAATGTCTGAAAGGCTTACCCACCCACCTCTTCCTCTCCCACCACCAGGTAAACTCAGTTCTGAAGACCAACTCTTTGGTTCTTAAGCAGCATTCTTTTAATGGATTGAAGACTATAACATAACTATTTCAGAAAACTTAGTGCTGTTGCAAGTACATGTGAGTGCAGGTTGTACTAAATAGCCAGCCTTTTGATTGTAGCATAAAAGCCCCCAAAATAGGGCTTTTATTTCTTTTATTGCTGCTGAACAAACATCACAGAGATTCAGGGGTAGACACACTTGAGTTCTTATCTGGCTAGTTCCGAACCAGCTAACTTCTGGAAGCCTCCATTTGACCATCTCTAAAATGGGGCCATTACCTGATGCTGCAAGTGGGTGTAAGATACTCTGGATTGCCCAACAGCCCACGGTCGAGTACTACTCTTACACTGTCCATAGCCCTCACTCCTGTGCTCTTTACCACGGGGAACATGGTCAGAATAAATATACAAAAAGGGGCAGTACAGGCTGAGCCCCCTATATGTAACCCCTCCGAGACCCTCGGGAGAATGAACCACTAGCATTTGAGAGCAGCAGGCAAGGGAGAGCTATTGCCCCACACACTAGGTGATTAATCATCGGCTTTGGAGTCCGACCAGAGGGAGAACCACTTTCCAAGATAAGAGAGTTCTGCCATTATTCTTGGCAGGAGGTGGGGACGTGAAGACAGGAAGGGAATCTTGGGCAAATAAATAAGCAGTTCTTTTAGGCAATTCACTTTGAAGACAGGTGGTTTTCATTTGGGGAACCAAAATGATGCTTAAAAACAGTCCTAGGGTTACCCAGGAGAGCAACCCAGGGCTTGCTTTGGGAGAGAAACAAGGTCCTGGGGTCTGGGGCATGCCCCAAGTACCAGAGCAGTGAGGGGGTGAGATGTGGCTATGGGTGGGGGGAGAGTGAAGATTCGGTAGAGCAGAGAAGGAACTGTCACTATCAGTGTGGAGCCACCAAAAAGTCATCCACGCTATTAATCATCTGAATCCGCTCTCCAAATATTGGCTGGGCAGCTACTGTGTGTCTAGCGCTGACACGGGAGCTGCGATGACAGTGGACTGGCATGGCAAGGGCCTCGGCCAGTGCTGGGGCTGACATCCTGGGGAGACAGCAAGTGCCAAGAAGATGGATGAAGCAATGGAGACTTACAAATTTGGGGTGTAAGTGCCCTGAGCAAATAGTTGTGATGACATGGGGAAGGGAGGAAGGCAACCCAAGGTGGAGGAAGTCCCTTTTGACAAGACGGCCCCGAAGAGCCGGATGAGAAGCAGGCAACCCAGCAAGTGCCAGCAGGATGGGCACTGAAAGAAGTGCGCCCACAGCAGAAAAGGACTTGGCGAGAGCCTGGGCGGCCTGGGCACTGGTGTGGCAGAAGGTAATAGCCAAGTGGGAAGCCGGGAAACCCAACACGACCAGAGCATCAGAGGCACAGCCACCACGGGCTTTGATGAACAGAAACTGCGCTCCTGAAGGTCGGTCTATGCTGGGAGACTCGGGGCGAATACTGGTGAAGAGACAAGGTACACCACACAGCCTCTAGATGACAGGATGGCTCCAGGAGCAACCATCAAAGTGAGCACTATTGGGGCCAGAGTGATAGCATAGTGGGGAAGGCGATTGCCTTGCATGCGGCCAACCTGGGTTCAATCCTTGGCACCCCATGTGGTCCCCCACACCCACCAGGAGTAATTCCTGGGTGCAGAGCCAGGAGTCAGCCCTCAGCACTGTCGGGTGTGGCCCCAAAAGAAAACAAAATGAGCAGCCTTAGAGCTCACCGTTATAGCTACTGAGGAGCCTTGGCAGAAAGAGGCAAACAACTTTTGCATAAACATGAGGTGAAATACAAAGAACTGAGTGGGGAAACAGAGTGGGTGAACCTGTGACTGGCAAGGGAACACTATTATTAGCAATTAACTTAGCAATATAAGCACAAGTACAGCTAATGAACAGGACATGTTCTAAAAAGTGTCTGTCTCTGTCTCTTCCTCTCTCTCACACACACACACATACACACACACACGTGTGCGCACATTCGAGCAACTAGGAAATAATGGCTATGTGTGACTGTTGGCTAAATCCACGAGCAGGTTTAACTAAAACCAGCAGATGAAAAGTCGACAGGGCGAAGCCCTACACCAACTCCAGTGTCAGAAATGACGAACTGGTGGGCTCATCTTTTCTTTTTTTCTCCTGTGCACTGTCTAACACAAGAGTTCATCATTTGAAACTCAAGTTGAACCGGAAAAGCTCTTCAAAATTATCACTCTCCCCCTGGATTCATAAATCAGTATCCTGACGTGAGCTCCCAGTTCCTAAGATCTTTTTGGTTTTGCTTCTTGTTTTATGGTTTTGGAGTCATATCCGAGGTATTCAGGGTTTATTCCTGGATCTGAGTTCAAGGATGACTCTTGGCTGGGGGGGACCCTGAGGGGACCCTATGAGATGGCAGAGATTGAACCCGGATCAGCAGCACGCAAGGCAAATGCCCTGCCCACTGTACTATCTCTCTGGCCCCTCCGTCTTGAACTCAAACACAGAAACATAAGCAACTCAGGCCTTCTCCCCAGGACCTTCTAACTCAGGCCCCAGCTGAAAGGGCAATCAGGAACCAAAGAGGCTATTAACTTGAAGAAGGCCAACTGGCCAAATCCCAGATGTAACCTACAGCAGCAATCAGAAGAATTCAACAGCGACAGAGACACGAGCAAGCTGCAGACCGCATCATGGGTGGCAGGCACAGCGCCTGGCACACCGTGCCGGTAAGGAAGGAGGAAGCGTAGGGAGGGCCAAGACACCTCCCAGGCAGACACCCACCAAGCGTGTGCCAGGCCTTTCACATTCACTCCCTCATACTCTCCCCCCATCCTAGGAAGCGCACCGGTGGTTTGCAGAGAAAGACTAGGAGCCATTTCCATTAGCCCTCCCCATCCCCGCCCCGGCTCCGTCTAGTAAGCAGTGTGGTCTGCGCCTCGTCTGTCTCCTCAAGTGACATCTGGCCAGCAGGACAGTGCTCCGAGCTAAGCCCAGAGGACTAGGAAGTCTCACGTTCCCGTTTTCCCCCGTGTTCCTCCCCCTCCCTTATCCCTTCCCACCCCTGAAAGCTGGATTCCACACCTGGCTCCATCCCAAACTCGCCAGCTGCCTCAGAAAGGCTACCTGCTCCATGCCCAGGGTAGGGGCACTTCCCCATGAAAGGGCAGTCTGAGGGGGTGCTTGCCGGCTGAGAGACAAGGGGGGGCCTGAGGGGGTCTCCGGAAAAACAACTTATCCAGAGTGATCAGAGGATGGGAAGCGCCATCCCGCCAGCGAGAGGGGCTGTTCACAGTTGCTATGGATGCTGCCACAGAAGGGGTTTAGGTTAAAGAAGCCCCTTCTGTCACAGAGGCGGACTCGAGGAAAAGAAAACGCCTTCTCCGACAAAGGAGAAAAGTAAAGACGCGCGTCCAAGCAGAAAGCAGCGTGGCTCTCCATCTCAGAAGGACGGGAGGGGGCTCCAATTCCCCACCGTGCCCCCCCACTCCCTGCCTCCGAGGACACTGGGGCAGCAAGGCGACAAAAGATGCAGAGCCATGGCCGATCACAATTGCAAGAGATGTCCGACCTACTTACAGTGTCAGGCGCATCTGCGCAGCTCGGGGCCGTGGCTGTGGAGAGCTCCATTCTGTGAGGACGGGCCGCGGAGCTGGGGCTGTGTCTGAACTCTGGGCAGGGGTGTGTTATGTACTCGCGGAGAACTGCAAGTCTCTCTGATTCACTTGGCAGTGGAATTATTCTCAGCATCCTGTCCCATACCCAGCGCGCCTGCCCCTCCCACCACACATGCACACTGGGTGGTTTTTTTTTTTAAATTCTCTGCACTTCTCTCTGCCACAAATCAAGTGAAACTTTTTTTTTTCAAGCTTAAGCCAATCTCTGCCCCTGGAGGGTGGGGAACATTTCTGGGGGGGGGGGGAGAGGAAGAAGTCACCTAATTAGGAAGAAATTAGAATGGAGATCAGAGAGAAAAGAGTAGGAGAACCGCAAAGTCTGCAGTCGTAGCAAAATGGAGATTATTCGAGACAGCTGAAGCACTCCACCCAGCCTCCAGGAGGGGACATGCACGGGAAACAAAGGGCATATGGTGTTTGCTTTCTTCAACATCCGTTCTCACCATTAAGAGCTGCACCAGCAAACTCATTGCTTACAGGAGGACAAACCTCACTCCCAGACCCAAGAATTCGCCCAGCTCAGAATCCAGTCAACTACTTTGCAAAGCAGAGGCCTATTGTGATTTTTTTTAATTGCATGAAAAGCAACATTTAATAAATTCCAACTTAACTGGCAGAATAGATGGCTCAGTGAAGCCTGATCTCTAATGGAAAGAAAGTCAGTCTTGTGTTAATTTCAAACTCACAGAGTAACTCGAATCCTGCCTTACTCGCGCCAGGATTCTTCGTCCACCAGGAAAAAGTCCAAAGGGCTCACATTAGAGCTCGCTAAGAATGATTTTCTATCATGTACTCAGAACCATATATTTAAATATTTCTATCCGAAAGCATATGCAACTGATATCCTTTATTTCCCAGATATATTGATGTTACCTACCCCCTCCACTATCCATGCACCTTGTCCAAGAGTAAATTTCTCAGTTGCTACCTGAGCAACTCATGTCAATTTCCTGAATTCGTGAGATCCAAACTGATGGCACTTTCACCAAACCAAAAAGTCAGGATCAATGTCAAACAGGCTGATGTCTGTTACTCACACACCTACTCCGTAGGACGGCCTCCTTCTCCTTCGTCAGCAGGGACCACCCTGGGTCCCAGATGCTGGCTCAGCCCGTTGACACCCATTCTCAGCTTCAGATGCATGCTAATTAATTCGACGCCAATCATTGGCTCAGGGTGGGTTAGGGGAGCTGAGTTCGCCCAATCAGACTGCAGGAAAAGACTGCCCCTCCCTGTGGCGAACAAGGAAGCTAGAAAGCAGAGCGCCCCCGCTGCACGTGGACACCCTACCATTCCACCGCCACTGCCAAACCAGCCCCTGGGGATAGCTGACACTCGAATGGCACCGGGGAGGAGCAGCAGTTAGAGCACAGTTCTCCGAGTAGCTGATCGCGAGCCTCCCAATTATGTGAGATGACAAACGTCCTGGTTTAACCAATCCCTGTCAGGTGAGTTGCTGCAGTCTAAAGTGGCACCGGCAACAGCTGGGTGGTCATGAGCAAGAGTTGGTCCTTTGGCAAAGAGACTCCTTAGTGTAAGCAAGACCCTCAGAAGGCCTTCCCCTTCCGGCTGAAGAGAAAGGAGAAACGACAGCCCTGAGTGGTTTGCCCAGGGCTGGGCATGGAAATGGGGAAACTGTAAGTGGGTACAAGTTTTTTCTTGGAAGCAAAGGGCAGGTCTGAAAATAATCCTACTCTGTGTACGGAAAACCACTGTCTGAGCCACCTCAAATAATGAGTTTCATGGCGTACATACAAGTGAAAGGTCAGACGCTTTTGTAAGTTACAGGGGAGCAAACACTCCTACAGCAGGTACCACAGGCGCTTTCCCTCCACGGCCTCTGATGGCAGCACTTCCCAGATTAAAAGCCTTCCATGCTTCCTGATTATTTCTAGAATCCAAACTCCTTACAAAGGAGGGGCTAGAGCGGTAGTACAACGGATAGGGTGCTTGCTTTGCACACCATACAGCCCGAGCGCGCAGGAATGATCCCTGAGCAGAGAGCCAAGAGTAAGTCTTTGACACTACTGGTTGTAGCCCACAAACAAACCCAAAAACCTTCTTAAAAAGGCACAGAGGGACTGCACTCATTTGTGGAGTGTGGGGTAGCATCACATGAGGCTGACACCCAAGGACAGTAGATACAAGGGCCGGGGGGATTGCCCCATAGCTGGAAGACTACTTCATGAGCGGAGGGGAGAAGGCAGATGGAATAGAGAAGGGATCACTAAGGAAATGATGGCTGGAGGAACCAGCTGGGATGGGAGATGCATGCCGAAAGTAGATAATGGACCAAACATGATGACCTCTCAGTGTCTGTGTTGCAAGCCATAATGCCCAAAAGTAGAGAGAGAGTCTGGGGAATATTGTCTGCCATGGAGGCAGGGGGAGGGTGGGAAAGTGGGGGTATACCCGGGATATGGGTGGTGGGGGAATGTGCATTGGTGGAGGGATGGGTGTTTGATCATTGTGAGATTGTAACCCAAACATGAAAGCTTGTAACTATCTCACGGTGATTCAATAAAATTTAAAAATTAAAAAAAGGCATCCCAGGGTCCCTATCACCTCCCAGCCACATTTACTTTCTCTACTTCACATTCTATTCCCAGCATGGTTTCCAGATGCTTCGCACACTTTGCCTTCACCAGACCTCTGCGCACACTCCACCCCCTTCCTCTTCTATTCTTTCTCACCCTGCCCCGGGCATCCAGGTGCCTGGGGCTGCTTTAGCCTGCTGAACACCCGACCCACAGTGGGTTGGAAAACTGTACTTCGGAGCCTGTCTGTCTCCAGGCTCTAGAACAGCACTCCAGGAAGGTAGAAAAGCAAGAGAGATCCACTGATCTCTTTCCAGAGCAGATTGTCCTGCAGGTCATTTGTGTTGATTCTCTTGCAGTCACTGAGGCTGCAAGGGAAAGAGGCAGAGTCCCAAGTGGCTCTTACCCAAACCGCTGTCCTACGCTACAGGTTCAGCAGGTGACACAGGTGGAACCAAGGCATAAATGAACAATGGCGCACACACACACCTACCTACACCTGGCGGCACTCTCTGATGTGGGTAACTAGAAAATGCTGGTCTCTCTGGGTGCAACCACTTCAAAATGAGGAAGGGGGGAGCATGCACTGCTTTTCAACCTTAGCTTATGCCTTACGGTGAGGAGCTGGGGTATGCAGTGACCAATGCAACAAGAATTGGGGAATGCTTGGTGCTGAGCAAAGACATTAAGGATTGAGATCTTCTACAGCAGGTGTCTTATCTTCCTGCATGGCCTCAGGGGAAAAGACTACTGTAAGATTGAAAGAATGTTAAGATGCCAGTTGTAGAAAGCCTCCTTTATCAACATCAACAAAAGAATCTATGAATGAACAGGAAAGAATCCTAAAGTGAAAGGCAGAATCCCCAAGCCCCACCAAGGAATTGGCATCTTTACTACCACACAAAGATCTCAGCAAGCCCCCCTTTCATAACTTGCCCCAGCAATCCAAACCCCACCAGGAATGGAAACCCCAAACCCCCGCAGTGTAGGAAAGAGCTGAAATAACACTTGAAATATTTGCGATGGTAAATTTCAACTCCTACCTCATAATCATGACTTTTCTTTTCCATATTTGGGCCCCAGCTTCCCTGGACACACTCCGACAGCCTTCACAGACATTATCTAATGCTAAGCAGATCAGCAAAGTAACCATTAAGTATTCTCTTTTTTTCCCCTTTGCACTCTGCTTAAGCCAGTCTTGAGGTAAATCTTAAAGAAATGGTTTTCTTCCAAGACTGCTAAGAATCCTCCCGTAGTGTATTATAGATCAGATAGGAAGCTTAAGTTGTTGAAAGGTTTGGAGTAAATATTTACATCTTAAGGCTTTCCAAGCTTTCCAAAGTGAAGTTGTTTTTTGGTTTTGTTTGTTTGTTTGTTTGTTTTGCGTCACACCTGGCAATGCCCAGGGGTTACTCCTGGCTCTGCACTCAGGAATCATTCCTGGTGGTGCTCAGGAGGCCATATGGGATGCTGGGAATCGAACCCCGGTCGGCTGCATGCTAAGGCAAACGCCCTACCTGCTGTGCTATTGCTCCAGCCCCTCCATAGTGAAGTTTTCAAAGTTGTCTTTAGCCCCTCTGCAGTCTCAACTACCCTCCCCACTAAAGATACAAAGCTGGCAAACATATTACCATATCATTTCAAAATCATTTTTATTCCAAAATACCATGTGACCTAAGCCCCAGGGAGGCCAGTTCACTTGGTGTGGTATGGTCCTGTTGCTCAGTCTCCCCCAGGTAATTCGAGGGGCTCTAAAATAGAGGGCAGGGGGTGGGGGAGACAGGGTCTAGCTACATCCTAGCTACTGAGATAGCATGGAGAGAGAGTCCAGTGGGTACAGCGCTTGCCTTTTGGGGTTCAATCCCCGGCATCCCATATGGTCCCCCACCTCACCCCCACCCAGGCCAACTAGAATTTCTGAAACCCAACAAGAATGAAATAAAGGTAGTATGGGAGTGTGTGCGGGAGTGTGTTAGAACCACATAATCTTAGTCTTCCCCCACAATGGGGGCAGGGGTGTGGGCGGTGACCCAGACCCTCCAGGCTCTGAGTCTGCATTATAGCAAGGTCTCCTGGAAATCCTTAGGGCCTGATGGAGCGGGAGAAGCCAGGACCACACCATCACCCACTTAGCTTCAGAATCTTCTGGGACATGTTCTATTTTCCCCTTCACACATGGGAGAAGGGAGCCCCAAGCAGTCACCACCATAATTCACATTCCGAAATGCTTCAGGATCTTACCGGGGAACAACAGGGCCAAATCCTGCTCCCTCCATCACTACCTTCGCCCAAACTATGAGTAGTGAGATGAAATGTAAAGGGAATCGCAGGCTGTTTTTTAAATTAAAGCAATACAGTTTTCCATCTGTGCTGACAGCATCAGCACGCACATTACTGCGCATGCCCACAGCTACCAGCCACATTTGACTATTTTACGGTCCAAGCAGCAGGACCTGCAAAATCTTTCAGTATTAAAGAGCCTGACGTGGAACCAAAGCATGCCAGAATAAATCATTCTTGGATCTAATGAGAACTGCTAATTGAGTCCATTCTTAAGAATCAATATATACTTCAAGAAACTTTTTAAAAAATTCATAGATTTATTTTTATTCTTCAAACAACATAAGCCATGCATAGTTAGTAGTGGTTTAACCAAATGCAATTGAAGATGGATAGTTTTTTTTTTTAATCTAAATATCCTAAATCAACATCACTCAAAATTTCCAGCAAGTTCTCAGGGCCAGATAAATTTGGGCATTGCTTCATACAAATTATATTTTTAAATTTACCCAGGTCAGTCAGATGATCCTGTACAATAGAACAATTAGGAGCGAGAGCACAGACTCCAGAGTTAAAACCACCCGCAGGCTCAAATCCAGCGCTGGCATTGATGATGTGTTAGGCCCCCCCACACACCTACACACTATAATACCCTGCTCAAGTTATTTATCTTCTCTGATCCCTGAAAACTGCTGAATACAAATCTGCTACTTTTCTCCCCCAGCATGCAATGCCATGAATGGTTCAGATAGATAATAGAACTAAATTATGCACAGAGTAGGTATTCAATTAATGCTTCTGGTTAGGCAGTGATTTTGAACTGTCAGTCCTTTCAACTGCCAGGTGTAAAATGGTTGAAAAGCACTGGGCTAGAGAACACTCCTTCAGATTTTCTTTTCCTTTGGAGAATGTTTCCTTACCTAACACAAGTAACTTTTGAACAAAAATAATTATTTTGATGTGTCAACAGAGGTAGTTGCAGGAAAGTTTTTCCTTTCCCCAATGACAAAAACAAGAACCCATGGATATAGGCACCTCCTCATCCAACAAAAATGTTCCTCTTCTCCAACCCTAAACTTAATATGGTTTATTGATATTATGACTCATTTATTCTTAAGGAAAAAGAAGTATAATAGAAACGTATAAAAATCATTCAGGCAGGTAAAAATACAATAGAGAGCAGCAGACTGATATCAATCATTAACAGTCATTGAGATCACAAATGCTGATTTCCACAATGCTCCGGATAAATAAGAGCCCTCCCAGTATTCATACTCTATCAGAACATATGTGGTAGTAAGACAGCAGAGGGAATTGGGATTTTGAAACTATTTAAACTATCCATTTTCATCTGTTTTTAAGCAGTCCTGACAAATGAACAAATGATAGATGGCTCAACATATATTTATTAAACCCACTTCCCTAGGCAGTTTCATCAGACAACTATTTAACATAAACACAATCACCATAAGAATTCAACAGCTATGTTCATTTTTTGTTGCATCATAGACTTCAGTTTTTAATCCCCATCCTGGGGCTAGAGATATACTAACTGTAATATAATGGGTTAAGGCAGATGCCATGCATGCAGTCGACTCCCGCTTATAACCCAGTACCACGGGGTCCTCCAAGCATCACTGGGTGCAGCCAGAGGCCCTCTGCACTGCCAGAATGCCTCAGATAATCCCTGAAACTGCAGGGCCCGAGCAGCGCATCCTCAGGCCCTCAAGTTAAACCGCCAGCCCAGTTGGATAAAAGTTGTCGGCAGGGACCCCAGGCCTCCTGAAGATTGCTTGGGAGACCCCTTCCCCAAAATAAAGAATACCCAACACTCAAGTTCATTCCTAAAAACGCAACCAAGCCAACTCAGGCTGCTGGGGATCAAATACCAAGGCTGACCATAAGATCTGCAATATTCATCAAGTTAGAAAAAGCATCTGGGTTTCCATTCTCCCATCTTTAATGGAGGAAAAATGACTATCTGGGGCAGGGGTGGGGTGGCAATGAGCTAAGTTCTGAATTATGAAGAGTAATATGGATCTACGGGATAACGAATGAGACAGCTACCCCCAAGGGCAAATTCACACTGCTTGCACTCTGTGCAGGGGCCTGAAGGCGTAAGCAAAAAGGTAGGAAATTTTTCACAGCCCCCAGAATAGCAGGAGAGAGGAGCAATTGCCAATGCATGGAAAGGGAAAGGAAGCTGAGCAGGAGACCCTGCCACTAGTTGCGCCCTGGGTCAGCCCAGACAGTGACACAGCTGTAAGCGGTGCACTCAGCAGCACTCTGCAGCTACTTTCCAAAAGCACTGACACTACAATGAGAAGGGACAAAGCTTCTTTATTCCCCAGGACATTTGCACTTCCTGCGGTCTGCTTAAATGACTCCTAGCAATGGCAGGAACCTCTCTGTCACTCACAGGTGAATTACAAAGTCACCTCTTCCACACAGCCTTTGGTGATGGCTCCAGCTGAAACAGCCCACACCCTCTCCCTCTGCATGATCCTTCAGTCTTCCTGCGCGTATTTATCTTTCAGTGGCTACAAGTATATTTTTTCTGTGAGTCTGGTATCATGCTCTCTCTCCTCTGTTAGACTAAGCAAGCTCTACAAGAGCAGAGACCTTGTAAAATTCATTCCTAAAAATGTCCCCTAAAATGGCACTGGGTGGACAGTTACAGAATGCAGGCATGTGTGGTTTGACGTTTCCAACTGCGGTGCCATAGTTGTGTCTGGTTTGGGTTGCTTTTCTCTTGGATGGCTTTTTCTTTCATTTGTGTCTGCCTAGAAAGTTTTGGTGAGAGCCAGATATTTCCCAAAGGGTAATCAGTACTCAAGTAAACAAGTACTTCAGGCAAGGATTTATGTGACTCTCAGGAACTGAGCTGGCCACACAAATTTGTCACCCAGTTTTCCCAAGTGGGTAAGACAGCCCCCCGGGAGGTGCTGGAATGATTCAGGGATGCAGTCGGTTGCAACTGGGGATACTTTCTGTTCCCTTAAAGATTCAGTTAGTTTTTGGGTGAGGATGCTGAGTAATATTTTTTTTCTGAAAAGGGGATGGCAGATCAGGTAAGCTTGTGTCTACATATCAGAAACTCTTTTCGAGACCTTCCTCTGTGCCCTTTTCTTGGTCTAGGGAGCTTCCCTCTGTGCCTGTCACCTACTGTAACCTATTGGTATTCCTGCTAGGTGGGGGCGTCAAAACCAAAGTGCTTGTACCCCTGGCCACACGCTCACTGGGCTGCACATTCCCGTGGCTGTACCGCTTACATACGTGCTGGCTGGGGATCATACTCTTAATTGAGGTGTACAAGTTGTGGTTGTGGTACTCACACAGCTGCTCAGCAGAGGTTACACTTATTGGCCATGGTGCTTTCATGTCTTTTTATTCATAGGGGTGGGGATGGAGTGGTGACACTCAGCAGTGTGACCTGGCTCCGTGCTTGGGGGTGGGGGAGAGGGAGGGACAGTCACTCCTGGTAACGCTCAGGAGACCATGAAGTACTGGTGATCGAACCTGGACCCTCTGCGTGCAAAGTGTGGGCTCTTTCTTCCCTTCTCGTTCTGGGTCCTTGCGCACCTTTTAGGTCACAGTGCTCACTGAGTGGCACCCTATTTTCTGTTGCTGACACCCACTGGACCGTGGTGCAGAGATCACAGACAACAGAGCTGCCAGGATTGCGCTTGGGGTGGCTGGTAGCTTTTGCCAGAAAGTACCTCTCTTATGTCTGATTTTGAAATGATCCTTTGCTCTAGGAATTCAATCATTTGTAAATTTCCAGTCTGTCCAGTATTTTTCCTTGTAAGTGGTGGGAGGGATGCCTTTGTAGCACTCTACATCTCTAAACTACAACAAAAGTCCATTTTCTTTTTTTTTTTTTTTTTGCTTTTTGGGTCACACCTGGTGATGCACAGGGGTTACTCCTGGCTTTGCACTCAGGAATTACTCCTGGCGGTGCTTGTGGGACCATATGGGATGCTGGGAATCGAACCTGGGTCAGCTACGTGCAAGGCAAATGCCCTACCCTCTGTGCTATCACTCCAGCCCCCAAAAGTCCATTTTCTTAATTTGGGGTCACACCCAGTGGTGCTTCAGGATAACTCCCAGTTCTGTGGTATGGGATGGTTCCTGGCTTGTTCTAGGCGTTATGTAGTACACGAGATCAAACCTAGGCACCTGAATGCGTGCAAAGCATTTGCTCAGCCTGCTGAGCTATCCCTTGGAGTCCACCTTTTTTGTTTTGTTTTCCATTTGGGGGTTACACCCAGCAGCTCTCAGCAGTGTTTGAGGTGCCACACAGTGCCAGGGATACAACCCAGGGCTCCTGAATGGAATGCAGAGCACAGGTCCAGCCTTAAGCCATCTCTCCAGCCCCACAAGCCCAGTATATTTTTTTTATTTTTAAAGAAACAGAATTAAAGATGACAGAATTGTTGCATTTGATAAAACTAGGTGGTGGGAAGAAGTAGCTGTTATTTATAGTCGTATTCTCTTTTACATCTGAATAGTTCAGTAACATTTCAAAATATAAAATCAAGGTGTGGGTGTAGAAAATAGTTTATGTTATAATAAAAATGGACTGAAATGTGGATATAGCACTTGTGTGTTCGATTGACAGAGACCATCTGAACTTTTTTTAAAAAGCAGCATTTTTGGCAACACTTCAGAAACTTCTGAATGTATAACCATTTTAGAATGTATATTTAGAACAGTGTATGACAATATTACATGTTCATTGATTCAATATACTTCAGACTGATTCCTAACCATTACTATTAATATTCATGGAAATGGAAAGTTAGCAATGACCATAAGACCAGAGGTCAAGAGTCCAGAGAGCTAAGTCTGACTGTTCCGCAAGTGTCGGACCCCGGCTGCAATATATCATGCAATATACAATACGCATAATTTCTCAAACCTCTGGACTACCACTCCTCTGACTCCCCTCTAACATAATCGATAATCATCTATTAATGATAGCCGGAGATCCACTCAAGGAAAGAGTTTTCCCTTTGTACTTAAATAATTCACTATCTTGGATAACAGAAAATAAATTATATGATAGGGAAAAAAAAGAGAACCACTAATGACTCTAAAACTGCAGATTAATCTTAAGGACTGAATATTTAAATCAATTAAACCAGATGAATATTTAACACATTTCTTTTCAATCTGTAAGGCCATTAAAGCCACTCTGGGGAAGAAGGGGAACCTGAAGAACTGGTCAGTATGACAGACTCAGCAATGGGCCCCAGGGTTGAGAAGACCCGAGTGACCACAAGGTCTGGGAATGGCAAACTCGAGTCGTGAGCCAACAATGGCTCCGAAGTGAGTCTCATTAGCAGGCTGTCTTTTAATTATGTCTACACTGTAATATTCACTTGAATGCTGCCAATTAAGAAAGGGGAAAGGATATGGTTTTGAGTAAAGTGGATGAATTTTCCTTTGGCTTTCGTGATAATGAATGAAGACAAGTTGAAGATTGTCTTTAATAAGACTAAAATAGGATGACGCTACCTATAATGATGAATCTGTAGCTTTAATTACCGGGTGTGGATCGGTGCGAGGCATCCCAGGTAGAACTGCAATCAGCATGACCATTCAGACAGCTAAATAACACACTCCCCCTGGCTGAGAACCACTGCGTGTCAACTCGGCTATGTAGTTACAGGACTGTTTACAAATCAGCTCCATCATTGTCTTGCAACATGCCTGAAATTCTATTTTATAACCATCTCTGGGGGCTGGGGAGTGTGTTCGTTTGAAAGTTGGCAGCATCCTAGACTTGATTGTCACCTTAAAATATCTGTTAATGGAATCCATTCAAACTCCCATTTTAAAATAAAAGGATGCGTTAAATTGAATTTTAAAAATCAGAGGCTAAAACAGAAGCTAGGTATATGGATTTGCACCGCTGACAGGAGAAACACTATAATTGCAAGAATTATATGTACAGAGATCATCTCTCATGTGACATTTTGAACCAAATAACAGAGCAGTCCATGGGGGGAAAAAATATCAATAAGCACACAGAAGCGATGTCTGAACACCTGAAACCGCACAAACCTGACAGGCCCGCTATTAAAATGTGTCTCAAAGTTCAGATGCTATGCCACCAGACCCTAATGTCATAATTACTCGACACAGAAGAGCTGAAACTCCTTCCCTTTGGTAGATGTGTTTCTTTCTGTACTCAGGTTGGCAATTATTCCAGCTTCAAGATCTCAAGAGCAGAAATTTGTGCACACATTCCTGATTTTGCAGCTGAAAGAAACAGTTGAAGACTGAATTGTGACGAGAAGCCAGGCTGCTCCACCATAGTCACAGGAGGCGAGCAATAAAGCAGTGTCCTGTTCCGCTTGTGCCAACGAAGGCCCCAGTGTGGCTCCAGGGCTTCCCAGTTCCCTTTGGACAACACTGATGGTTTGAAACAGCTGTGATGTGGATTTTGCCCGGAATCTGTCTCCCTGTGGAGGTAGATTCCATTTCCTTGCTGCGAATCGAATGTGGTCAGCAAACCCCGTGCAACCCAAGACTTCAGTAGCTTCTATCACGTTGCAGAAGAGATACCCGTCCAAGCACGCACAGCCTCCTAGGAATGCATTCGCCTTTTAACACTTTGGTCGGTGCCAATTCTATTCTACTATAACGGTTGACACCCCACCCCACCCACTGTACCTCTTTAGTATTTGTTATGGTTTTCATGAACACAATTGTATTTCTTCTTCTACGGAGTGCAAAACACAGTACCTTCTGGGGTATTCACTGGACCCCTGACACTGGCTCAGATCTGGGCCATGAGCTCATTGAAATGGCATCCCTGAGGGATGTGCAGCGCCACCCATGAGCTAGGCTGACTGTCAGAGGAGACCTAGAGAAGCAAGGGTGTCCCCCACCACGCCTGGAGCCCCGGGCTGGTAAGAGAGGGAGGTTCCCACGCTCCTCCTGGCGCGCTGGGCCTCCATCTGGGACCACCTGGCCCAGGAAAGCCGCAGCCGGATGTGGTGGAATGCCGACAGCTTCTCCACTTACCACGGCAGGCCGGCCCGCTGGCCCCTTCTACCCAGCCTCCCAGACACAGGCTCTCAACTTTGCTGGTTTTCTTGAGAAAAACCTCGTGGTCCCAGAGGAAGTGTGACAGCAAATGAAACCTTCCTGTCTTCTCAAGTCCCTGACGAGGCAGCGGCGTGCAACCCCGGGCTCCTCACCCCCTCACTCCACACACACAAGGGACATTCCCAATTTCACCTTTACTCGTCCTGAACTTCGCGCAACAATTTCTGGTCTCGTCTTCCTCAGGGGCAGAAAGATGATGAAATTTCCCACTGAGCCCGGGGTGACTGGGAATCTGCAATTTCAAAACCTTTGCTGGGTTAAGAAACTAGCAGGAAACGCTGTGTCTCCCGGGCCCCTGGGGATACGCTGCCCACACATTCCTTCAGGACTGACCCAGCGCCTTCAGCATCTGCCCAGCTGCTATCTAGCCGACGGATCACGTTTTCCCCGCAGCTCTCACCCAGTCAGTGACTCAGGGGGGACCATTCTTGCCCTCCCTTTCTCCCTCCTGTCAGGGAGTCTTTCCTCTGCGGCTCCCTGACAGGCCAGCTGGAACCGAAGGCCAGTGCCTTCCTCCTCCCCCGGTCATCTTCTATGAGTGTTAGCCTCCCCGCAGAATAAAGCTCCGACACCAGCACTCGCCGGAAAGTATCACATCTGAGTTGGTTTCTTCAGAGGTTTAGTACTCGCTGAGAGCTATTATTTGCTGACTGGCCTGTATGGCATCAAACACTGCTTGAATGGTTGTCCACGCATGAGCTTGTGCATCCTCCCAGTGCACTGGTGACGAGGCACCCGGTGTTGCCAGCCCCATTTTTCACACGAGGAAATGAATGGCTTCCCAGAGGGATGAAAAAACTATTTCGTAGGCCATCTGCACTTGTATGTTCATTGCTGCACTGTTTACAATAGCCAAAATCTGGAAATAACCCGAGTGCCCAAGAAAAGATGACGGGTTAAAGAAACTTTGGTACATCTACACAATGGAATACTATGCAGCTGTTAGAAAAGAAGAAGTCATGAAACTTGCATATAAATGGCTCAACATGGAAAGTATCATGTTAAGTGAAATGAGTCAGAGAGGGAGAGACATAGAAAGATTGCACTCATTTGTGGAATATAAAGTAACAGAATGGGAGACTAACACCCAAGAGTAGTAGAGATAAGGACCAGGAGGTTTACTCTATGGCTTGGATGCTGACCTCAAATGCTGGGAGGAAAGGCAGCTCAGATAGAGAAGGGAACACCAAGTAAAGGGTATGTGGAGGACCAGCTCAGGTTGGAAGATGTGAGCCGAACGTAGACTAGAGATCAAACACAATGGCCGCTCAATGCCTCTAGTGCAAACTACAACACCCAAAAGGAAAGAGAGAACAAAAGGGAATGCCCTGCCACAGAGGCGGGGTGGGGGTGGGGGGAAGGATACTGGGATCATTGGTGGTGGAGAATGGGCACTGGTAGAGGGATGGGTACTCGATGTGACTGAAACACAAGCACAAAAGTCTGTAAATCTGTAACTGTACCCCATGATGATTCACTAATAAAGAAATCTTTCCTAGGGGCCGGAGAGATAGCACAGAAGGTGGGGTGCTCGCCTTGCACCTGGTCGGTGCACCACATATGCTTCCCCTGGCACTTGCAGGAGTGATCCCTGATCACAGAGTGAAAAGTCCTGAGCACCAGGGGATGTGCCCCCCACCCCCAATTAAACTCAAACCTTCCGTAGGGGCTGGAAAGACAGTACAGTGGGAAAGGTGCTTGCCTTGCACGCAGTCAAACCAGGTTTGATCCACATCACTGCACGCGGTCCTTGATCCCTGCCAGGAGTGATCCCCGAACACAGAACCAGGAGTAAGTCCTGAGCATTGTCAGGTGTGCACTCCCACCTCCTCCCCGCCAAAATAAAATCTTCCCTAAAATGTTGGAGCTAACGAGTCCAGACTCCCAGTTCTGGAATCCTTAGGGCCAATGGCTCCTAGTCAACATCTAAGGCCGTGCCTAGTCTGCAATGTCCCATGCTCCGAGAGCTGGCATAAGGCCTCTACGAAGACATACTGACTGCAAACGACCTGGCTGGGTTCCCGGGTCACCAGGGGGAAAGGCTGAAGCAGCGGTTTGGTCGAGCAATAAGAATACACCAGGGTTTCTTTCAGCTCAGTGTGGGTATCTGTGGGGAAGTGGGAAAACTGGTTTTTCTTTGGTTTTTGTAATTTTATTTATTATTAACTATTTAATTTAGGTGTCACAATCAGCAAAGCTTTAATAATAGAGTTTCGGGCATCCAATGTTCCAACTCCAAACCCACCCACCAGTGTCCACAGTTCTCCACCAATGGCCCAAGGGGACCTCCTTCAATCCACACAGGCTGCCACTGTTTTCACATCTCTTGCTCTACCCTCACCCTGGAAAACACCACTAAACAGGACGTCACATGAAAGTCTTCTCTTTCAAAGCTCCCCGTTAAGTAAGTGTTGAATGGATGAGTTGAAAATCTAAAACACCAAAGTTCAATTTGTTCACATAACAAAATTTTTATTCCACAGATGACTATTTTGATTACAAATGATCACTAGATATTCCTTTTTGTCTTCTTCAATAAACTTGAAGGAAGATGGTACACATGCCTTTGCGCTTCCTCGAATAGATTGGATGCACGGCATCTCATTTACTCTGAGCTATAAATTTGGAATGTACTGTTTCCTATTTTTGGAGACACTATTTTTTATGTCAAAATGTATCTGTTTGAAGAATGTGTACATTTGGCAGGCGGGCGAGCCTGACTTTTTAAATTCTAATTCTTACAACGTGGTTTGGGTCCAATAATACTGATCAGACGAAGGAGGGAACCTGCAGATATTCTTGTGCTGAATGAATGCATAGACAGAGTAGACAAGTGTTCTTTTTTGGATTAACAATACTCGCAATGTTCATATGTGAACTAATTCTGGAAAGGAAAGAAAGCCTTAGTATTAGAAAATTGCTCTGCCCTTTAGACAAACTCCCAGGACCGTCTCCTTCCTGGATAGGGAAACTGAATCCGAGAAAGGAAAGGATCGCCCCGACCCAAAGCTGCTCACCCTGCAGGGACATCCGGGCCCAGCCCAGCCCAGAGCCACACAGTGGGCAGCTCATGTGCCATGCAGCAGCCAGGAGGAAGGAGCATCTAGACCCAGGGGCTCACTTCCCCCTTCTACCCCTGACCACCTTCTTCCCCTACCTTCTAGAATAGTCACTTGCCTAGCTTTCCTCTTCCCTTCTAGACACTCCCTCAGTCTCACCGTTGGTTTTCCTCTCCACACTGAGGGCCCCAGGGCCCTCTCTCCCCTGCACACACCCTCACCGAGGGGTGCCATCCAATTGCAAAACTCGGAAGGACTCTGAAATTCCTCTCTCTAGATTGGATCTGAACCCCAAACTCCAGATCCCCCTCCTTACTGTGCTTCCCGGTGCTCAGTCAAGAACTTGAGGGTCATCCTGCTCTCGTCTCTACCACACTGGCAGATCCTGCCAGACACTTAGCTTGGAAACATCCAGAATCTGCCCATTTCTTTGGCTTATACCCATACCCCTCCAAGCGCTCCTGGACTCCTGCTCTGGCCTCTGGCTCTCGCTGCTTCTACCCTTTTGCTCCCACTCATCTGTCCTCAACTGGATGGTGAGAAGGAGCCAGTCAGAGCACACCAGGTCTCATCGCCTCACTTCGCCAGACTCCCCAGGATCCCTTTCCATGTCATGCCAAGTAGGTCACAGGCCCTTGGCCAAGCCACAGATAGGAGCAGGGAGATGCCCCGCTGCTCACCCTGACACCCTCCCTCCAGCACATGGGGCCAGCACACCTGGGCCTTTGCACGTGCCACAGCCTCTGCCCAAATGGGTTTCCCCACAGACCCCACAGATACCCCCACTTCCTCAAGTGTTGACTTAGTGGCGACCTTTCCAGGGAGGCTGAACTCACTTCTAAAACTGCAAAGTCCCACTCACAATATTCATATACTATCTTCCCCTGCCTTGTTCCCCACCAGCATACCCTCTAACTCAGAGTTTCCTAAAGTGGGCCATACCAACCCTCTGGTAGGGAGGCACTTAAAAGATTCAGGGTGGGGGGTAGGAAGTAGCCACAGGTATACAGTTGGGAGGGGTTCTGTATGGTTGCTCAAAGAAGAAAGATTTCCGGGAGTTGAGGTTTGTTGAGTGATTTTTTTTTTCTGAAAAAGTGGGAGGCAAGTGAAATCAGTTTGGGAAGCGGCAATCTGATTCCTTCTATTTGTGACATACTGTCCATCCACCCCAGGAAGCTGCAAGTGCCATGAGAGCATGAGTATCAGTCTGGTTTATTTCCCAGTGTGGTGCCCAGAACCTACAAGGCCAAACACCGCATAAAAATTCAGCAAAGAAATGAATAGAAGCCCGCAAGCTGACGTGCATGATGAGGGAACTCAGTTCCGACTTCCAAACCAGTGCTCCGAGCGCCGGTGTGATAAAATAAAGGTGCTCAGTTTACATTTTGGTTTGGGGCCCATACCTCGAAATGCTCAGGGGTTACTCCTGGCTCTTCACTCAGAAATTATTCCTGGCAGTGCTCAAGGGACCGTACAAAATGCAGAGGACGGCATTCAGGTCAGCCGCGTGCAAGGCAAATGCCCTACCCGCTGTACAATTTCTCCAGCCCCGGGAGATGCTGGATTTTTATAAATGCAGACATCTACAGGCCTTATAAAAATTCACAACAAATCACGCATCAAGAGATCAATTACCCCAGCTCATTTGGTGCTTTCATTAGCCTCACATTCACTTGGAAGACAAGGGGGATCGTAAAACTTACAATTTTGCAAACCTGACCAACCCTCGGAGCTACTTCAATCATAAGGAACTGGAGAATGAATACACCTCAAATGCCTGAAGAAAAGCAAACAAATCAGACCCAAATCATTTCGATTTTAACGAAAATTTTCCAAATCTTAGAAATAAACCTTTATAAAAAAACCCTCACTATGAACATTTTTCAAGCATTTTTTCCTCTATACACTTGTTGATAGTTTATATAACATTCCACATATACAATTAAATAGCTTTATTTCTCCCTTCTTAGAGCATAAATATTTCCCTATTATTGTAGTTATTTGGCCCCAAATAATAAAGCTGTATAGTATCTTATCAGCAGATAATGCAGGAGGAGGAGCGGGAGGAGGAGGAAGGGGAGGGGAATAGGAAGGGGGAGGGGAGGGAGGGAAGAGAAGAAGGAGAAGAAGGCAAATATGAACAAAGACTGGAAAGCTGGGCTCCTGTTCTACATGCCATCTCCCAATCTACTGCTAATTCACCATTGAAATGCTGCTGTTCCCAGAGCCAGAATTCATTCACCGTACTGCTTTTGGAAATCAGAACCCAAGATCATGAGCTATTTAAGTGGCCACTAGCACCATCATCCACAGAGGACACACACAGCTCCCAAAGGCATCAGGAGTCACACATGTAGAAAGGCACGCAACATACATGGCCCCTCATTCCATCCACGTGGGCAAGCACTAAGGACACAGCACCTCACAGGGGTCATGTACCAGAGTTCAAGTGCAGAGATAGAAGTTAATAAAGCAGCCACAAAACCAGCAGCATAGGGCTGGATGATAGCACAGTGGGTAGGGCATTTTCCTTGCACGTGGCTGACCCAGATTTGATTCCCAGCATCCCATATGGTCCCCCAAGCACCGCTAGGGGTAATTCCTGAGTGCATGAGCCAGGAGTAACCCTTGTGCATCACTGGATGTGACCCAAAAAGAAAAAAAAAACAGCAGTGTGTGTTACCAAGGAGAGAAACATGGGACTTTAAAGACTTATTGAGGGGCTGGAGCAATAGTACAGAAGGTAGGGTGTTTGCCTTGCATGCGGCCGACCTGGGTTCAAATTACCAGCATCCCATATGGTCCTCTGAGCACTGCCAGGAGTAATTCCTGAGTGCAGAGACAGGAGTAACCCCTGTGCATCGCCAGGTATGACCCCAAAAGCAAAAATAAAGACTTATTGAAAAACCCAGCTTGCTCTTCCAGCCTGGGTTCTCCCTTCAACACGCATCTCACTGACTTGTCTCTAGGTTTCTTTGCTCACTTATTTCCACGCTGGAGACACCTCTGTTCTCTGTTGACCATTTACTTCTCGAGAGTACCCTCGTTTCAATAAAAACTCTCTTGTCGCACTGAAAAAGACATATTAACAATGACATTTCAAAGACACATCAGGGACTCTCCCAAGAAAGCATTCGTGGGCTTCAGGGACATCAGATGGGAGTGATCAAAAAGAAAGATGCAAACTGACACGTTCCAGGGTTAACTTTCCATCCTAAAAAATGAGGGCAGACCAAGAAAGGCTACTTAAAGAGTTTTATAAGTTGTACCCCTGGCCCCTTTTAAATGTTACCTTTTGGTTCCTTGGAGTTTTTTTTGGGGGGAAGTCCTCCCAAACACTGCGCAGGGGGCCCAGGGCCACTGCCAGCAATACCTGGCCAACGAGGCTGAATGGTTCATGCAAGGGTTGGAGGATGTAGTGCTGCTCAGACTAAGCAACCAGTCACCCTGGTGATGTTTGGGGACACCGAGGCCATAGCTGGTGGTACTAGAAGCCACCAGGACCATGCCTGGAGGTAGGTGCTCAAAGAAGCCATGCAATACAGGGATCAAACCAGAGTCCCACACATGCAAAGTGTATGCCTTCGACCCCTGTGCTGTCTCGCTGGCCTTAAGTGTTTTAACTAGTATAGTTAGTTCCTTTGATTTTCCACATAAAGTTTTGTTTTTTTTGTTTTTGTTTTGTTTTTCAAATGTGATATTTATTTTCTTTTTTTTTTAAATTTTTTTTAAAATTTATTCATTTTTAATTAGAGAATCACCGTGAGGGTACAGTTACAGATTTATACACTTTTGTGCTTATACTTCCCTCATACAAAGTTTGGAACCCATCCCTTCACCAGTGCCCATTCTCCACCACCCGTAAACCCAGTGTCCCTCCCACCCTCCCCAATCCCATCTCCCCCCCACCCCACCCTGCCACTGTGGCAAGGCATTCCCTTCTGTTTTCTCTCTCTAATTAGCTGTTTCCACATAAAGTTTTGAATACACTAATCTATACAAAGATTTTACTGGGACTTTGCATTAAGCTTATGGAGTAATTTGGGGAAAAGCAATATCTTTACCTTGTTGATTTCCCAGTTCACAAACTCAGTGTTCCTCTCCATTTACTTAGATTTTCACTGAATACTTTCATTAGCATTTTATATTTTCAGTATATACATCCTGTATATGTTAAGTTACATTTATATTCAAGAATTTATATATTTTTTGTTTGGGGGGCCACACTCTGTAGTGTCAGGGCTTACTCCTGGCTCTGTCCTCAGAGATCACTCCTGATGGGCTTAAGGGACCAAATAAGGTGCTGGGGGCTGAATTCAAATGCCCTACCTACTGTATTATCTCTCCACCCACAAGGCATCTATGTTTTAAGAGGAAATTGTAAATGGTATTTTGTGATGAATTTGGGCTCACTGCTAGGACAGAGATTCATTTTTAATTACTGTGCAATACCAAGTTACAAAGTTGTTCATGATTGGGTTTTTTTTTAGTCATACAATGTTCCATCACCTGTCCCTTCACCAGTGTACAGTCCCATCACAAATGTCTCTAATTTCCCTCCCACCCCTCCCACCTCTATGGCAGGCACTTTTATTCTTTCTCTCTCAGAGAGATTAATTTTTATGCATTGATCCTGTATTCTGTGACTTTGCTAAATTCATTTCTTAGTTCCAGGAGTCATTTTGTAAATTCTTGGGATATCCTACAACCAGGTCCTCCAGTATGAGAGACAATTTTAATCTTCCTTTCCAATTCTGAATTCCTTTTATTTCTTTTCTTATCACTATATGGGCTAGTAATTCCAGTACTATGTTGGATAAAACTTATGAGAATAAACATTCATGATTTGTTCCTGTTCTCATGGGGAAAGCATTCTATCTTTCACCACTTAGCATCATATTAACTTTAGGCTCTTTCTACATATACCTTTTTAAAATAGGGGATTCTCCCTGTTTCTAATTTTCTGAGACTTTGTACCAAGAAGGCATGTTGATTTTTCTCAAATACTTTTCTTGCATCAACTGTTATGACTCAGTGCTATTTCCATTGCCTGCATGTTGATATAGTAGATTATACTGATTGATGTCAAACCCTTGAATGCCTAGAATAAATCACACTTGATCAAGGTACATATTTTGAATGTGTTGCTAGATTTACTTTGTTGAGAATTTGTTCAGATTTTTTTTGTATCTATTTTCTTTAGGGCTGGAGCAATAGCACAGCGGGTAGGGCATTTGCCTTACACATGGCTGACCCGATTTCGATTCCTCCCTCCTTCTTGGAGAGCCCGGCAAGCTACCGACAGTTTCCCACCCACACAGCAGAGCCTTGCAAGCTGCCCGTGGCATATTCAATATGCTAAAAACAGTAACAACAAGTCTCACAATGAAGACATTACTGGTGCCCGCTCGAGCAAATCGATGAACAATGGGGCAACAGTGCTACAGTGCTACTTTAAGGGGGATTCTGATTGTACTTCTTTGTTCTGTTTTATATTTTCTGTATTGTCTAATTGGACTCCACATTTCACAATAACAGTCAGGCTACTCTTAGATTTCACAGCTGTATGTGCTAGGCTCTTACAGAAACACTGGTCTGTATGGTGCTTTTTGTTTGCTTGCTTGGTATTGTTGGCCTGATTTAGTGTCAAAGTAAGACTGGCCTCATTAAATGAATTAGTAGACTGTCTTCTGCTTTCTGGAAGAGTATATAGAATTGGTGCTAATTCTTCTTTAAATATTTGAAGGAAATCCCAAGTGAAACCATCTAAGTTCAAAGATTTCTTCTTTGGAATGCTTTTTAATATAAGTCAATTTGTTTAACAGTTGCAAGACTACTACCTATGAAATCTGGTGTGAATTTTGGTAGTTTGTGGTTTGGGGGATATGGTTGCATTGTATCAAATTGTTAATGGAGAATAAACAATGGATGCACAGGATTACTCATAACATTCTCTTAATTGTGCTTCTAAAGGTTGCAGGTTATGTAATGATGACCCCAGTTTTATTCCTAATGCTTAATATGTGTCTTCTTTTATACATTCATCATATTCTCAGAGGTTTATTTATTTTAATTATTTTGAGATTTTATTTAGTTTTTTGGTGCCAGGGATCAACCCCAAGGCTCACACATGCAAGGCAAGCATTCTACCACTGAGGTTCTCTTTTCCCAGTTTTTTGAGATGGGAGCTTAGATTGCTGATTTGAGAACTTTTCTATATCCTGACACAAATATTTAGTTTTATATACATTTTAGAATCACTCATCCCTCACTAATTTTAAAATGTTTTGTTTTTATTTTCATTCAGTTTGATATTTTTGAGGTTATGATTTGCAATGTCCATCTGATAAGGGCTTAATATGCAATATATATAAGTATTCAGTATATATTCAGGTATATAAGTATTCAGTATTCTGAAGGACCCAAACAGCCCCGGCAGCTGAAAACTTCCACAATATAATGCTGATATACCCACATCCAGATTCCACAGGCTCAGGACAAGCATCATCCAGGAATGAATCTGCTGAAAAACTCAGATATGCAGATTTTGTGACCAAAATCTCCGGTTCTCATGGAGTCAAGATGGGCTACCTCCCCCACCAACACACACACACACACACGCACACACACACACACACACACACACACACATCTTCCTGTGTTTCCAGGAGCCTGGTGGTCACGCCCATGAACTGTCTCTGGAGCCATATAAGCTCATTAACACGTCATGATCCAGAGACTCATAAATAAATTTCAAAGAGATCAGCAAGCTTCAGAGATGCTTCCAGACCCCAAAGTCACTACCCAGTTAAAAATTCGACTCCAGCTGTATTACTCCATTCAAAATTTTAGAATTCCTGGAGCATGCAGCCACATTTGCTGCCGTGCAACATCTCAGACTCTACACCACTGATATACCAGGAGTAGCACAGCACATTGGATGGGATGCCAATCTCGATTAAGAAAACACTAACGCACAAGGCTTAACCTATAACAACATGTTAGTCGTCTCTTATACAAGGACTTAATGGCTCCACATTGAGATACAACAATCTTTACACACTTTCTTCTAAGGGAAATTTTTGGGATCATTTTTAGCAAGTGATTCATAGCAAGTAATATAAAATTGATTATTTAGGGCAGGCTTGATTGGGAAAATTGGTAATAATGGTGATGGGAAGGTGCCATGGTGGTGGGATTGGTGTTCGAATACTGAATGTAATAAATCATCATAAACAAGTTTATAAAAAGAATTTTAAAAAATAAAAGTAAAGTAAAATTAAAATTTGAAAGAAAAGGTATTCTGAAGTTAGTTTACTGACCCAAGGTATGGTCTAACTTAGTGAATGTGTCATACATACTTAAAGAGAATGTGTTTTCAATTTCTGAAGAGAGTGTTCTATAAGCACTAATTAAAACTGCTTGGTTGATGATGATGTTCAGTTCTTCTATATCCCTGCTGATGTCCTGGTTAGGAGTCTAGCAAGTGCTGAGAAAGAGATCCTGACTATAATTATGGACATGTCTACCTCTCAGTTCTACTGGTTTTTGCTTAGCATCTTTTGCAGCTCTGTGATTTGGTGTCTATATATTTAGAATGGCTGTTTGGCTGTTTTCTCAGTAGAAAAACAACTGTATCTTTTTTAAGATGAAGGGGGTGGAGGTGGGCCTCAGTGATTCTCACCAGCAACTCTCCTGGTGAAGTGCTTGGGGGGGTTTCACTGTGTTGGTGCTCAGGGGACTAGGAATTGAGGGGATTCCTGCATGGAATAGTACGCTCCAGCTTTTCCCCACCCCCTCTTTCTTTTTGCCACATCCAGTGGTGCTCAGGACTTCCCTTGGCTCTATGCAAGGCGATCATGTGGTACTGGGAATTATACAGGGTTAGTCACATGAAAGGAAAGGACCTTAACCCCTGAGATATCTCTCTGGCTCCAAACATACTCCAGTTTTTAATGCTCTTTTATGTCCCCATTAATTTTCCTTGTATTTTAGTTTTCTTTTTCTGGTATTATAGTCATTCTTGGTTCTTCTTATGGTGGGAGGCACACCAAAAGATACTCAGGGGTTGCTCCTGGCTCTACTCAGAAATCACTCCTGGCTCTACTCAGAAATCACTCCTGGCAGTGCTCAGGGAATCATACTAACAACATGTTAAGAATTTCCTATACAAGGACTTAATGGCTCCCAGATCAAACCTGGGTGAGCCACCAGCAAGGCAAGCATCCTACCCACTGTACTATTGGTCTGGCTCCTTTTTTCTTTTTTGCTTTTTGGTTCACACCCGGTGATGCTCAGGAGTTACTCCTGGCTCTGCATTCAGGAATTGCTTCTGGCGGTGCTCAGGGGACCATATGGGATACCAAGGACTGAACCCAGGTCAGCTGTGTGCAAAGTAAATGCCCTATCCGCTGTACTATCACTCCGCTCCCATGGGCCCTCTTTTTAAACTACTATTTATGTGCTCCATCTTTTTCTACTTCTATCAATACTGTTTTATATCACTTAAAATGGAGATACATTCTGAGAAACGTGACATGCAGGAATTTCATTATTGTGTGAACATCACTGTGTATACTTACACAAATCTAAATGGTATATCCTACTGCATACCTTGGGGAATGGTACAAACTATTGTGACACCTGTTGTATTGTGTTTGTCTCTGACCAAAACATTGTTAAGGGACACATAACTACATACATACTTGAAGTGAATTTTCTATAAGCAGCTCATAGTTGAGACACATTATTTATGCATTCTTTTATCACTTTCAAATACTTTATTCAGACTAAATGACTAAAGTAATTAGTCATGTGTTAGGGTTTTAGTAAATCGTTATGTTTTTTGTTTTTTGTTTATTCCATTATCATTTCCCCATTTCCTTTTTCTTACCTTTCTGTGAGCTAGTTGCATTTTTTTAGAACTCCATTTTGATTTCTCTTTAGCCTTCTGTGTGTGTCTTCTATTTTTTAAGTCATTTTAGTGGCTTCAAATTATTTTCAGAGGGGCCACACCTGCCAGTACTCTGGAGCCACCTGAGTCATAACCAAAATGTTTAGGGAGCCATGAAGTTTCAGGGGTTGAATTCAGGTTGACTTCAAATGCCAAACATATGCTCTATTATGATCAATATCCCCAGAATTTTAAAGTTCCTTAGTTATTAAAATATACATATATGGGCCAGAGTGATAGCACAGTAGGTAGGGCGTTTGCCTTGCACGTGGCTGACCTGGGTTTGATCCCCAGCATCCCATATGGTCCCCCAAGCACCGCCAGGAGTAATTCCTGAGCACAGAGCCAGGAGTAACCCCTGAGCATCGCCAGGTGTGATCCAAAAAGCAAATATAGCAAATATGTATATATATATACACACACACATATATAACGTATCACAGACTACTAACATCAATGTTTTCATTTCAAGTGCAGCGTGGAAAATTTACCTCAATTTTTTAGTACTTACCAACTTTTAAAATTAATTTTTCATATTATCTATAAAATATTAGTTGCTGCAACATATGACATTGTGAAGTTTGCTTCAACCACAAAGTATTACTTCAAAATTTTATGAGGAAAAAGAGCCTGTTACATATAACCCAATTTTTTTCATCAACTATTTTTCCCTTTCTGACCTTCAAAGGCCCCTTCTGTTATCACTTCCTTTTCTGTGTAAAGAACTTTCTCTAGTTATTATCTGTAAGGGTAGATCTACTGACAAATTCTCTTAGTTTTCTGTCATTTGGTAATGTTTGTATTTTGTCTTCATTCCTGAAGGATATTTTCACCAGATGTAGAAGTTTGTAGTTCATCACTGTTTTCTTTTCAAACTTGGAAACATTGCATACTTCTGGATTCCATGGTCTCAGATTAAAAAAAATTCACTGCTATTTGACTCATTCTTTCTCTACAGGTAATTAATTTGCTTACTGTATCTCTTTTTCTTTAGTATTTAAAAATTTGATTGTAATGTGTCTTGGTACAGATTTTGGTTTATAATTGTAGAGATTTTCTCAACTTATTATACTGAAGGTTTAATGCCTTATGTCAAATTTGGGTAACTGAAGCCATTACATTTTTTTTTTATTTTATTGAATCACCGTGAGATAGTTACAGGCTTTCATGTTTGGGTTACAATCACACAATGATCAAACAGTCATTCCTCCACCAGTGCACATTCCCCACCACCAATATCCCCGGTATACTCCCCCTTTCCCACCCTTTCCCTGCCTCCATGGCAGACAATATTTGAAGCCATTATTTTTTAAATAATTTTTGTTCCCATACTCATCTCTTTCTGGGACTTTCATGACACTAACATTAGACTCTATGTTACTGCTTATGGGTCTCTGAAGCTCTGTTCATTCCTCCTTCAAACAGTTTTTTAGTCTGTTGTTCAAATTGGATAAAGCTTTTTAAATCTGCCTTCTAGTTCACTGAATCTATCCTCTGCCATAATTAATCTATAATTAAGCTCACCCTATTTTACTTATTTTGTTTTTTGAGCCATTCCTGGCAGTTCTCAGAGCTTACTTCTTTCTCTGTGCCCAGGGATCACTCATGTTAATGCTGGCTGGATCATACATGATATCAGGGATCAAATCCAGGCCAGCAGCCTGTACTATCTTTATACTATATTTTCGGACCACTCAATGTATTTTAATTTGGAAATTTTATTGTTCAGTCCCATAATTTCTATTTTCTAAAATCTTCCATATATTTATTGAGTTTTGCTACCTTTATCTTTGTTTTGGGAAAGTTTGTAATTGCTCATTAAAACATTTATATAATGGCTGCTCTAAAATCTTTGCTCAATAACTATAACATCTGAATCTTATTTATGTTGATATCTGTAGATTGCCATTTAGTTAAGTTGTGGTTTTTCTGGTTCTTGGTATGTCATGTAATATTTTTATTCTGTCCTGGACACCTGGGCTATAATAGCACATTGGATACTATTTAAATTTCAACAAGCAATAGGTTAAGCATGCAAGTCCTGGGTCAGTTTTGTGGGCTGTGAGTCCAACGACAGTTTAGTTTCCAGATTCCTTGCAAGGATATTCCTCTCTTTTTGTTTGTGTTACCTAGAGGTCACTCTGAAAACGTGGGTGGTATCCACAAAGTAATTTATATTCTCAAATTTTAGGGCATGTTAATTCTAGTCCAACTCATGAGTAGATCAGTCAGGAGTTTATCCAAGACTTTCTACACTGGTTTAATGATTTTCTTTCTCCAGCTTCCTCCTCTCCAGGTATTTTCCTCACTCTCTTATTGGAAGGACGATGAAGCCACTTACAACTGCTGAGCTTGAAGCCAGAAGGACAAATACAGAGTCCATGTTTGGTGTCCACTGACAACATGCCAATGAATCATGAAAGAGCTGCCAGTGGTTGCAAAATGATACCAAGTGGGGTACAGATTTCCAGATTCCCCACTCAGGCGGCCCCAACAACCTGCCAGAGGGAAGGAAAGCACCACCCCCAGGTCATTTGCTACCTCCTACTTAATAGCTTAAATACCCACCTATTATCTCACAGTTCTACAGTTCAGGTTTAGCTGGGTTCTCTGCTCAGTGCGTCACAAGGTATCAAGATGTCAACTGGGCTGGCCTCTTATCTAGAGGGTCTGAAGAATAATTCACATCCAAGCTGACTAAGATTTGTTGCAGAAGCTAATTTCTTGCAGCTGTTAGATCTCAGGTCTCTGGACTCCAGCCAAGGTCTGCTCTCTGCTGCAATAAGTTTCTCATATTCCTGCTCATGTGACCCAGCCAGCATCAAAGCAGCAAGTCTTCCACAAGCTTTAATCTCTCTTCCTCTTCTGTCGCTAAGTAGAAAAAATCCTCTGCTTTTAACAGTGATGTGCTTTTAACATTGGGCCCACCTGAATACTTTCACACTGTCCCTTTGTCGGGGGGTGGGGGCACATTCAGCAGTGTTCTGGGCTTACTCCTAGCTCTGAGCTCAGGGATCATGCTTGGCGGTGCTCAGGGAACCATGTGGGGTGCTGGGGATTGAACCCAGTCAGCTGTGTGCATGGCAAGTGCCTTACCTGCTATACTATCTCTCCGCCCTCGCCCCTTTTTAAGTCCACAGGGCCTGAAAATACACAACTATTAGAATTTTAGCTCATCACATCCTAAGACCTCGTGATTTGAGAGGTAAATCTTGAGGACCATTCCTAGAAATTCTGCCCATCTCGTTGCCACCTGGTAGAAGGCAGAACAGAGTTCAATTTTAGTTCAGTGGTTCTGCAATTAGAATATACTCACCTTAATCGACTCAAATTGAGCATTTTAATATATGGCTATGCTGTATGCACTTTCATGGAAATATTTTGCCACACGATTCAGCATGATTATTTATACACATATTTATGAATCTTTAGAAATAACATTTTCAAAAATGTAGAAACACAGGTCACAGACTACCAATCCATGTGCTTGAGAAGAGGTATTAAATTAAAAACTGATGGTAGAGTGGGGATATAGCTCAAGTGGTAGAGCATGTGTCTTGCATATATGAAGTCCTGGGTTCAATACCCAACACTAAGAGTCCCTAAGAACTGCCAGGTGTCACCCCCTGAGAAAGCACCCAAAACGAACAAGCAAAACCCCACAATGCCACTCTCAGTGCTACTGAATAAAAGGAATGCCCAAGTCTTCTCCGGCATCGGCATGAACTGAACTTTGAAAGGATTCTAGGGGGCTGGAGCGAGAGCACAGAGGGTAGAGCATCTGCCTTGCACACGGCCGACCTGGGTTCGATTCCCAGCATCCTATGTGGTCCCCTGAGCACCGCCAGGAGTAATTCCTGAGTCCAGAGCCAGAAGTAACCCCTGTGCATCACCAGGTGTGACCCAAAAGGAAAAAAAAAAGTATCCTAAGGCTCTATCTATTTCAACTCCTGCCACCTTCCTCCTCCCAGTTTGTGCCAATGCCATGTGCCCGCAGGAGGCTGCAGAGCCACTGGCTAAGAGGCCACTGGGGGAGCCCCAGACTTCGCAAGTTTCAATATTCAGCAACAACATTTCACAGCAATGTCCTGGCTGGTTTTGATTTTGATCTGCTGGAAAGCTCAGGGATTAAAACACATGATTTCCAAGTCCTTTTCAAAGCCAAGATTTGATAATCCTGTCATGAAGAAACTCAGACCCCATTATGCATAGTCACCAAGATCAGTTCAGTCAGCCACAAGCATGCGTCACGAGACCCTGCCCCCATATGCCGTGAGCTCTCTTGTATCCCACAGAACCCCCTTAGAGTAACGCTTCTCAGCACAGCATCAACCAGGTTGGTTCTTGTTACATGGGGATTCCATTTCCCAAAAGAAAACTCTATGGTTGAAGGATAGAGACTCATTTCAGTGGCAGTAGGTTAATTCCAAGAACCCTATAAGTGGAGCATAAAACTAGAGTCACACTGGAGATTATTTGCCCCTGACAGAAATGATCATCAATTCTTCCAGAAATGGACACTACAAGCAAACAAGTTTCCTCACAAATTGGTAAAATAAGTATTTTGTTTTCCTTTGGACTGGAGCCATAGCACAGCGGGTAGCCCTACCTTTGCCTTGCTTGTGGCCAACCCAGGTTCGATTCCTCTGTTCCTCTCGGAAAGCCCAGCAAGCTACTGAGAGTATCCCGCCCGCACAGCAGAGCCTGGCAAGCTACCCATGGCGTATTCGATATGCCAAAAACAGTAAAAAGTCTCACAATGGAGACGTTACTGGTGCCTGCTCAAGCAAATCTATGAACAATGGGACGATAGTGATATAGTGCTACAGTGCACTATTCCTTTGACTAGCCTTAGTTTCAGAATCTGTAGGAAAGGGGCTGGAGTAATAATACAACAGATAGGACGCTTGTATTGCACTGGGTTGTCCAGTGTTTGGCCCCTGGCATTTCATATGGTCTCCAGATCACCTGAAGGAGTGATTCCTGAGCACAGAATCAGGAGTAACCCCTGAGCATCTCCAGGTGTGGCCCAAAATACAAACAAACAACAAAGCAGAATCTGTAGGGTAAATAGCAGAGGGAGGCCCATGAATTCAAGCAAAAGATGTTTTGACTAAAATTAACCAATTTCTGAAGAAAATCCTTAAAATTTCAGAAAATAAGTTTAGAGCCATGATTTTAGCACAGAGTAGCAATCTGGAAAATTCTACTTTAGGCCAACTGTTAAAGCAAATTGGTGATTCCTTTTTAATCTAGGGGCCAGTCCAGACACACTTGGAGGTCACCAGGGCTACATCTGCAATTGCTCGGAGGCCATGCAGTGCTGGGGACCACACTCAGGGCCTTGTACATGCCAGACAAGTGCCCTAACACTTGAGATACTTCCCATACCCCTGCGGTTCTTTCTTCTAAGAACAGCAAAGTGGGGATGGGGAGGGGCTGGAGAGGGTTAAATAGACTGAACACACCTTGCATGCAGGAGGCCCAAGTACCACCCGGTCCCCTGAGCACCACCAGAAGTGACTCCCCAAATACCAAGTCAGGAGTAGTCGCTGAATACCACCAAATGTGCACCCCTCGCCCTGCCGAAGGAAAAAAGAGAAAGGAAAAGAAAAGCAGTTCTGTGCTTTCCCTTGAGTGGTGCCAAGTATGCAAAATCCTGGTGGGTTGGGTCAGAAGGCCAAGGAGAGCAGACTGCAATGGTTAGGGGCTTAATCCCTCCAGGACAGAACAGCGCCTAGATGACGCTGCCTTCCTGACCTCAGATTCTAGCACGCATCTACCTGGGGGCCCAAGGTCTCTCTGGCCCTGACTTGCTTGTGTGACCCTGGGTAAGTCTTTGAAGCTTCAGATTCCTCAGTTATCTGTTCTGGACATGGAGCCTGCTAAAGACAGCATCTATGGGTCACAGCGATGGTACAGAGGGTAGAGCGTTTGCCTTGCACTCTGCTGTCCCTGGTATCCCATATGGTTCCCTGAGCACTTTCAGGAGTACTGCTGTGTGTGGCCCCAAAACCAGAAAGAATGATGATTTTAAAAATAAATTCTAAAAAGTAAAAACAGCACCTAGCTGTAACGAGGCATGTGGTTTTAATGAGATGAAGCAAGTGAAGGGCTTAGCCTCTTCCTGCCTGATATACTGTAAGTGCTCAATAAATGTTAGTTACTGATGCAGACAGACATAGTAGATCATGTACTCGGTGCCACACAGTCAGAAAATCTGGAATACAACGTGGCCATTCTTAGCTCAGAAATCTAGTCTCCCAGAGGCAGAGCCAAAAGAGAGCTGGGGGTTCCTGGAGCAGCTTCTTACAGAGGTGCCTGAGGAAGGGTACCCGAAACTTCTCCGGTCGCATTCTGATCGGGGGCATCTGCACAGCACACCGGGCAGAACACTGTGGAACACACACTTGCCAGAGAACAGAATGATGCGAGGCAGGTGCCAGGCGCTCCAACCGTTGTCAGTGGAGGAAGTGGCATTTGTCACAATACAGCATTCCAGACTGTGTCTCGTGTGTGCTGAGAGCTTCTGGTTCTCCCGCAGAGAACACACCCAATACTCAGCCCCTGGAGGAGTCAATCAGCGCCCTCCAACACGCACAAATAATCCTGCGAGGAAGAAGAGGCTTTGCATGCAACAAATGAAAAAAGCCCTGCTACTCTTAAATTATAGCTTTTGTTTGTTTGTTTGTTTTGGGAGCATCCCTGGCAGTGTTCAGGGGTTACTCCTGGCTCTGCACTCAGGAATTAACACTGGTGGAACTCGAGGGACCTTATGGGATTCTAGGAATCGAACTTGGGTTGACCATGTGCAAGGCAAATGTCCTACTCGCTGTGCTATTGCTCCAACCTCTTAAACTCTGTCTTAAAAAGAATCTTCCACATTTCATAAAAATATGGCCCTTGGGTTAAAAAAAAGGTTTTCAACTGAAATTTGTAGTCTGTGAGGTTTCTTAAGTGATAGAGCACATGGTTAGTATATTCCATTTGTGAGTAGCAAAATACCTAAAAAACAAAATGTAAAGGGTGGGAAGATGTAAAGAGCTGAGTACCTGCTTTGTATGCTGCAGCCCTGGTAAGCAGCCACCCCAACACTGCATGGCTCCCCAGACATTGCCAAGCCCAACTAAGGTTGCCCCACCACCAAAAAACCATAAAATACAGGGGAAAGGCAAGTAATAACAGGAACGCTTTATTTTAAGCTTACTGGTTCTTTTTTGTTACCATCCTATTAAATGCATTTAATATCTTATTGGCATATTTCCATTCTAAACTTTATAATTTTATCAGGTCTAATAAGGGGGCTGGAGAGAGAGTATTGATGGAAAGTGCTTGCCCTGCAATAAACTGACCTGGGATCGATCCCTGGCACCTGGTCACAGAGCACTACCAGAAGTGACACTTGAGCACCACCGGGTATGACCCCAAATCAAAGGTAAAGAAATACCACTTATTTCTCTGTTGAAATTTCATGCATTTTCATTCATTAGCAGATTTTCTACTCCATCATTGATGATGTGTACTTACAATAAGTGTTTGATATTATTTTGCTCAATTCAGCATTTGTCTCAATAGGGTCTAAACTGATTTTCTTTCATTTTCCTTTCTATTTTTTTTTGGGGGGTGGGTTTCTGAGCCACATCTGGTGGTGCTCAGGGCTTACTCTTGGCTCTGTGTTCAGGGGACCATACGGGGCACCCAGGGTCAAATCCAGGTCAGTCACATTCAAAGCAAGTCACATTCAAGTACCCACTGTACTCTCTCCAGTTCCAAAATTGATTTTCTTCTCTTAGAAAATAATTAATTTGGGGAATCAGAGTGACAGTCAATATGAGGGCATACTCTTATTCTGGGCAAGGCCCTGGTTCAATCTCCCTGGCACCAACCCTGCCCTGGAGAACTGAAATGTGGCTCCTATAAATTAAAATCAAAGTTTAAAAATCAAAATTTAAAAAGAACTAAAAATTATATCCAAACTTCATTTTAGGATCTCCAAATCCATAAAAGCCAGTGGCAAATATTTATATGGTTTTGTTGAGGCAAGTTTGTGATTCTTTTACCCACCAAGAATAAGAAATTACGGGGTAGTACAGGAGTTAAGGCATTTGCCTTGCATGCAGCTGACCCTAGTTCATTTCCCAGCACTACGTATAGTCCCCCACTGCCAGGGGTACTCCTAGCACAGAGGCAGGAATAACCTGTGAGCATCACTGGATATGAATCCAACCCTACTTCCCACCCCACTCTACCCCACCACCACCCTCACCTCCAACAAAAAAGAACAGCACTGCACTCATTTGTGGGATATAAGAAAACACAGTATGAGACTAACACCCACGGACAGTAGAAACAAGGGCCAGGGGACTTGGTCCACAGTTGGAAGCCTGCCACAATGGTGGGGGAGAGGGTAGTTGGAATAGAGAAGGGACCATTATAACAGTGATGGTTGGAAAGGTTCACTCTGGATGGGAGATGAGTGCTGAAAGTGGATAAAGGACCAAACATGATGGCCTCTTAGTATCTGTACTGCAAACCATAATGCCCAAAAGGAGAGAGACACAGACAGAGACAGAGACAGAGATAGAGAAGTAAAGTGCTTGCCAGAGAGACATAGAAATAGGCTGGAGGCGGGGTGGAGGTATCAGGAGGGATGGGGGCTGAAGAACAGCAAAGTGGGAGGTTCTCACCAAGTGATGCCAAATATGCAAAACCCTGACCTTTCACCTCACTGACTAACAAACAACCACTTTAAACAAATATTTTGAGAAGGCTCTGGAGATGCCAAGAAGGAGATGTCAACTGCCTAACAAACGAAAGCCTCAGCACTGGGAAAACATAAGCAGAAAAGTGTTACACTCAGCCGGAGACCCCAAAGCTGAAGAAAGAGACCTCAGCCCTCACAGCTGGAGCCACGGCGCTAGTGTGCACTGCACTCAGCACAAGCAGCAACAACACGTTAAACAGCAACATATAGTCTTTGAATCCCTACCACAGCTTCCTGCTTTTGACCGTCTCTTTCTGAACAGCAAACTATATATATATATATATTTTTTTTTTGCTTTTTGGGTCACACCCGGCAATGCACAGGGGTTACTCCTGGCTCTGCACTCAGGAATGACTCCTGGCGGTGCTCAGGGGACATACGGGATGCTGGGAATCGAACTCAGGTCAGCCGCATGCAAGGCAAACGCCCTACCCGCTGTGCTATTGCTCCAGCCCCTGCACAGCAAACTATTAAGGGTCTTCCCTCCCTCTGAAAAGGCGGGCAGACGTGCACACAGGCGGGCCTACGCTATCCTTCTGAGCCTTTCTCTTTCCTTTCTTTTGTTTTCTATTGTTTCTGAGGCAGGGCCATGGGCAGCCACATGGCATCCCACCAACTCAGGGCCTGGCATAGGCCGGGCATGCACCGGGCATCCCAATAGCCCCAAGGCTTTTTTGGTCTTTTAGTGAAGTCGTTTGACTGTCTATTCACGACCACATAGACGTTTCAACAGAACCCATTAAAGGGATGGGAGAGACCCTGTGCTGCACTCAAGTACATGCTTCTGTGGCTCTGTGGCCTAGGTTACTAAAGGAAGAACCCCCATAATTAAGTCCAATGTGGCAAAATGACAACCTACAAAAGGACGCATGTCTGCCTTTTCTAGGTGGCTGACTTTCCGTTACTGTGGTAGTTACGGGTCTCAGAAGGGTGGGCATAATTTTTGTCAGTAAGTGACTTTAAGGATTTCATCCACGTGTCTCCCATCATTTTACTGCTTATTATGGTCTACTAGGATCTCTTTGGGAAAAACTATTCAAAGCTTGAATATTAGGGAGACAAAAAGACACTTTTTTGACCTTTAGTTGCCATTGTGATGTATTTTCTTAAGAGCCTTCCAGGAGGGTGGTCCAACTTTTTTGAGAAGATGTAAAAATTTAACTAACACTTGAGTGGTGGTGGGGAAGGGCAGTTAAGATAGAGAAGGGACCACTATGACAATGATAGTTGGAAATGATCACTCTGGACAAGAACTGTGTGCTCAAAGTAGGTAAAGGGTCAAACGTGATAACTATTCAGTACCTGAACTAGTCAGTATTGCAAACCATATTGCCCCAAAGGAGAGAGGAGAGGCAGAGAGAGAGAGAGAGAAGTGCCTTCCATATAGGCAGGGGGGGCAGGAGAGAAACTGGGGACACTGGTGGTGAGAAATGTACACTGATGAAGGAATGGGTCTTGGAACATTATATGACTGAAACCTAATCATAAACAACTTTGTAACTGTACATTTCACAGTTATTCAATTAAAAAAATTAGTAACTAACATGAACAGGGTACTTCCAACCCAATAAAGGTTACATAGAAACAAAGTAAGGTGTGTCACGCTTTTCTTCTTTTCTCATAGAGATGATCACTCCAAGGGCTGAGATTTTATCATGATATAAGATATGAACCAGGTTTCTGGTTTGCTTGTTGTCTGTGTTCTGTTTCCATGGGCTGTTTGTGTGTGTATGTGTGTGTATATATGTGTGCGGGCGTGTGCATGCATCTCATGCCAGGGATCAAACCCAGAGCCTCACACATGCAAGACAAGTATCCAAATAGATTTTTCTGTTGTTGTTTGCTTGCTTCATTTTGTTTTGGGCCTCATCTGGTGGTTCTGGGGTGACTCCAAGAACACAATGCTCACAAGTCACTCCCCATGGTACTCTGAGGATCATACAGTCCCAGGGATCAAACATGGAGCTCCTTCATCCCAAGCATGTCCCAGCGCTTTGAGCCATGTCTCCCATTTTATTCTAACTTAGCCATCACACTTGAACATTCCTCTCTCTACTGACCTTTCAAATCCATTTCTCATCTTCTCACTGAATCCGTGTTGTTATCCTGCTTGTTCCATCAGGAAAAGAGGCCGATAAAACCCAATGCAAGCTCTCTATTTGTGTGAGCTTAACAGTTTAAGAATTTTGTCTTTGGTAGTTCGTGCGCCAAGCCATCAAAGGGTTCGTGGGAGAGTAAGCTGTACTGCAAGACTCCTTAGCCATCACACTCACAGGCCACCTCCACACAGACAGACAGACAAGCAGACAGACAGACAGACAGACAGAGGCTCCTGTGCTTGATACACAAGTGTGGTGCAATATACCTTACCCTCCCTGCCCCAGAGAGGACACAGGTTTTGGAGAGAGAGGCTCCTCAGCTGTGCTCAGCTGTGCCTCACTTCCTGGGAAATTCAACCAGGCACAGCAGGCTCCACACAGTGTTAGGGAGCGACACAGGCCGCAACAGGTGGTGCTTGGGAGTAAAGGCCACAGCTTTAAGCCAAGAGAATCATACATGTGAAAATGAGTGAGAAAGGCAATCCCACTACCACATGAATGGACAAAGAGAGACTCCTGTTTGTGCCTATTAGAAGATTTATACGACAATGTCTTTATTCATAAAATCCCAAAGCGGAAAGAACCCAAACATCCACCAACAGGAGAACGAATAAATAAATTATGGCTTATTCATAGGTAAAATAGTATACAACAAGAATAACATTGCTCTAACATTATTTTATTGTGCAAAAGATACCACCTAAAAAAAAGCACATATTGCCTTTTATATTAAATTTAATATAAAATTGCTTTTATATTGAATATAATGATTCTATCAGAGCACATATTATGATTCTATTTACATGGAATTAAAGTACAGGCAAAATTTTTTTTTGCTTTTTGGATCACACCCAGCAATGCTCAGGGGTCACTCCTGGCTTTGCACTCAGTAATTACCCCTGGCCATGCTCAGCGGACCATATGGGATGCTGGGAATCAAACCCGGGTCGGCTGCGTGCAAGGCAAATGCCCTCCCCGCTGTGCTTATCGCTCCAGCCCAAGTACAGACAAAATTAATCTGTCATGATAGATTATCTATGTGAAGAAAAATGACTATGGAAAGGCATAATGGGACTTTCTGGAGGGGTACAAGTAGGGCAAAGGTACAGAGGCCAAAAACATCAAGTTATACAGTCAATTATTTCAGCATCTGACTCTATGTATATGTACCTGAAAATGCATGTTTTTTTAAAAGACAGAAGAAAAGGTATATTCCCAAGGAAGTAGGTCAAAAGACCAAAGAAAGGGAAGGAGCATTGGCAAGGATTCCTCTCCAATTTACACAATAAACGCATCAAAGAACAAGCCAAACCAAAGGCAAACAGGAACCAACCCAGAAGGAAGGCCACCAATGCCAGTCACCACTCCGGCCCTGGCTGTATCGCCCACTTGGATAATACTAATGCATCTGTCCAAGAGCTGGCAAAGCCCAGCATCTTCTTAACAACAAAGAGACCACACGGTGGCTGATACTTTCCCTTGAGAAAATGAGACAATAAAGTCAGGGGTGGGCAGTGAACCCTAACACTTGAGGGGACCGTGTGCAAATGGCACACCAATTAAGGACCCAAAACTGAATCAAACATATGCTTCAGGTACGCTCTCTGACAGTAGTAACATCGGCATCAAGCACTCAAATAAACAATGGGATTCCACAAGATTACCAACTCAATCCGGGGACGAATTATTCTTAAGCTAAATATAACTAAATAGTACACCCACATTCGAAATTGCAAACTTCTGCCAATAGGATGATTATGACTTCAAGATGTATTTTCAGCTTCGAGAACTCTCTACAGCAGTCTTCATTATTGTTAAACTCCACTGCATCCACCTACCAGACATTCAATAATAAACCTAAAACATTCCCAGTGGGTGAAGGCTTGAAAAAGAGACGCCGTCATCTGAAAGAATAGAGCTTTCTTTTTCTGCCCAACGTGACAGCTTCCAGTGGAAGAGCCACAGCCGTCCCTGCCACCTCCTTCCTGGCCCAGAGGGAAGGAGAACGCAGCTTCTCCTCACTGCAGGGGCTGCTGGGCCAGACAGGCTCCTTCCCTTCACAGAGACCTGGGAGTGCGGCACGCTGCGAGGTGACCTGCTACCGGCCGAGTGATGTCATGCACTGTCTCATCTGTAAGCTTTCGGTCTGAGTGCACCACTTGGAGGTGCCTCCAACGTGATGCTCCAGAGCTCCAGGACTCTCACTGGCAAGTCTCAGCCAACCCGGCCCGTGAGTCAACACAAAGGCACAGAGACGTGATGCTGCTGGCGCCCCGCAGCGCCGGGCCACACTGGGAGCACACAGGGCAGCCCTGGTGATGCCCAGGGAAGCAGGGAAGCACATGGACTTGAATCCAGGTGGGGCACACGCTACGCACCGTCCTAACCGCTCAGCTATCTCCCTGACCTGGTAATTAATTTTTTTTTATTTTATTTATTTTTAATTAGAGAATCACCGTGAGGGTACAGTTACAGATTTATACACTTTTGTGCTTATACTTCCCTCATACAAAGTTTGGGAACCCATCCCTTCACCAGTGCCCATTCTCCACCACCCGTAAACCCAGTGTCCCTCCCACCCTCCCCAATCCCATCTCCCCCCCACCCCACTTGGACCACAAACCATAAGGTACATTGAAGACAAGGTCGGCGAAACCCTCCACGATATTGAAGATAAAGGTATCTTCAAAGGTGACACGAAACTAAGCAATCTAGTAAAAACAGAGATCAACAAATGGGACTACATTAAACTAAAAAGCTTCTGCACCGCAAGAGATACAGTGACCAGAATCCAAAGACTATCCACAGAATGGGAAAGGATATTTACACAATACCCATCAGATAAGGGGTTGATATCAATGGTATATAAAGCACTGGTTGAGCTCTACAAGAAGAAAACATCCAACCCCATCAAAAAATGGGGCGAAGAAATGAACAGAAACTTTACCAAGGAAGAAATACGAATGGCCAAAAGACACATGAAAAAGTGCTCTGCATCACTAATCATCAGAGAGATGCAGATCAAAACAACCATGAGATACCACCTCACACCACAGAGACTAGCACACATCCAAAAGAACAAAAGCAACCGCTGTTGGAGAGGATGTGGGGAGAAAGGGACCCTTCTTCACTGCTGGTGGGAATGCCGACTGGTTCAGCCCTTCTGGAAAACAATTTGGACGACTCTCAAAAAATTAGATATTGAATTCCCATTTGACCCAGCAATACCACTGCTGGGAATATATCCCAGAGAGGCAAAAAAGTACAATCGAAACAACATCTGCACATGTATGTTCATCGCAGCACTGTTTACAATAGCCAGAATCTGGAAAAAACCCGAATGCCCCAGAACGGATGACTGGTTGAGGAAACTTTGGTACATCTATACAATGGAATACTATGCAGCTGTTAGAAAAAACCTGGTAATTAATTTTTAATTAAAAAGTGCCTACGGAGAGGGACAGGTATAGAGTGACTGCATTCATGGTGTATAAAAAATAGATAGTAGAAGACTAGTATCCAAGGCCAGGGAGAATAAGGGCCAGCAGGGCTGGTCAATGGTTGCAATCTACCACAAATGTGGTGGGGGGGAGGGGAGGGGAGGGTAGGTAAGATAGAGAAGGGGCCAGTATGACAATAATAGTTGGAAATGATCACGCTGGACAAGAACTGAGTGTTCAAAGAAGATAAAGGGATATTCTTGATAACCTTTCAGTATCTGTATTGCAAACCACAATGCCCAAAAGGGGGGAGGGGAGAGAGAGAGAGAGAGAAGTGCCTGCCATTGAGTCAGGCTGGGGTTGGGGTAGAGGGTGATGGGAGGGAACCTGGGGACACTGGAGGGGTGGGTGCTGGAACACTGTATGACTGAAACTAATCACGAACAGCTTTTTAAGTATCTATCTCACAGACATTCAATAAGAAATAGCACAGTAGCACTGTAGCACTGTCGTCCTGTTGTTCACCAATTTGCTCAAGCGGGCACCAGTAACGTCTCCATTGTGAGACTTGTTGTTACTGTTTTTGGCATATCGAATACGCCACGGGGAGCTTGCCAGGCACTGCCATGTGGGTGGGATACTCTCGGTAGCTTGCCGGGCTCTCCGAGAGGAACAGAGGAATCGAAACTGGGTCGGTTGCATGCAAGGCAAAGGCCCTATCCGCTGTGCTATAGCTCCAGCCCAATAAAAAATAAATAAATAAATAATGAAAATATATAATAACAATAAAAAGTGTCTGTGAGCCTCCCTAGCCTGCGAGGGGGACATGGATTGAGATGGGCGGAGCTCAGGCGTGAGCGCTAAGTCTCGCTCTCTCTCCCCAGCCCCCTGTGCACCGGCTACTTTAATCCTCAGGCTCGTCAATGAGGCAGCGGCTTTTTCAAAGGAAACAGGAGGCACTCAAATTCAGAGGCTAAAAGGAGGTTTCAGCAAGTGTGACGAGTGGGCTAGGCAGGAGTCAGGGCTGAAAGGAGGACGGACTGCAGAGGAAGAAGGGCCAGCGGCATCCTGGGTCATCCCCACCCCCGGCCTGGAGCCCACAGGCGAACCCCAGGTGCCTTGCTCCCAGCTCCCACACTCGGTTGCCTTCCAACGGCAGTGACCCCCACTGACCCTGCCCAAGGACAAGCAGGTGGAGAAGGGCTAGCAGAGGCGCCCTTCAGCACCCTTCGCACCCAGCAGCGCCTCCGTTCCCCAGGAAAATGGATACAGGGAGGTTCTCAGCCTGCCTGGGCTTTTCCCTGCCCCCATGTTCCCCGCCCATCACTTGGGGACCAGCCTGACAGCCCTGCACCAAGTCTAGCACAGACCGTCAGAAGTCTGGGGACTGGTAGTTTGGGGAGAGGGCAACGCGCCACAGAGCACAATGAAAGGTTTCAACGTAGGGCCTCCCCTCCATCCTGGAGCCACACGCAGTACCTTCTCCTCCCTGGGGCCTCTGCCCCCTTATCTAACGGGCTTCCTCCACTGTTTGGACTTCTACCCTCGCTCCAAGCTTTGCCCAGCTTATCTGGGAAAACTCTCCATCCCCGCCTGGGATTTGGCTGTACGTCAAGGATGAGTCTGGTCCGCAAACAGGGGGCTGTGTTCGGAAGAGAAAAGAGAACTCCCCTCTCACACACGCAGCAGAGCCCACTGTTGAGATGTGATCTCACTGCAATCCAGCTGGAATGCTTTCCTGAGCGCACAACGGAGAGAACTGCTAGGTCCAACCGTAATCCGAGGAGGGGAAACTCTAGATTCTCGCATGTGTTTTCAGAAAAAAAGTGATATTTAGCCTGGTATCAACAAAACTTTCCCCTTGCACATCAAAAAGACAGAACTGTTGGGAGGATCCCCCAGGCCAAATTATACGGGATTTCTATTTCTCTGGAAGCCTGGAGCACTGTCTTTCCTCACGATCCCTTTCAGAAAAATCACTTAATACCTGTATTGCAAACCATAATAACAGGAGGAGAGAGAATAAGAGGGAACGTGCCTGCCACAGAGGCTGGGGTGGGAAGGGGTGGGGGTGGCGGGAGGGATACTGGGAACATTGGTGGTGGAGAATGGGCACTAGTGGAGGGATGGGTATTCGATCATTGTATGACTAAAACTGTAGCACTGTTGTCCCATTGTTCATCGATTTGCTCGAGAGTGCACCAGTAACATCTCCATTGTGAGACTTGTTGTTACTATTTTTGGCATATCGAATACGCATTGCTGGTTGTGACCCAAAAAGCAAAAAAACCAAAAAAAAAAACAAAACCACTGAGCTTCAGTGCAGAAGAGCTAGTACAGAGGTTAAGGTACTATCCCCAGCAGCTCCATTTGGTTCCTTGAACCTCACCAGGACTAACCCGAGCACAGAGTGAGGAACAGTTCCTGAGCACAAGACGGTGTGACCCCAGAAACAAACCCCCCAAGTTGAGTTTCACTTTCACTTTGAATGAAATTAAAAAGGGTAAAACTTCTTTTAAGGCATGAGAGCAAAGACATACTCATAAACTATTTGAACCAGTTGCCTGGTTCAAATACTTTTGTCTACTTTTGCAGCACTTTCTACGTGATATATAGTTTGGAAGGAGAACAACTGGGGTCTTCAAAAGTGACTTCCAAACACGTTAGTTGCCCCAGATATCTCTGCCAAAGTTTCACATGTTCTTCTGGGAATGCCGAAGAGGCCAAGCTGCCCACCATCCCCCTTGATGCCCAAGAAATTCCTCCTCAGGTGCCCCCGTGCTTTGATCAGTAAAACCCACCACAGACAGGAAAAGGCTTTGGCCTTGTACTCACTCTTACAAAGTTGTCAGGGAACAAACCTCTCCTGCCGTTGATCTGCCCCTCCCACCAGCCTCCATCTTCCTTCCTGATGTTGGTGATGATCTCACCCACGCAGATGGTCAGCTCATCGTCGTGCTGGGCCTGGTAGTCAAATTCCACTATGGCCTCCACTGCAAGCAACAGAGACCAAAAAAAAAAAAAAGAGCATTTGAGATCAGCTGTTGGCAAAGTCGGTGGCCCAGCACCCCTTGAAGCTCAGTAATCACATGAAATGGACTTCCCCTCCAGTAATACTTAACACAGCCGGGCCTCACACAGCAGGAGGCGACCGCTCAGAAACCATGAAGTGCTGGTCAGTGGTCAGGCATATACCACGTGACCCATGGGTCTCAGGACCAGCAAGGGACTTTGGAGGGAAAATCCCACGATGATAGGACGAACGATACCCCTTGTCCCTCTCTGCCACCGTTTCCCCAAGCACAGAGATGGCACTGAACAGACGCAAAGTTGACTATCCAGTGGCCTTCCCTCTGCCAAGACTACACGGCGGTGCTTACCCATCTGGGCCTTAGTTGTGCAAACTGTGGGAGATAATAAGAGTGCCCTATAAAAATAATTCCCCTCTCTCAGCAACAAGTCCTGTAAAGAGCTGATACAAAGGGCTCCGCTGGCCAAGCCAATGTCTTCGATTGCCTCTGTCTGCAGGCCCTCTCAACAGATGGCTTCTTCAGCGGTACAACCATCCGAAACCATGGCGACCCTTTCGCATTTGGTCAGAGTTGGAAGCAGATGGGTCTTCTTGCTGACAAAGTCCCAGCACAGATTAGCAGGGCTCAACAACCCAGAAACTGGCGCTTTTCTCCCTGGATGGATTAGCAACTCACTTAAACCCTGACGCAAGGGGGCAGTGTGTCAGAAATGAGTTTCTCTGCCACCTGAGTCAATTTCCTGTCCTCTTCATCCTTGATTTGTAGCTCCACAGGAATGAGTGAAAGTATGAATACGTGAAAGCATGGTACACACTCAAGACTCAAGGGATAAATTAGCAACCTTGAAATCATGGTAAAATGGGGGCCAGGTGATGACTCAAAGGGGGAGATTACATGGTATCCCCAGGTTTGATCCCCAGAACCATGTGTTCACCAAACCTCACTGGGAGTGACCCCAAGTCAGAAATAGCCCCTGCACAACATGGAGTCTGACTCAAGCACTCCCCCTGAACAATTAAAAATGGGAGATTGTGGTCAAACAATTGAAGAGGAAAAGTTCAGTAGGCTATATAAGGAACATGCAAACACAATGAAATAAAAAATGATCATATGTGTAATAGAAGAGGTAAAATTTCTATCTAGAAGCTATAGAACATGGCTCAGCTGTAGAGCATCTGCTGTACATGTGTGACACCCTGGTTCCATCCCCAACACCACAAAAATGCACAGGAGAAAATCTTAGTGATATTGAGTGTGGCAAAGATTTCTTTATAGAAGACAAAACTGTACACGATGTTTTATTTGTGTGTGAGGAGGGCCACATCTAGTATGCCAAAGATATACTAGTGTATTAATGAAAATTTATTAATTTAAGGCTAAGATGACTTACTCCTGGCTCAGTGTTCAGAGATCACACCTGGTAGACTTGGGGGACCATATAGGACACAAGGGATAGAAGTCGGGTTGGACGCATGCAAGACAAGTGCCCTCTCCACTGTACTAAGACCTGGGCCCCTACACGTGATTCTTTGAATTCAATATATTGTGGTCCTTTTACTGAGGGGAAAATGTTGATCACTGAGTGGGGTCTGGGGTGTTGGAGGGTCTTCACTTCCATCACAGATCAATTCCCCAAGTGCTTCCAGTTATTCACCATCCAGACTGGTGTGTTCTTCTGTCACTTGCACACACTGTAAGCCACACCAGGCAGCTCATAAGCAACTCAAAGTGGAATTTCCTTGTCTGGATCATTTATTTTACTCCACACATTAGCTGGCTGCTTGTGCTCTCATAAATTTGCTCAGGGTGAAGCTGAGTTGTGAACCACTCTCATCACTTATCAACACTTAGCAACATAAAGGGGAGCATAATAGCATAAACAAGGGGACCATTTGCAGATTTCTCCTGGTTCCATAGAAAGCACAAGGGCAAAAACACTCTAATACTATGTATCATGTGTTGCTCCCAATGGCTAACGTGAACCATCCTAACAATCAGAAGCAGGTCTGTGGGGCTGCAGTGACATACAGTAGGTAGAGAGCTTGCCTTGCATGTGGAGGAAAAGGTTCGATCCCTGGCATCCCATATGGTCCCCTGAGCACTTCCAGGAGTGATAGATGAGTGCAGAGCCTGAAGTAACTCCTGAGCATCTCCAGGTGTGACTCAAAAACAAAATTAAAGGAACCAGGGGAAATAGAAAGGAGCTTTCTTGCAGTTGGACAAGAAAAAGATATCAAGGGCATACAGATAGGAAAGGAAGAGGTCAAGTTATCACTATTTGCAGACGCTATGATACTATACTTAGAAAACCCTAAAGGCTCTACAGAAAAGCTCCTAGAAACAATAGGTTTATATAGTAAAGTGGCAGGCTAAAAATTCAACACCCAAAAGTCCATGGCTCTCTTAAATACAAATAAAAAAAGAAAAGAAAGAGATATTTAAAAAAAACCAATCCTGTTCACAATAGTACCTCAGAAAATCAAGTACCTCAGAATCAGCTTAACCAAAGAGGTTAAGAACCTATACAAGGAAAATTACAAAACACTACCTCAAAAAATAAAAGAGGACACTAGGAAATAGAGACACATCCCCTGCTCATGGATAGAGAGAATTTACATTATCAGACTGGCAATACCACCCAAAGCACTATACAAATTTAATGTGGGCCCTATCAGGATACCCATGACATTTTTCAAAGAAATAGACAAAACACTCCTGAAATTCATGTGGAACAATGAACCCCCACGAATAGCTAATGCAATCCTTGGGAAAAAGAAGATGGGTGGCATCACCTTCCCCAAATTCAAACTCTATTACAAAGCAGTAGTAATTAAAAAAGCATGATATTGGGCTAGAAACAGACCTGCAGACAAATGGAACAAAGTTGAATACCCTGTCACAGACCCCCCAAATATATGGCCACTTATTCTTTGACAAAGGAGCAAGAAATGTGAAGTGGAACAAGGAAAGCCTCTTCAACAAGTGGTGCTAGGAAAACTGGATAGCTACCTGCAAAGAAATGAACACTGACCTCTGTCTAATGCCAGGCAAAAAAGTCAGATCAAAGTGGATTAAAGACCTCAATATCAGACATGAATCTATAAGGTACATAGAGGAAAATGTAGGCAGAACTCTCCATGACATTGAAGCAAAAAGCATCTTTTAGGATGAAACAGCCCTGACCATGCAAGTGGAAGCAAACATAAACAAATGGAACTACATCAAACTAAGAAGCTTCTGCACTTCAAAAGAAACAGTGACCAAAATACCAAAAGAGCCCACAGAATGGGAAAGAATATTTACCCAATACCCATCTGATAAGGGCTTAATATCCAGGGTATACAAGACACTAGTAGAATTGTACAAGAAAAAACCTCCAACCCCATCAAAAAATGGGGAGAAGAAATGAACAAAAGTTTCCTCAAAAAAGAAATACAAATGGCCAAAAGGCACATGAAAAAATGCTCCAAATCGCTAGTCATGAGGGAGATGCCAGTAAAAACAACAATGATATACCATCTCACAGCACAGAGACTGGCATACATTCAAAAAAACAAAAGCAACCAGTGCTGGCATGGAGGTGGGTAAAAAGGGAAGCTCTTTCATTGTTGGTGGGAATGTCGACTGGTCCAGCCTTTCTGGAAAACAATATGGTCAGTCCTTCAAAAACTAGAAATCGAGCTTCCTTATGACCCTGCAATACCACAGAAGTGGTATTCTGGGAATATATCCCGAGGATGCTAAAAAGCACAGTAGAAGTGACATCTGCACCTATATGTTCATTGCAGTACTGTTCACAATAGCCAAAATCTGGAAACAACCCAAGTGCCGTAGAACAGATGACTGGTTAAAGAAACTTTGGTACATCTACACAGTGGAATACTATGCAGCTGTTAAGGAGAGATGAAATCATGAAATTTGCTTATAAATGGATAGACATGGAGAGTATCATGCTAAGTGAAATGAGTCAGAAAAAGAGGGACAGACATAGAAGGACTGCACTCATTCGTGGAATATAGAATAACATCACATGAGGCTGACATCCAAGGACAGTAGATACAAGGGCCAGGAGGATAGCCCTGTAGCTGGAAGACTGGTTCATAAGCGGAGGGGAGAAGGCAATTGAAATAGAGAATGGATCACTAATAAAATGACTGCTGGAGGAATCAATCGGGATGGGAGATGTGTGCCGAAAGTAGATAATGGACCAAACATGATGACCTCTCAGTGTCTGTGTTGCAAGCCATAATGCCCAAAAGTAGAGAGAGAGTATGGGGAATATTGTCTGCCATGGAGGCAGGGGGAGGGTGGGAAATGGGGGTGTATACTGGGGATATTGGTGGTGGGGAATGTGCACTGGTGGAGGGATGAGTGTTTGATCATTGTGTGATTGTAACCCAAACACGAAAGCTTGTAACTATCTCACAGTGATTCAATAAAAGAAAGAAAGAAAGAAAGAAAGAAAGAAAGAAAGAAAGAAAGAAAGAAAGAAAGAAAGAAAGAAAGAAAGAAAGAAAGGAAGGAAGAAAGAAAGGAAGGAAGGAAGAGAAATAAAAAAGAAAGGAAGAAAGATAGAAAGAAGGAAAGAGTTTTCTTCACACGACCTAGACATGGATCTATTGAAGCTTTCCTTCGGAACAGCATAGCCAGCGCTGTTCACATGTCAGACTCTTCTCCTGCATTATCTCATTTAATCCTCACCATAGTATGATGCCCATCTTCCCAATTAAAGAACCTGAAGCTCCACAAAGGAAGTTGCCTCTGGGTCAGGAGACAGCCACCGGAAGATAGTGGTGTCCCTCACAGGAGTGACAGCCCCAGCTCTGCAGGATGTACTGCTGTTCTGTGAGACCTCCCAGTAAAGCCTCATTGTGGTTATTACCCCTTTATAAGTAAAATCCCCGTTGCTAACTAGAGAAGAAGTCTGAAAAGAGAATTGTGTAAAGAAAGTAGGGGTTGAAGATACACTTAGTTTGTCGTCAAGTGAACAAGAACAAAATGGTGGAACTGGGTCTTCTTCTCATTTGCTAGTCACACCGTGAGGAAAACACAAGGACATGCCAAGAAGATAATACCGGATCATTTGGGAGGTGACTCAAAACCTCTAAACTGTCACAACAATGTATATTGTCTTCTACTTTTGATGTAGGTTTAAATTTCCTAATTATAGTACACAGCTACTGGGATTAACCCTAAAGAGAAGTGTGTTTTCTACCAATGTCTAAAGTCTGAGAGTCTTCTATCAAACATTTTCCAAAAGTTTACCGAATGAAATAAAGGTTTGGAAGCTTCTTTCGAGTTTTTTAACTAGCATAGTCATATACACGTATAACTCTATAAATAAAAGTAGAGTTCTATTTCAATAAGAAAATTCGTAGAGTGCTGAAACTACGCTCCCAAAGACAAATCCCACTTCAGGAAGAAAGTTTGAGCGTTTCTAATGGCGACGAGAAATGGCAGAAAGTGAAGCTGTAAAGTAGCAGCACTGGAAACACCTAGAGAAGAGGAAGGAAGGACAGAAAAGCCATGATGGAGGACTCAGCTCAGGGTCCATCTTCGTGCTGAACATGAACCGTGTGTACTTTGAAGGACTCGGGACCTGACCAATGTCCAGCATACACCTTGCTTTTTGCATCTTAAGTAGTAAGTCATCTTCTCCATTCTGTGTCAATGTAAATCACAAAAGGACAAAGGAATCTGTTTAAGATGGTTCCTAAGAAGTAAGAAGCTGACACCTGTCATTGCAAACTCAAGAGAAACCTGTTGTGGCTTCTCACTCATCCATTCCCTCTGTAATCCCAGGGATACATCCTAACTGCTACTGGCTCTGAATAATGGTCAAGGACCAGGGACTCAGCATGGATAAATAAAATGAAGTATAATCACATTGTCTTCAAGTGTTACCAATATCCTCTTGCGCTATTCTTTCCCGCTTTTCCCTTCCTTGACACTAAGATCATCCCATGCATCCTGCCTGCCTTCTGGAGGGTCCTGAGTTTGTCTGGGCCTCCCAGAGGGCATCCCTGACCTGTAGTAGGTGCTCAGTAAAGCTTACCTTGCATTTAAGAATGGCAGATAGTTCTCTGCCCAGCATGCTATGAAAATGCCAAGTGTCAATCACATTTTTGCAAATTGAGTCAGATTCTTCAGTGCACTAAGGGAACTTGCTATTTAAAGGACCCTGTGGTTCATTCTTTTGTAACATGAATAATCACTTCCTGCTTTACCTTTCCTGTCAAGATGAATTTTTACATATTGGGTTTTTCTAAGAGAAGAAAGCCTATGTTTGGCATGAAGAGCAATAAGACATGAGTCTATGTCTCTCCCGCCCCCTCTATGGACTTCTGTTCTCTATCAACAAAAGCTTTAGGACTTTACTGTCTGCTGTTCCAACTCACCACATACAGCAACTTAGTCTCTAAAGTGCAGCTACTCTAAATTAGTCTTAAATTGCGATGTACTATAACATACACAGTCAGTTGCAAAGACTCATCAGAAAAGAACAATATAAAATAGCTCATTAATCTTTCGCTGATTGCATGCCAAATGACAATACTTGAGATATCTAGGTTAGATTTATTACTTCAATAAATTCCATTCCCTTCTTTTTACTTTATTAATATTGATCATCATACTATATGTGCCACTCGTAGTATGTTTCTGTCAAACAGAAAGGGTTTTGGAGAATATTTGGCAGACAGGAGATTGAGACTCATATTGCATATCACACTGTTAAGATATTCATAAGAGCCCACGAGAAAGAGAAAAACTACGCCCCAAACCCATTTCTTTGCCTTACTTACGGAAGCTGCACGTAGCTGCAAGCAAGGAGAAAACCTCACCAATGTTCTCAGGTTTTAGTGGGCCAGAAAGATAGTACTAATGGTCGGGGAGTTCTCCTGGCACACGGCTGACCCGGATTCCAACCATGGCATCCCATATAGTCCGTGTCCCCCAACCCCGCCCCCAGCACTGCCAGGAATAATTCCTGCATATAGAGCCAGGAGTAATCCCTAAGCACAGCCGAGTGTAGCCCAAAAACAAACCCAAAAAGAAGCTCATTTTTTTAATGGTATCGCTTGGGAAACTATCTCTGGGCATGAGCACAAAATTAAAACATTAAGCTAAATAAAATATCAAAGGTATAATTAGGGCAACAGTAAACAAGATCCCATATTTAAAGACATCATAAATTACGAAACTTAAGAACGGCTCGCTGTCAGAAAAATTGCACCCTCCAGCTGTCTGCTGTGCCAAAAGCCAGCCTGTACAAGTTGCTACATCCATCTACTGTTGCTGCAAAAGCCGAAGCTACAGTTACCCCATGTGAACAAAAAGATAAAGCCAGAGCAGATAAGAGATCTGCTTGAAATGCAAACCGCTTCACCCTCCCCTACCTCTGCCTTCACACCTACTGGAATATCTCTCCCCACAAAGATGAAATGGGTGGTTTCAACTGCCGTTTGGCTCAGCAGCTGCCAAGAAGCTTCATATGGCAAACTTGCGCTGGCATCTGGAGTCGCTCCGTGACCCCACCCCTCCACCCTCTTGCACGGAACTTCCTCTCCGAGTGCAAGCACATGGTGGTTCGTCCTGATCAAACTAGAAGGGAAAAGCCCTTCTCTCTCCCAGAGATTATGCGCTGCATAATATCTTGTCTGACTTCAGACAGATTGGAGTGAAGCAGAAATCTCATGATTTCTAAGAACCTGAGTTTCCGATCAATTGCCTCTGTTTACATCTACACGGGGAGGAAGTGCGCAGCAACATGCCTGCTTCAGTCAAGCTCACTTCGTTATCTTGTTGATGAGAAAAACACTAACTATCCCCTGGAATAAAATGACCCTTCTTCAAGGGTCTTGGTTCATTAAATGTTATTTTGCTCAAAGTCGCAATATTTCCAAGAACTGCTCCATGACATTCAGTGAGCAGATGTTCAAGTGTCTCAGTTTTATGCTTTAAGAATGTCAGAAGTTGGGAGCAAAGAGACAGGACAAGGGTTAAGATATTTGCTTTAATATGCAGTTGACCTTGGTTGGACTCCAAGCACTGCATTGTTCCCTGAGGACTGCTGGGATCAACCCAGGAGCACTGAGCTTCGAGTAACCTCAAGTACTGCTGGGTGTGACCCTAAACCAAAGACAAACAAAAAGGAGTCTGAAACAGGGGCTAGGAGTTGGATCAGGAGGCTAGAGAGTAAGGGTTGGCGTGTGGGAGCCCTGGGTTTACGTCCTCACAGTGATTCCTGGAACACCACCAAAAGCGAGTCCTTAAACACAGAGCCAGGAGTTGTCTCCAAGCACTGCCATCTATGGCCAAAAAAGAAAAGAAAAGAAAATCAGAAGTGGATGTGTCCCATATGAATTGCTTCCCCCCCCACTCTTTTTTCAATAACTGTAAATTTTAAAGAATCCTTTTTGTTTTGAGTTCTTAGGAGATCACTCCTGGCAGTACTCAGGGGACATGCAGTGCCAGGGATTAAAAGGAGCCTCCGACATACAAAGCCTACATTCAGTTCACTATCTGTTAAGCTATCTGTCTGGCCCTAAGGAATAAAAATTGAATATTGATGTTTTAGTTTCAGTCTTGAACAAAGTGTACAAAATCAAGGAGTGATGGGGGAAGACACACCTGGCTGTGTTCAGGGCTTACTCCTGCCTCTCCTCAGGGATCACTCCTGGCAATGCTCAGGGGAACTATATGTGGTGCTGGGGAATCGAACTAGGGTCAACGGCATGCGAGGGAAGTGCTCTACCACCTGGACTATCGTTCTGGCTAAAAAGTGATTTTCGCCCAAAAAATTTCACCAAAGAGATTATGATTTCTGATCATTCGTGATAGAACCAACATCAGTTTATCATCCTGTTTAATTGTTTTCTTAAATTTACAGATGGAGAACTGGCATCTGGAAAATTCCATGATTGAGGGGTTGCTTTGAGAGCCTGACAGCTAAGCAAAGGCAGCGTCGACGCTAGGGCTAAGCTTCCCCAAATTACAGCCCAGATGAGAGAAGGGCTGGTTCTAAAATGAAAAGGAGGGAAAACTACGACTAGGGAGGCACAGAATTCCAGGCCAATAGATTGGATTTGCCTTCTTTATAATGTTCAGATTGAGACAGCATTGTTTCTAGGATACTCTGGGGAGACAAAAGCAGGTAGGAACACACAAGAATATATTTTCCTATCTAATAATAAAATCAAATGTCATTTCAACAACGTATGGGTTTTTTCCCACAGTACTGGGGATAGATCCCCAAGAGAGCTTGTGTTGTCTTTTAAAAAGAACCTGTGAGTTTAAAAGGGGAAAATTTAAGGCTGGGGGAGATAGCTCCAAGGGCTGGAATGCATATTTTCAGGCAGAAGCCCTGGATTCAATTCCTGGTACCAAATGATGCCCTGAGCATCACTGGGAATGACCTGTCCCAAAAAAGGCAAAGAGAAGACCAGGGTGTAGCTCAGTGGTGACCACATTCCTTGTATGTGTGCGGACCTGGGTTCAATCCCTAGCATCACTGGCTAAGTCTCCCTCACATCCAACAACAAAAGAACCTATACTCAAATCTGATGAGGCAGAAAAAAAAAGATTAGTCATTGCCTAAGGCTAGAGGCAAAAAATGGGGACTGGACGCAGATGGATATGAGAGCTCTTTTGGGAAGTGACAGAGATAAGAAACTATTATAATTGTCACAGTGCCATAAATGTACTAAAATCACTGACTCGTGCACTTCAGATAGATCATTTGCTATCTCACTGTAAACAAGTAGACAGTTATGATATGTATTTCCAAACTTCAGATTATAGATATTCATTCATCAGGATGGTTGTTTGTGTCCCGGGGTATACTGGTCCCCCTTCAGGGAGAAAAGGAAGTTTGCAGGAGCTTCTCGCCCCCATGAGTTGTCACCTGACGCAGCTGTCCATCAGCAGGTCCAGTCCCCTGCCAACTCCAGACCCCATTTTTTTATCACTGTCTCACAATGACAATATGACCAGGACTGGAAAAGGCAGGACTAGATTCTGCAGGATTCTACAGCAGAGCTCCCAGGCCGGGCAGGGATCTGTCTCCCCTCCACCCTGTAATCAGTCTTGCAGCCAACCCTCTTTGCCTACATTAAAGGAGACTCGGTTTCTGTCACTTGCAATCAAAGAACCCAACCAGACACATTCATGTCTCAGCTTTCAAAAAAAACAAAACAGACTTCCCATAACAAGTCTGTAAAGGTCCCATTCTCACCTTCCATTCTGTCCCTGTCGTGTCTGGGCTGAGACTTGGTGAGACTTGGGGGAACTGAACTTCCCAGGTCAGGATCTCAGGGTCTGAGCGAACCATTAAGTCCGACAAAGCTACCCTTGACACAAGTCATGTTTTCCTCCGGTGTCTTCAGAAACACGCGGCCCAGGAGCCCTGGGCGAGCAAGTGGCGAAGGTCATTCCAGAGACCAGAAACTCTTCGAAACTGAAGCCCAACAGTGTCAGAACACAGAGCCGCCGGGCCTGGCCTCGCCAACTCTCAGCTTCCTGCAGAAGGAACGCACGTCTGCCGTGCGCCCGGCAGCAGCTCTCAGAACTGAGCAGCAGCAGGGGAGGGGGGAGAGAGCTTAGTCAAGAAAACTCAGAAGCAGCACCCCAGCTGTGAGAGAGGCCAGCAGCCCGCCGTGGGCGCCTCTGACGGCACCGAGAACGCTCTTATCTCTGACAGCTTTCTAAGATGGCCCAGGAGACCCGGCCCTCCCGGCCCATCTCTTGCCTCCCCTTGCTCTGATCTAAGCTTCTTCTCCGAGGGCAGGAGCTAGAGAACGAAGACCACGGGTTTTGAAAGCTTGCAGACCTGCTAGTGGACGCCAGTGTAGACCTTTCTTTTTTGTTTTTTAAATCACCATGCGATAGAGCATTACAAAATGGTTCATTATTGCATTTTGGTCATACAGTTTTCCAACACCCGTCCTTCCACCAATGTAATTTCCCAGCACCAGTGTCCCCAGTTTCCCTCCCACCCACCCCCCCAGCCTGCCTCTATGGCAGGTACCTCTCCTCTCTTTCCCACTCTCTGTGTCTCTCTCTGTCTCTCTCTCATTTTAGGCATTATGGTTTGCAATACAGGTGCAGAAAGGTTATCATGTCTATCCCTTTACCGGCTTTCAAGACTTAGTTCTTGTCCAAGAGTGATCATTGCCAAGTAGTATTGGCTCAGACTGTTCTTTACTAGCCATGGGGCCCAGGTTTCAGTTACTGGCCTTGTGACGCCAGTGGCCTGCGTGGAAAGTCTTGCACATAGAAGGAGCACTCCCGCCCTCCAGGGCAGCTCTGAGCAGCTCCTCCCCCCCTCCTGGTGTCTGGCACGTAGTAGGGGCTCAGTATCTGTTGGTGATCTAGTACATGTTCCGAAAAGCCGACGTGTGTGCATCGCACAGTACACTGACTGCAACTGCATATGTGCGCTAGCTTGTTTGACTCGAAGGGTAGAGAAAGACAGATCGGGAGGCTCAATGAGTCACCAAGCAAGCACGGCTCCCTGGCTGCAGGCTCTCGGGTTGACCAGCCAGCCACAAGTCTACACCACCTCTGCTAAGACCACTGCCACTAAGAGCCTAAGAGCAGAGATGAAGGAGGTGTGGGCAGGCCCGAGCCCCTCATTCCCTCGAAAGGGTGGTGTTTCCCAAAGCCTAGGAACCCTGAGTCCCTCGGGGCCTACATTGGGAAGCCTTTGCCATAACAGGGCCTCATTCAGCAGCCCAGAACAATGTGTCCTTAACCACTTCCCGAAGGAAAATTAACCCTTGCCGAGCATGCGTTCCACCGGCTGTATAAGATGAACCTGGCCAGAAAAAATTACAAAGACTATTTAAATTAAAAAGACCTGGAGAGGTATGTATATGATTTTGCAGGTTAAAGAAACTAGGAAGGATTAAAGACAATTGTTTACAAAGGCTAAGACTCTACACAGAAGGGTTCTATCATGGAAAAAAACATCACCAAAGGTCTGAGCCAATACTAGTTGGCAAAAAAAAAATTGTGGAGAAGAATATAAACTTCAGCTAGAAAACCAGTTAAGTCAAAAGAATCTAGCCACAGAGAAAACATAACCGGCTTTTCAGTGCAAGAGATGAAGCACATGACTGCTACTTTACATAAATATATTATTTAAAACATGATAGTTTTAAATAATAAAAAGGTTGGAGGGCAACTAAAGATGGTTCTTTTTCCTGACTTTTTATGACAGTCTGGTTCTCAGAGTCAAAAGAGACCCAAAAAGAGGTGCCCGATTAAAAGACAACCCCCCCTAATTTTCTCAGAGAGGAGATACAAAATGGTTGTAGTACTGCACTGTAGCACTGTTGTCCCATTGTTCATCGATTTATTCGAGCAGGCACCAGTAACGTCTCCATTGTAAGACTTGTTACTGTTTTTGGCATATCGAATATGCCATGGGTAGCTTGCCAGGCTCTGCTATGCGGACAGGATACTCTCAGTAGCTTGCCAGGCTCTCTGAGAGGAACAGAGGAATCGAACCCAGGTTGGCCACGTGCAAGGCAAACGCCCTACCTGCTGTACTATCACTCTAGCCCAATAAAATGGCTGAAGGTGAAAAAAAATTTTAATAGAAAAATAATCAAATTTATACTTATATCGCTTATATCATGTATCAAATTTGAGATTATGTAAAATTACTGAAAACACTGCTTCCTGCACACACACTGACACACTCATTCATGAACAAGTTGATTCAACAGTTACCACATGGATGGTTACAAGATTTGATTATGGAAAAAAAATACCTGAAAATTTTGCCTAAACTACTTTATGCAAAATAAATTCAAAGAGCCCTACAATGTAAGGACTACATAGAATTCAACTCTGGCTTTTCTCAAGGAGAGTATAGGGGGATGGAACTGAGAACTGGCTTTAGAGTTGGACAGATCATATAATAGAAGACAAAAAAAACCTTTGTGTTGATTTCCAAATGGCCAAACTGAATCAACTGAGAGACAAGGGTGTTTAGAAGACTGGGGAATCAGCTCCACAGTGGGGTTTGGGGACAAGAGTTAAGCCACTGCATAATCTTCTGTTGCCAAGAAGTACACCATCTGGTAGGGGGATAGCAGACAGCGACATGACAGGTAGCCAGATTCCGTGTTCCTCTTCAGGCTTCATTTATACCCCCAGGGTTAATCATCTTGCTAAAGGCAGAGACCCAGAAGTAGAAAGGAAGTGTCAAACTGCAGTTTGTCAGTCTCAGAAAATTAAGTCACGTTGCCCAATGCATCTTCCTCCTTCAAGTGCCGAGCTGAGTGGTTGGCCCCATCAGGCACTCAGGAAACACTTATTCTTAAGTAGGGAGGAACTTGTGAGGATGACTTTGACAAGAAGGTATGAATCCAAGAAGATGGGATCTGAGACGAATGCACAGGACTGACAGCAGAAGACAGCAAAACAAGAGCTCTTCAAAGCCATCTAGAATCCCAAGTGATCATAAGCACAACTCCTGTGAGCTTCCCAGCATCCGAGCTGAAGAGAAAACCTCAAGCATGTGCATGTGTGTGTGTTGGTAGGAATGGTACATTTCAGGTTTCAAGCAAGTTGTTAGAACGGAATTGTGAGTCTTCCCATTGCTGTAAGTACCAATTTTTGAAAATCTTTGTTTGGCTTTTGAAACAGCTCAATACCAATTTGAATTAAAAGTTGCTTGTCAGTCACATGCAAAAGAGAGAGAGAGAGAGAGAGATATTTCAGACCTCTTCCTAACACCATGCACACTGTCAAATCAAAATGCTAAAACCTCAATATCAGACCTAAATCCAAAGATCATATTGAGGAACTTAGTTTCAGTACACTGAAACTAAGTATCTTCAGAGATTTAATGGATAAACAAGCAGGACTGACTGCATCAAATTAAGAAGCTTCTACCTGGCAAAAGAAATTATGACCAGAATAAAAAGACACCCCACAGACTTGGAGAGAATATTTGCCCACCACTCATCTGATAATGGATTGATGACCAAGATTACATTGGTAGAACTGTCAAAGAAATTTTTTTAAACCCCATCACAAAATGGGGGAGGGGCCAGAGGGACAGAACATCTCGTATGTCATTTGCCTTGCATGCACCGGACCCAGATTCAGTCCCCAGCAACCCAGTATGGTTCCCTGAATGCAGAGCCAGGAATAGGCCCTGAGAATCGCCAGGTGTGTGTCCAAGCCAAAAAAATGGGCAGAAGAAATGAACAGAATATTCTCAAAGAAGGCATACATATGGCCAAAAGGTATGTGAAAAATAAAAGTTCTGCATCATTTATCATCACGGGAACATAAACCAGAACAACAATGAAATATCATCTCACACCAGAGAGACTGGCACACATCACAGAAAACAAAACAACCAGTGTTGGTGTGGATGTGAAAGGGGATTCTCATGCAGGGCTGGCAGGAATGCAGACTGGTCTGGCCTTTTGAGCAGGAAATATGGACACTCCTAAAACAAATTTGGGTTCCATATGAACCAGCAATTTCACTTCTTGGCATCTACCCCAAAGGACCAAAAACCCTATTCAAAAAAGACATTTGTATTCCTATGTTCAATGCAGCACTATTCACAAGAGCTAGAATCTGGAAATAACCCAAGTAACCCCTGTCCAAGAACAGATGACTGGATAAAGAAACTATGGTATATATACACAATGGAAGGCTACTCGGCTTTTAAAAATGATGAAATCATGCAATTTGCTGCTACGTGAATGGATCTGAAAGTATCTTGATGAGTGGAGTCAAAGGAGAAGGACAGACACAGAATGACCTCTCATATACAGGCTATAAAGAAACATAGTAGAGGAATAACAAATGCTCAAAGGCAGCAGAAACTGAGAACTGGTCTTGAGTAAGAAGCTTGGTGGGGGTGAAGGGGGAGAGTGGGAACTGTGGGACAATGGTGGAAGGAAGTAGACACTTTGGTGGAGGGTGCGGTGCTAGAATGTTTTATGCATGAAACCTTACTATTAACAATTTGCACAATAAAAGTTGCTGATCAAGTATCTACTACAAGAAGGTTTCCTGGTGCTGGGGAGAAATCACAGGGATTATGGCCTTTTCTGTGGCAGCCCTGGTTAAAACCCAACACCACGTATTGTCCCCCAAGCACCACCAGGAATAAGCACTGAGCCAGGGGTAAGCCCCGACCATAGCTGGATGTGGCCTAAATACCCCCTCTAGAAAAGAATGTTTCCTTAAACAACCACATTGTAAATAATTCTTCATTGTATTAAAAAAAACTTGTGTATCTCTACATATTATCACAACACAGAATTTAAATGAAAATTGGGTTACAATTTAAAGTTGGACTAACAAAACAATATTTAAATAAATATAGTGGGCTATAAAATGTTTGAAAGCTTTTCCAAAACTACAATATGAGGTTAATAAGAAAACTAAAGCCATAGAAGGAACAATAGTAACACATCAAAACACTTCTATGATACTCTGTAAAGAACAATGCATCATTTACTTCCAGAAATAATTACGTTTACTCTCAAAATATGCAGGAAATCACCAGCAACAAAAAATCCAGTTAACCTTGAAGAAACAGCTGATTCTAGGTCTGAGCCAGGAACGGTAATAAGCCTTCAACATCTTGTCACACAAATGTCTTGTCAAAAACAGCAAGCATCTTGTCAAAGCAAAAAGCCATCAGAGAGCAATAGAGTCATGTCAAAAGAATTCAGAAATAAACAAGAAGGGATTCCCTGTGACCATACATAGGAAGAGAAGTTAGTAAGAACAACTGTGGTGGATTGAAACACATCACATAGGCTTGATGTCATGAACTGAGCTACGTTTCACAGTGAGTCTTTTAAAACTCAAGGGTCCCTTTTGGAGGAAGCCAGGGACTCGAGTTAAGACTGGAAAACTGGTACGTTAAGGGAAAGAATCAAGTATTTGCATTACCATTCTGGCTAACAAATGAAAAAGAAATGAAAGATTAGACCATCCGCATTTCCCAACCTCCAATGTAAATGAGTACATGGGCAATGGTCACAAAACTGTCAAAGTTACAAAGAGAAACTCAGACTTGGGACCTCTTAAAAGAAGTGACTGCCACATAGGGGCTGGAGCGATAGCACAGCGGGTAGGACGTTTGCCTTGCACACAGCCGACTCGGGTTTGATTCCCAGCATCCCATATGGTCCCCTGAGCACCTCTAGGGGTAATTCCTGAGTGCAGAGCCAGGAGGAACCCCTGTGCATCACTGGGTGTGACCCAAAAAAAAATAGAAGTGACTGCCACACCCTTTTTTTTTGGCTTTTTGGGTCACACCCGGCGATGCACAGGGGTTCCTCCTAGCTCTGCACTCAGGAATTACTCCTAGCGGTGCTCGGGAGACCATATGGGATGCTGGGAATCGAACCCGGATTGGCCGAGTGCAAGGCAAACGCCCTACCCGCTGTGCTATTGTCCAGCCCCGACTGCCACACCCTTAAAGCACACTTGCCAACAAACCAGTCAGATCACCCAGGAATATGTCAAATGGTACCCAGAAGTAGCCAACAAAATCTAGATGGTAGGAAACTCCAGGCGCATGATGTAAGTTTCTTCAACCATCAAAAGAAGTTGCAAAGGAAAAGGCAATGAGGGAGAAGCTAGATTTAAAAGGCTTAGAAACAACTACACAGTCACAAGGGAGGGACCTTCCAAACCTTCATCCACTCATCTTATTCAGTATCTTAACTATGTGTAGCAATAGGAGAACTGACCCAGATGGCTGATGATAAGAAAATGTTGCTAGTAGTGGGAGGTGTGAAAATGATCTTGTATGTTTGATTTGTGATTATGGTTTGTGATGTTCTTTGAAAAGTCTTTATCTGTAAGAAATGGATGTTGAAACATCCAGATTGTTAAAACACTCTAACGGGGCAAGGAGAAAAAGGGTGCACTGCACAGAACTTAAAAGATAAAGAGAAAAGCTGCAATGCTGGTGTAACATGGGCTAGTGTAATCAGGATTTCACAAGTGATTCAGCGAAACTTGGCCTTACAAGGAAGATGGGTATTTTAAAGGCAGCATATATTAAAAATGTGTATTTTTCAACATCTGAATTCAATATTAAGGGTACTTTATGCATGTGCTTCTAATAGTGTGGAAGATTAAGTAGTTCAGGGGCTAGTTCAGGGGTTAAGACAGTGCAGTAAGAGAGTACGGGGTTAAGACAGTACAGGGATTAAGGCACTTGCCTTGCATGTGGTCAATACTGGTTCGATCCTCAGCACTGCATATGGTCCCCCAAGCTCCACCAGGAGTGACCCCTGAGTATAGAGCGAGGAGTAAGCCCTGAACACTGCCAGGTGTGGCCCCAAAACCAAAACCTAAATAAGCAACAGGAACAATGCAGCATACGTTCCTCATCTTGGAAGGATTCGTTTTTCTAAAGAAAACATAATTCTTTTTGTCTTGTTCTGTCTTTTCCAGTTTCTCTGAGATGTAATTGACATGTGCCACCTGTAAATTTAAGATGTACAATGCAACGATTTGATACAAGTACCTTCACCTCACATAAATTACAACTTTGCTGCTGTAGTCAGATAGAAAGCATTTGAGACCTACCCTCTTAGCAACTTGCAAAGGTACAAACAGTATTGCCCCATGCTGAGTGCTAGATCCACAAAACAGTCCAACTGGTCGTGTGGACCCTTTCACTACCACCTCTCATACATCCCTGAGCCCGTGGCAAATACCACTCCTACTCCATTTCTATGTGTTTGGCTATTTGCAGGTTCCATGATGATATGCACTATGTATCATTTTCTGCCTTTCACTTAGCATAAAGACCCATCCGTAAAGGATGAGATGCAGTTGCTCCGCTTCTTTTTATGGCTGAGTAATATTCCTGACATCCATCAAACTCTCTTCCTTACCCACTCATTCACCTATGATGCACAGACTCCTTCCGAATCTTGGCTGCCATGAACCTGGGGGAGCATCTAGCTCTCTGAGGTACTGGTGTCCTTTCACTTCCTGTGGGTATCTATCCAGAAGTAGGACCTCTGAGTCGCAACTCAAATTCTAGTCTGAATGCTTTGGAGCACCCTCCATACTCTTTGTCCACAGTGGCTGTACTAATGGACATTCTGATTTGGGGTTTCTTGACATGTGTTCTGTATAAGGCAGGCTGTGGTTGTGGTCATTTAGGTGTAAAAGTGATACTGCAATTATGGTTTGGATCAGAGACCTCGTCTTTAAGAAAGACAGCAACAGTGTGAGGGGATCATCAGCCTAACCCTTGTGCCCTCACCGGTCCCCCAGACCTGGAACCAAGTTTGGAGGGAGCCAGGCTCCCCGGGCATCTGTCTATCCCTTACAGATACCCCACACCCTACTTGCCACTAAGCATTGGGAACAGCCTCTCCTAGACCTCCACCACCAGAAGGTATAATGCAAGAGGATTTTTCCAGGGGACAGATGCAGTGTCATTGAGGAAATATGGCCTCAACCAGCTGTCAGGATCGACTGAGCAGCTAATCCTACGACTTGTCACCTCATACACCCCACACCAGAACCAGGCAGGGGGTCATGTCTCGGTTGACGATAATCCCTTGGTGACGCTATAACTCCACCACTGCCCACACCCCCTCTTGGGAAAATTGGAATCTCTGTCTGCCTCAAACAGTGGGGTGAGAGGTCTGAAGATGTCTGAGGCAGCTTCTGGAGCTACAGAAAAGGGGGGGGGCATGGACTGGGCTGGGGCAACAGTACAATGGGCAGGGTGCTTGCCCTGCTTGAGGCTAATCTGAGCTTCATCCCCACCTCCACACAGGGTTTCCTGAGCCTCACTAGGAGTGATCCCTGAACACAAAGCCAGGAGTAAGGCCCGAGCACCACCAGGTGTGGCCCAAAAACCAAAAACCGGAAGGAGCTCTGGAAACAACCTGAGTGTCTGAGATTAGATGTATGGATAAAGAAACTATGGTATATCTACACAATGGAATACTATGCAGCTGTTAGGAAAAGTGAGGTCATGAAATTTGCCTATAATACTTGGAGAGTATCATGCTGAGTGAAATGAGCAAAAGGAGAGGGACAAATTTAGGATGACTGCATTTATTTGTGGGATATTAAACAAACAGTATGAAACTAATATCCAAGGCCAAGGAAAACAGGCCAGAAGGATTGGTCAATGGTTGGACAATGGTGTGAGAGATGGAGGGTAGTTAAGATAGAGACGGGTCCATGATGACAATACTAAGGTTGGCAATGATCACTCTGGACAACCACTGAGTGTTGAAAGCAGGTATAGGGATAGACATGATAACCTTTCAGCATTGCAAAGCACAATGCCTAAGATGAGAGAGAGAGAGAAAGAGAAAGAGAGAGAGAAGAGAGGTGCCTGCATAGAGGCAGGCTGGGGTGGGGGGGGGGTGACTCGAAGGGGTGGGAGGGAAACTGGAGACACTGGTGCTGGGAAATTACACTGGTAGAGGGATGAGTGTTGGAACACTGTATGACTTAAACACAATCATGAACAATTTTGTAATGCTCTATCTCAAAGTGATTCAATAAAACACAACCTAAAAAATGAATTATTTTTTTTAAAAAAGGAAGGTGTCGTGTAGGTCCTTATCCCTCCTGGGGGGGATTCACCCCATAGTACTTTTAATGAAATAAATCCACGTACTCAGCCAGTCCTTCTCCTTGAAAGAAGAGAGAAGACTCAGACATTGTCAGAGATCTAAGGAGAGTGAGTGGATTGCTGTGTGCATCCCTGCCAGAGCCCAAGTGCAGGGGAAGAGAGTGTGCCCACAGTTTTCCCCAGCCGACCTGGGCTGGCCTGGTATCTGGCCAACAACAGGAATGGAAGAAATCTCTGTGAACCAAGATGTACTTTTCCCTTCTGGGGCCAGGTGCCTTATCATCATCCCATCCTTTACGTGGCATAAACACTCTGGCCAGTTCCGCTTCCCACAACAATGATCAGAGTTACCTCTCCTGCCCCTAATGCTCTGAGTGGGAGGCCAGCCATCAGCGGGAACAATCTGATCCCCCTCCTGGGGCCTTTGGCTCTCCGAAGATTTGCAAACTCTCGACTAGGAGAGTACAAGGAGTGGATTCTGTGTCACATCTCAGACGGTGGGGGCGGGGGGACAAAAGCCTGGTATTTTCGTGCAACTCTAGCCATTTTTGTGGTCAATCAGTCACCTACAGACACTCATCCCCATTGGCTCTACAACATGGTGTCAGTGTGCGATGGGTGATATCATCTAGCTCAGAGAGAGTCCACTCCATAACACTTCGATGAGGACAAAATCAACACATGCATCTCTGTCAGAACCATCCTCAAGTGCCATGACTATGCTGTTTCTAACCTACTTTTTGGATACCCCAAAGGCCACCACGCTGTGAGAAAGCCATGTCACACTGAGGGCCACATGCCAAGGTAGTCAGTAGGCTACCAAGCTGCTGAGAAATCCCATCACCACCCAACGCCAAGGCCTTCACATGATCCCAGCCCACTCACAATACTGAGTCATCCCCAGGATTCAAGTCTTTCCAGCTGAGGCCCCGGCTATTGTGTTGCTACCCCTCCTGTGCCTGATCCAAATTCTTTTGGGGAGCTCCTCGGTAGTACTTGGGGGGCTGTAAAACACTCTTCGCAATAACCAGTCTGGGGCAGACCTCAGATTCAGTGCTATGCTCAGAAATACAGCAAGGTTCCCTCCAGCTTAGCCGGGCAGGGAGCCACCTGGGCTGCACGGAGTGGTGCTTGAGATGGGGGGCAGGGAATGCCAGGGATCCGACGCAGGGCAGCGTGCATGTGAAGCATGTTCACCAGCCCTTGGCACTATGTCCCCAGCCGCCCCACCAACAATAACTGTATGAATTTTTCGACCCTCAAAACCCATGAGTATCCTGAAATGCCTGTTTGAAGGTTCCAGGTCTAAGGTGATGTGTCATACAGCAGGAGTAACTGGCACACATTCTGTGAGGTGCCTGCTGCTGTTCCCACCCTAGAAAGAATCGGCCCCTCAGAGTCATCAGATCACCTGTCAACGGCAGAAGGCGGGTACTCCAGTCACCAGCCAGTCTGGATTCAAAGCTATCTTTTTAAAAATATCTTAATTTATTATTTTTTTAATTGAATCACCCTAAGATACACAGTTACTAAGTTGTTATGAATTGGGTTTCGGTCATACAATGTTCCAAGACCTGTCACTTCACCAGTGTACATTCCCACCACCAATGTCGCCAGTTTCCCTCCCGCTCCCCCACCTGCCTCGAAGGAAGGCACTCTTCTCTTCTCTCTCCTCCCTCCCTCCCACTCTCCTTTCTCTCTCTCCCACCCTCCCTCCCTCCCACTCTCCCTTCTTTCTCTCCCTCCCTCCCTCTCACCCCCCCCTGTCTCCTTCCCTCCCTCCCCTTCCTTTCTTCCTCTCTCCCTCCCTCCCTCCCTCCCTCCTCTTTTGGGCGTTAAAGTTTGCAATACAGATAATGAGAGGTTATAATGTATATCCCTTTACCCACTTTCAGCACTCAGTTCTTATCCAGAGTGATCATTTCCAATTATCAATGTCATAAAGGTCCCTTCTCTACCCTAACTGCCCTCCACATACTTGTGGTAAGCTCCCAACCATGAACCAGTCCTCCTGGCCCCTGTTTTTACTGTCCTTGGCTATTAGTCTCATACCATGTTTTTTATATTATGGGGTTTTTTTATATCCCATAAATGAGTGCAGTCTTTCTATGTCTGTCCCTCTCCTTATGACTCATTTCAGTCAGCATGATACTCTCCATGTCTATCCATTTATAAGCAAATTTCATGACTTCATTTTTCCTTGTGGAAGCCTGTCTTCTTGATCCTGATCATGCCCTTGTTTTTATTTCAGTCAATGTAGACAGTCTGAGACGTAAGTTCTAGCTAGACACTGTGCCTACACAGAT